>NC_055682.1:4555370-4894308 GCF_017639745.1 Melanotaenia boesemani | reverse complement strand
CTTTAGGAATGAATCTCACACACTCAAAAGTGCTTCAGATCAGGTCAAACCCTTTCATGATACTACAGAAAAAAACCTCAAGTTCCCTCGCCAAGCAAAACCATGGCAAATGGCATCCACCGCCATTAAACAGGAAGTACTTCTAACTGACCCAATGTACTCCTGATCTCCACCAAACTTGGCAGGGAGGACACTGGTCAGGCCTGGAACTGATTCAAATAGATATATGCTGGTAATATGGCTCTATAGCGCCCCCTATAAATATTTAATCTATCAGCTCCAACCACTGCTTTGAACGACATGATAAAATGTGGCATATTTATGTAACATGACAGGACAAACAAAAATGCCTCTTCATGTCCTTATGTTCTCAACACCATAGCCCCGCCCCCTGGGAAAAGGAAGTCCCACCATTTTAACCTTTATCATCTGTATAACTAATTCTAACTCATTAATATCATCCTTCATGAACTTATGGTTGAAAATATGACTGACGTCTTACAGCATCATGATTAAAATGGCTTTCTGTGATGGTTTAAATCATTCGCCATTATACAGGAAGTGGCACTAACCCTGCTGTCAGTTGACCAATTGAGCTAATATTTTCCTGTTCTCAATAGAGTTCCAACCTGAACATGGTCCTACATTAAAACAACTTTACCACCACCTAGTGGCCACGTGGAATTTTCCTCTTGATAAAATCATGCTCCAGTTTGTGGGAATTCAACACAGTTTGTAAGAAACAAGGTCATGAATGCTTCAGATGTCATCACTGGAAAGGCTAAGGTGCAAGCTGATCCTCTCATGAGGAAAATCACCTCTTGATGGAGATAAACTCTGGAGGAATGGGTATATGGCTGTGGGCGATAGCGGCTGTGCTGCTGGAGGGAGGTTGCGGGGTGATGGGGCGGTGCAATAGGCCGAAGCGGCGCCAGAGGTGCGAGGGCCTCCAACGCTGCTTGCAGCTTTAATTATCATTATTTTTTAAAAAATTGTATTAAAAAGCCAAAAAAAGACAAAAAATTCTGTTTATTGTGTCTTGGGTCAGGCGGTTAATGTTTGAACTAAAATATGCTAAAATTCTGTCTTTTCTTGTGATGATTAGCGTCTAAACTTTGAGCATTAGTTGAAAATATAAACTGTTATCTTGTTTTATTGTTTTTTGTTACTGTAGGTTTCTGTCGTTTATTTCAGTTCCTATAAGCAACGATAGGGTTTAAAAGGTAAGGTTCCCTCTAAGAATGGAAGCTGCATAGCTGCAGCTATTTGCCATTTGCTGCATCAATGATTTAAAATACGTTACTTCTCCCTTGCAGGTACAACTTTTTAACTGCAAGGAATCATGTTTAGTGGGAAAACTTTCAACCACTTTACTGCTGTTTGCAGGCTGACCAGCATGTTTCCTCAGACAGTTTGCAGAGCTGTAGACATACATTTTCTCATCTTTTGCTCTTCACAAAGTGCTTTACAAAAAAGTTCCAATCAAATAACAGAAATACAGAGCATAAAATGTTAAATTAAAACAAATGAAATATCTTTAGAAGGATGTACGTCAGAACAAATGGCTTAACCAACAAACAATGTGTCTTGAGCTGAGACTAATGTCTACAGATCTAATGCTGGCAGGGAGAGCGTTCAGAGTCTAGGGGCAGTGGAGACAAAAGCTTTGTTCACACAGGTTTTCAGGTGGGTGCGTGGGACAGACAACTTGTTCTTGTCATTGGATCTGCGTGTAAGGTGTTATGGATGTGGATGACATATGAGAGATATGTGGGTACTTGTCCACAGTGAGGAGTGTAAGTTGAATTTGTAAAAGAAACTGTTTAAATGATTCTGTATTAAAAAGCTGTCGGGCACGATAGATCTCAAAGAGTTCACTACAGTTTGGTCTGTGAGGCAGTCCTGTATGCCTCCACAGCTTCGGTAGCTGCTTGTATAACACAGCAGGATCATCGATGCACCACTGTTTCACTTTAAATAAACATTTTGGCTCACCTTGTGACCTTAATCTATTATTCACACGATGACTCACAGCATTCATTTTGAACCGACACAATTGCAACTGGAAACAGGAAGCCACAGAATGAACTATGATGGAAATTGGGTGACCCAAGAATAAATTCCACTAGCAGCCGCAATTGCATAAGAAATTTATTAAAGCTTGGGAAAGCCAAAGGGTGAAAATAAAAAGTAACCGGTAACTTATCAACAAAAAAAAATCCTCTGAGCTGAGAGGAGAAACTCTGAAACAACCTGTGAAAAGAACAAAAATGTGAAAAAGGCCAAAGTGCTGAAGAACTGAACTGTATTTTCCACTTCATTGATTTTTATTTGTAAATTTAATTTTCTGCTCACAAAAAATGAGCTCAAGATAAAACCGCTCTGTCGTAAAACACAAAACAACCGTTTTTACCTTTGTTTCATTGTGTTGATGCTGCATCAAATTTCTGTTAATGCCTTCTGTAATAGTGAGGCAACACTGCCCCCATGTGGTAAAAAAAAAAAAAAAAAAATCCAGACGCATCCTGTTTCTCAGACCCTGAGTTATTATTACCCAACTTCGATTTGAAGCAACTTTAGAAAATTTTACAACCAGAATTATTAACAGTGCCTGTTATATTTATTTAGTTTCTGTGTAATCTCTAAGATCCAAAGATTCCTCCTCTATATTTCAGCATTAGCCTCACTGCATGAAAGTAACCTAGAAAAATACCTACTAAACGAAAAACTGCAAAAAAAAAGAAGAAAAAAAGTAACAAGGATCATAAACTAAATCCCTAAGAGAATGATCAGATCCACTCTTTATCAAATCAAAAACACTGAAATTAGGGACTGAGGTCAATCAAGTCCTTAATTTTGCACAGAGCGACGAACCAATCATTGCTCCACATTATTAAGAATGTGTTCAAAATGAGACAAAAACATCATGAACTGAGAAGAACATGTTTGATAAACCAGCTCTTTGATCAGTTTGTTCAGATTCGTTAAGTCTCTGATGTGCTGTCCAAACAGATGCCTGCAAGGCAAAAGACACCAGTAAAACATATACAATATCTTGGTTTAGACACTGAAAGTCAAAAGTAATGTCTGTTCCGTCCTTTCTTGTAGACAGTCTTAATGTTATGTTTTCAGTCTAGTCTGTTGTTCAGCTGAACTCCAGATGTAAGAAGTGCTTTGCCTACTTTTGCTCCTCCTGAAGTCAACAGTCATTTCTTTCGTTTGTGTTCGAGATAAGGTAACTGTCTCACAAACTGTGGACTGTTTATGTGGTCTCCAAACTTTTCCTGCTGGGCCCCTTTTCATCAACAACAACTATGTTGAAATCAAAGAACATGATCCTCATCATCTTGTCCAGATTACAGTGAGCTGTATGGTGGTGTGGTGGTCAGCACTGCAGCCTCATAGTGAGAAGGTTGCTGGTTTGAGCCTTGTCTGGGGGGAGGTTTGAACTTAGGAGAGGTGGACTTTCTTTTCTGTGTGGAGTTTGCATGATCCCCCGTGTATGCGTGGGTTCTCTACTGGTACTCCGGTTTCCTCCCACCAACCAAAGACATGCACGTTTGGTTAATTAGTCACTAAATTCTCCCTTGGAGTGAGTGTGAGCGTGATTGGTTGTTTGTCTCTTTGTGTTGGCCCTGAGATGGACTGGTGACCTGTCCAGGGTGTACCATCGCAGGGCCAAAGCGGAGACAAACAACCACTTACACATTTTAAGGAGGAATTTAGAGAGACCAATTAAACAAACATTCATGTCTTTGGACACTGGAGGAAGCTGGAGTACCCAAAGAGAACACATACATAATTCAACTGAATACGTTGAATTCAACTTGCAAAAAAATCTTGCCACTGCAAGATCCTTTTTTTTTGTTCGTTTTTTTTTTTTAAATTAGCTTTTCCCCTACGTCAAATTTTTGTGAAACCTGAAAGAGAACATTTCAGTGTCACCCTATTCTAAAGAATTTAAATATCACAAGTTTAAAGTCATTGTTGAGTCTAAACTGTTTGCTATATGGCAGTGGTAGCCTTGTGGTTACAGAGGTGGGCTTAGGTCTGGAGAACCTGGATTCAAGTCCCCAGGCCCCAGGCACCACTGTGGGCCCCTGACCAAGGCCCTTAACCCCCAACTGCTCCCTGGGCGCTGGAATCTTACCTGGCAACTAGCAACTAGGATGGGTTAAATGCAGAGAAAGAATTTCCCAGCTGAGATTAATGAAAGTAGAATAAAAAAATTTAATAAAATAAAATGAACAGATCTGTAATTGGGAGACAGTAGGCTCCATCAGTAACCCTCATCCAGTAGCCAGTTGATCTTTCTGATCATTTTACAGCCCAAATGAGAACATGAAGTCAGTGCACATATGGTAAATAGACTGTACTTATATAGTGCTTTTCGAGTCATGCTAACTACACTAAGCGCTTTACGCTGAATGTTACATTCACCCATTCAAACACACAGCAGATCTATTGTTCTATACTAAGTACTTTTTCCTGTCACACACATCTGGAGAATTTAGCATATAGTCAGGGGAAGTCTGGAATCGAACCACCAACTTTCTCTTCCTCTTGAGCTACAACCGCCTTGATGCAGAACTCTTCTTGTTTCCTTAGTTAAATACAAGCAAAGTTGATGGAGAAGACGTGTCTTCAGTGATCAGAGAAAACCGAAGCCGTTCTCACAACAACAGTGTGTGAGTCTTTGTCGGACTAACAGCTCAGTTCAATAATTCAGCGCTCCTCTGTATGTATGAATTATTGAGTCTGCAGACGGCGTCCTGCGCTGTGAAACAGCTCGGCTGAATATTTCACCCCTCCTCAGAAGCAGCTCTTTCCTCTTAGATGACTGACTTTTGTAGTTGTGAGAGTCAAGCAGTATTTGCTCTTTAAACTGAACTTCAGTCAGCCTGAGTTTTAAAACACAGATGGAGTCCAACAGATGAATTTACTCCGAGCACAGAAGTAAAACACATTTTAATCAAGTGGAGTATGTTTGTTTTGTTTATGTGGCACTCATTAAGTCACAGTAAACACCAAGTATGCTAATATGCTGTAATAAAGCAGACTGTGTTAGTCATGCTAACCCATCTTAATTAGCATTAGCATGCTAACATTGCAGTGTTTTTGGCTTTAGAGGGATATTTGTGTTTCTTAACATTAGTTTTTGTCACTTTAAATTTTGTTTTCCATTCTCTTTGCTGATGTTCTATGTCTCTTCAGCAGCTCTTTTATTTCTTTGTTGGTGTGATTTCTCTGTTGTTTTTGCACATCTTTTTTGGTTATTTGTCTGCTTTTAAAGAAAAACTCTGCTGTTGTATTTTGTCTCCTTTTGTAGTAGTTGCCATGGTCTCTGGGCTTTGGTTTATGGGTTTGTGGTTTTGTCATGCTTAGTTCTGTTTTTCTAGTCTTACATGGTAGGTTTTCCCTTGTGTATTCAGTTTTGCTTTCTGCTTCCTGTCATTAGTGCACTTGGTTTGATTTAGCTAACTTACTTCACCTGTTTGTCCTCAGTGTGTTTAAACACGTTGGTTTTCAGTTTCTCCTTGCCAAGATCATCGTCCTTGCTTTGTCCCTGGTTCCTTGTGGCTGTAGTTTTCCCCCTCTGTCCAGTCTTATCATTTATCTTTTCCTTGTGGTTCATGTTCTGGAAACCTGCTGTAATAGTGCTGTTTGTTTTTGGACAATTGAATCTAACATCTTCATCCAACCTTCATCCTGCCTGATTCTGCATTTTGGGTCCTGTCTCCACCCCATACCCTCACCCTATTTCTTCTGTAGATGTTTCTTTCTCCTTTTATAGTTGTTTTAATCTGCTTTTACATGTAAGTGTTACCTCTTGGGGATGGCATCAGGATGTACACCATTGATTTTCACAGTTATGCTGATGATACGCAGCTTTACATCATCGTGTTTCCTGATGACCTGGAGCCAGTTAACACGCTTTTAAACTGTATTTCAGATATAAAGTCATGGATGGCAGAAAATATCCTACAGCTCAATCAGTACAAAACTGATGTTTTAATTATTTGTCCTGAAGACAAGAGAAAGATCATTTTACCAAAATTACAAAACTTAAAATATTCTCAGTGTGTGAGAAATCTGTGTCCTTTTTGACTATAAGCCAGATTTTATTCCACACATTAGAAACAAAGACAGGAACAGCCTGCCAGAGAACCTGAGGGCTGCAGAGATCAATCCTTTTTTTTTTAAAAAAAAAGGCTCAAGACCTTTCTTTTTAGTTTAGCTCATAGCTGAATTTTATTTGATTTTGTTTAGATTTTCACTTATTTAATCATATATTTTTTCTGTTTGTTTTAAATACCACCTATTTATATAGTTCTCCATTTTATTGTTTTGTTTAACCCAAGTACAGTTTTTATAAACGCCTTTATTTTATTTTACTTTATTATTTTTCTTAACCCCTTTTCTGTATTTCTATTCTTGTCACTCTTTTCAGTTCTTATTGGTTGTCTTTTGTTTTTACTTTTTAACTCCAGTGTTTTCCTCCTGGGGATCCTCCACACCGGTAGCTTTATCTGCTCTGTCTGCAGGGCTGTTGCCATGGTGACTGTCCTTGTCTGGGTTGCTGGGGGTCCTGCACTGCAGCCCTGTGGCTGTGGTCTGGACCCTGGCCTGCCTGACCTGGGTGGTTTCTGTGGTGGTGCCCTCTGTGGTCATGGGCGAGCTAGCTTCTGGTGTGACGGGATCCCCAAGATACTGTTTCCTCTCAGCAGCGTCAAGCCAAATGTTTTCATTCTATTGATATTTTTATACTTACATTCAGTTAAAAGACAGTAACTAGGGATGAGAGTTCATGTTTGTACAGAATGGAGTAAGGGCCAAAGATTTGGACTTGAACCCAGGCTAGGTACAATGAATAGCTTTAGTCTCCGTTGGAGCGTCCAATCACCACTGCTCCCTGTCACTGCACCCTTTATATATTTTTGCTGGCATTAGTCTATTTTTGGAGTTGATTTTGTCTCTTTATTTTCCTAAGTCGTGCAGGGAACACTTGTGAGATTTCTTAAGATGTGTAAATATCAGTATATATATGATACCATTGAAGAATAAATGAAGGTGGCACATAGCACAAATGGAAAAAAGTTTTAGGCTTGCTTGAAAAAAACACTTACAGGATAAATATAAATATCCTTTTGGATTGATGCTTTAAACCTTTAATAAATCATTGTACAATATGTGAACATTATTTCTACAAAGGCTGATATAATGAAGCAGAACATTATTTGAGGTTTTAGTACAAAAATTACCTCAGTGATAACTGTGAGGAAACAATTTATTACTTCTGAAGTGGCTGCAAATTTGACTGAAATTTTAAACCAAACTCTAATTCAGATTTTACCTGAGATTAGATTATTGTAATGCCCTGCTCTCTGGTCTTCCCAAAAAGTCCATTTCCAGCCTACAGCTACTTCAGAACTCGGCTGCACGAGTTCTAACGAGGACCAGAGGAAGCGAACACATTACACCAGTTTTAAAATCGCTGCTTTGGCATTTCAGGATTGATTTTAAGGTTCTTTTAGTAGTTTATAAATGTCTTAATGGTCTTGGGCCCTCTTATTTATCCGACTTGCTTTTAAATTATGAATCCTCGCGGACCCTGAGGTGCTCTGGTAGCAGTCTATGAGTTGTTCCAAGGGTGAGGACCAAGGCATATGGCGAGGCCTCTTTCCATTGTTATGGCCCTCGACTGTGGAACAGTCTGCCAGAGGACCTCAGGGCTGCAGAGACCGTTGATGTTTTTAACCCCTTATCAAGCGGGGTCATTTTGGCAAAAACGCCTGTAATATGACCTCTCCAAATTAGAATTACTGCAGTTATTGAACCCTCTGGATTGTAAGTACAGGCTTGGGCTCTTTGTATCGGGACCGGTACGTCTGCATCGTAAGGGGTTAAAAAGAGGCTTAAGATCCACCTTTTTAGCTTGGCTTTTAACTAGATTTTATTTGATCTTAATTTATTTTACATAATTTTATTTCACATTAATTTCTTTTCATTTTATTTAACTGTATTGCTTCTTATTTATTTATTAATTTATTTATACATTTATTTATTTATTTATTTATTTAGCTCTTAGCTGTTCTTACTGTTTCTTAAGGTAATTTAATTTTCGTTTTAACTCCAGTTTTTTCCTAATGGGAATCCTCCACACCGGGGGTTTTACCTGTTCGGTCTGGGGGTTGTTGCTGCATTGATTGCCCTTGTCTGGTTGGCTGGGGCCCTGAACTGCAGCCTTATGGCTGTGGTGTGGGCCCTGGTCTGCCCTGTTCGGGGAGGCTGCTGCGGCGGCAGCCCCATGTAGGGCGACTGGCTCCTGGTGTGGATGGATCCCCATAATAACATTGTTTCCTCACAGCAGCATCAAGCCAGGTATTTATTTATTACTTTTAATATTTTATACCTTCTTTCAGCTTGGAGACAGAAGTTAAAGAGTCAAGGGGGTGCCTTTTTTTATATATAGCTTGTAAAGCAGTTTGTATTGCCTTTAGTATGAAAATGGCTTTATAAATAAACTTTGATTGATTGATTGAAAAAATTTAGACAAGGTCTCAAAAATGGTCATTTTGGTAAAGTTTGGTCATTTGTTCTCAAAAGCCCCCAACTGGGGGACCTCAGGTCTCAAAAGGTTAATAAATAGCAGCAGGAGTCCTGAAGGAGTAATGAAGAAGATTCTTAGTGCTCAGGAATTTTTCTGATAAGGATATTTAGTCAAACTGAGGAAAATTCTGCCTCTTGTATGTAATTTGAATTCAACAAGAGAAAGGCAGACTCCACCAGTAGAAATCAAACTGCAACAACATGCAGCTGAAAAGAATGAAAGGACAAACACTGTAATTCTCCAGCCCATCACTGGCTTTTTGTTGACATGATAACAGTACGGGCGCAGCTGAGAATCAGATAAAAAGCTGCTCTTGTATTCCTGTACTGAAACTGAACCATCTGCACACGGTTTCATCTCCACATGAATCACTACTAAAATGTCACAACCATTTCATCACACCATGCACTGATGAAACACAAACTACAAAGGGAAGCTTTAAAATTATAATGCTGTGCATTAGTGCTCGCTGAGTATTTTCACTTTTAGCCAGATGCATTTTAATAAGTTACAACACATACATTTGCATTTTCTCCAAACTCCGTTTTTAGCTCAGCATTGGAACGTGGACCGCAGGTGAGGAAGCTTCTCAAGGTTTCAATAAAGACATTTAACATGGAAAATTTCTTCTATTGTCAGCAAGTGCAGGTTTCAACCTCCCGTTGTTCATATTCTACACTGATTACTTTAGAATTTGCTAACAAACCAAACACAAACAATAGTACTAAAATGTTTTTGAAATTATTCCTGTGCAGCTTTCTTGAGCCACTCCTGAGCAGATTTTCTGTTGTCCAGCTCTGCTGTCAGGACAAGCCACTGACGTGTTCTTTAAGTTATCCTGCAAGATGACAGAATGTCACAACTGAAGCTCTGCATTTGTCATCCCCATACGTACCTTTTCCTTCACCTGCTGTGTTCTCACAGCTGCTCACTACAAGGACGAGGAGGCTGCTGTGAGCTCCTTTCCCAGTCAAGATAAATTAAGGCTGCTTTTGAAACTCAAGTTGGCGTGGGAGGAGGCAGAGAGGTGGGCGCACCGATTCCAGCATGTGAGGAGTGATTGATGAGGCAGTGAGATGATGAAGGAGGCATCACTGCTCCGCCTCTACGCCTCAGTGTTTAATGATGTCTCCTATGAACGAATAACTTTGTCACTTGAATCCAGAGCCAACTGTTTTTCATTACATGCTCCATCTTTGCGACACCTGTTGGTTCTCAGGTGCTTTAAGAGTAAGCAGGTCACATGACAGTTTGAGATGCATGTTTTAAGGTTGTGACTTTCGTCTTTAAATACATCTGTGATATGTTCAGAGAATATAAACCTAGCAGAGCTCTTAGATCCAAAGACTCTGGTCGACTAGTCTAGACCAGGGTCCAGACCAGAGTCCAGACTAAACATGGAGAAGCAGCATTTAGCTGTTATGCTGCAAACAAGTGAAACAAACTGCCAGTGGAGATTAAACTTTCACCAAATGTAGACATCTTTAAATCCAGGTTAAAAACATTTTTTTTTAATGCGCCTATGCATGAATTCTGGACGGTAACTTTTAACTTTTCTTGGAAAAAGGAAATATTAGAATTTCCATTGAGTTTTACTGCTGATGACCCAACTTCTACATTAAACCAATATAGAGGACGGTTCACAAGGCAGAATGTACATGGCACCTATGAGTAAAATAGGTAAAAACAGGTTTTAAGCTAAAGATAAAACGAGGTGGGTGATATAGCAAAAAGCAATGGGGCTCAGTCACCCTTTGGCAGATTTCCTCATGATTGTGCTCTTCAATGATGTCAACTCTGAGCTCTCTCTATTCATAACAGTCAGTCCAATGTTGACTCATAGTTAAGCTTGACATTTGCTTGCTTTTACTTTTTATTCTGGTTTTATGTTATTTATTTTTTTTATAAATTATGTTTTACTATGTAGTTGTTTTATTATTCAGCACTTGGGCAACTGGGGTTGTAGTAAATGTGCTATACAAATAAACCTTTACTTGAACTTGTCCCTTTAGCTCTTTCTTTTTCTCTCTTCCTCTGATAATGTCCTCTTGCACCACAGCATGCCTTCAAAATGAGCAGTGTGTTGATGAGGTGCCGTAAAGTGAAACTCAGCTTCAAAGTGATGCAGCATCCTGGGAAAAAAAAAAGTTGTGAGGCAGGTAGGGCTGGGCAATTAATAAAAAATTAATCAAAACTGACATTTAGTACCAATGATCATGTCAATTATTAAAATTATCTCTTAAATATATATAAAAATATTCATTAAATAACTATATATTGCAGTGAGTGTGAGTTTCCTTTTACTTAAAAAAAATCAATATCTGCTCTTCTATTATGAAAATAATGGCAACAAAAATTTTGAGTAAGCTATGAAGGCAAAAAATAAAATTATACTAAAATAATTACAAATTAATTGTAATTAAAGTAACATGCTTAGGCAGCTGCCCCCGGACCCGACTCTGGATAAGCAGAAGAAAATGGATGGATGGATGGATAAAGTAACATATTACATTAGTTGTGATATTAATTTGAGGCCATATTGCCCAGCCCTAGAGGTGCGGTTTTTTCAGCCTTAGGATGGTACCTGACAATGGCAGCTCCAGGAATGTACATAATTAATGTCACTGACATCAAATCAGAATCACAAATTTTTAAAGTCAGAAAGGTAAATAGTGCTACGTTAACACAACTCATTCCTTGTTTTGCACTCACACATACGTATTTGTTCATGATTTTCACAGTTTGACTTCCAGCAGGTGCTCCTGATGATTATCTGCTTTGTTTTTTTTTTTTTTTGTCTGGGTTTTCTCTTTGGGTTTGATTGTACTATTGTTGTGGTTGTTTTCTATCTTTTCTATCTCAAGGTGTGTCCCGATCCAATGCACACTTTGAAGTGCGGATTAGTCGGCTACATACGTCATCGTGGTGCGCCCAGCACTGCTCCAATTTACAGAATTCGAAGGCGACTCCAAATCCACCCTTTAAATCTGCACTTCGTTTGGCCTCAAATGAAGGATGCTGGTGATGCATCTTTCACAGCCTCTTTTCTCCCAGAATTCATTGCGCACAAGACAGTTGCGAATCCGCAACCGAGCTCAGAAGAGTACATTTTAGGTTTCAGCTTTGATAAAAAAAGAGTATGTTTTTATTTTTTAACTACACTTTAATAAAACCAAGTACATTGAAAATATGTATGTTATTAAAATTCTGTAATATTTGATATTCGTGGATTTGTAAGGAGTTAATGAAGTGTGTACCCACAGGAAAACAACACTGTGTTTTATTTATTTATTTATTTTTTTTAAGGTTGGTGTTAATATCCACTGAAGTGTCCTATGAGTGATTTCAGAGACGTCCCATGTTGTTGCTATGGGAAATTCTTGTTGGCTAGGTAGACTGTCCCATTTCACAAACGTTAAGCAGACTTCGAAGTGTGCACACTCCCAGAATGGGACACAGCTTCAGTCTCTATCTCTCTTCACTCTCTCTTGTTCTCGTCTGTTTACTCTCTCTCTCTAGTTCCTCCTGAATGTATTTTCAGTATGAACAAATTTAGTTGAATTAGTTGGTATGTTTTGTTGTTGTTGTTGTTGTTTTTTTACATTTTATGATGTGTGCAAACAACAATATTTACATCAGCAAATGGATCAACAAAATCACAGGTGCAGATATCTGCGAGAAGCTCATATTGGCTGATTTAGTCAGCCGACCGACATATTTGTTTTCCTGTTATTTTTATATTTAGAGGGGTTTGTTGATGGAGTTAAATGCAAGAAAGTATAATTCTTACTTTCATTTTTCAGTTATTCTTTACATCTGCTTACAGTTACTGTAGGTCTGGAAATCACAAACTACAAAGTTAGGTTTATGAAAACATTGCAGCCTGTGTTACAACTGTAAATGTAAACTCAACTCAGAAATCTACTTCTTGTTTACCAGGTGACACAAAACATGCTAGACCACTCAGCAAAATACATTTAATTCAAAAGTCTGATAAAAAAAGTATAATGTGCATTAACATTAATGCTTATTTTATCATGTGGAATGGAGCTCTGGAGGTTAGGAACCAAACGCAGGCATAAGAATCAAAAATATCTTATTATGAGTCAAACAGGAAGTGAAATGGTGGCATGGAATCTACAAAAGATATACAAATAACACTGCTGCAAAATAAGAAAAAACATGGAGTATATGTCCAAACTGAATCTAGGTGTGTGTGGAAAACAGAAAGCAGAGTACCAGAGACAATCCAAGGAAAGAAGTCATGGAAATGAGCCAAAAATGACATTGTGCCCCATCAGACACATACATCTATGAGGGTCTTTTTATTATTTTTTTTTATTGTGCGAGAAAAGTCTCAAACAGTTTATGAATTCTTCTAGATCGTAACCTGCTAAAGTTCCCTTATGAAAACTGCAGAACAGAGTTTAAAATGCAGACAGACACTTTTTTTAATCAGTGAGAGGTTTACAAAAACGTTTTTTCCCTTCAAAAAATGGGATAGAAATTAGGGAAACATGAGCATTCCTGAGGCTTTTCACTGTAGGCCAACGAGGAATCGCTTCAGTCCTCTAAATGATCCTAATATTCAGCTTTTTCATTTCATCTTAGCTAATTAAGATGATGAAATCTGGGGAAATAATATCTTCTTAAAATGTTCTAGGCATTTAGAGGCTTTTGGCCAAAAGAGAAAATCAGCAATTGAAGCAGCTGATGATGAAAAGGTGGAGAAGGAAGCAGTAAGACGGAGGCTGCAAGAGAGTCCAAACACAGGCCTGAGTTTGATCAGTGAGCATGCAGTGAACACAACTTACCTGCAACATATTGTACCATTATTCAGTTTAAGAAAAAGAGAAGCATCTTTTTGGTCTTCATATATATATAGATACCTCATCATTAAGCATGTTTAAATGATAAATTTCATATCGCTGTTTAACAAAAAGCACAAAAACCTTAAAAGATCATTTAAGTCTTCAAGTATTAAAGCGAAAGTTGTGTTTGAGGGCTGGAGACTTTCATAATTCTCTTTTAATGTACATTATGGGGTAAAAATGCCTTCTTCGTCAGAAGGCAGCTTCAGGAACTACAATCAAGCAGAAATAAGCTAAACCTTCATTATTTGATACTGTTTCTTTTCTTTTTTGTTTTTGTTTCATAACACTTTCCCACAAATCATTCAAGAATTCAAAAGACAACAGATGACTTTGCAAAGAACTCATTTTAAATAGGATCAGGGCTCTTTGTTACTAGCAGCCTGTTACAAAGACACACACATTGTTCACATTTCTTTAACTGGATCTAAAACAGCAAAAATATAACAGTTTGACAAACAGAAAATTGGATTTTTCATCAACAAGGTGATTTAAACATCTGGCTGAAAACTTGTGTGTTCTTAAAACATTTGAGGATACCAACAAATTGAGGGCAAAAGAAGGACTAAAAAAGAACCCAGGACTACAGCATATGAACAGAATCCAAAGAGATGTCCTGAAGATATAGAAACAAATACAGCAAAGACCTGAGTCAGGACCTGAGAGACGTATCTGGACCTTCAGTTGATCCATCAACTGTTGGCCAAGCCTTGAAATGGTCTCCATGGAAACGTGGCTGTCAAAAAGCCATTCTTAAGGAAGGGAAACAGGGAGAAAAGACTGAGGTATGTCACATGACACAAGAACTGGACTGACAATCAGTGGCAACAGGTCTGATGGAGGGATGGATCCTTCCCAGAACCCGGACCTCAATATTACTGAAGCAGTGTGGGATCATGTGGACAGAGGAAGGAACAAAAGGCAGAAACATCCAAAGTGGAGCTTAAGTCCTTAAAGGAGTCTGGAGAATTATTCTTGAAGACCACTTAAATGAGTAGAAAGTGTGTCTAAGGGTTCAGACTTGAAGAATAAAACAGCCAAAAATTCACTTTCAATATTTTGTAAAAGTTTAGGTTTACATTGACTACTCTATTTCTATATTTGCATACTATTTCAGAAGGCTCATGCACCAAGTATCTGAAACCGTGTCATTATGGACTTTTGCACAAAACTGCGTGCGCAATTCTGCTTCCGCAGGTAGCATACTCAGCAGCGTGCAGAGCCACAGACAACTTTCTCACGTAACAGGGGTTACTTTATTCCAGCTACCAGCATTGTGTGATGTGGATCCCGTCCTGTCAGGCTCCAGGGAGTCTCCACAGCGCCGCCTCCCTCTCAGCCCGGCTCCTTCTCCACGCGGCGCTCGCAGCTGCGACCTGACGGCCGCTCAGCAACCACTCAGCTCTTTCAGGAACAACCTGACTGCCGAGAAAGGGGTTTATGTGAATTTGAGGCAGTTTATTCGATTTGTGGATGGAGTCGTCCTCGCTGGATTCATTGAGGGAGGCGGACAGGAGTCTCTCAGAGCCCGCTACACCAGCCTCAGAGACTCCTCACCGCACACCGGTCAAAGCGCACAGCCGCTCCAAGTCCTCCGGGTCCGGGCAGGGGAAAGGTAGGGCCAGCGATATTTACATGATTTTAAACGCAACGACCCACGAGTCGCGTCACAGAGCAGCTGGTGGGTGCTTGTTCAGTCAGGCTGCAGGAGCAACTTCAAACGGTTTTATATGAAATGCAGACGCTGCTCGCGTCGTGAACAGAAACATCTCCACGCGCAGTTAGAGCCTGCAGAAGTCCCCCAGACACCTGCACACATCGATATATGAAGCCGGGACTGGTCTCTGAGGGCCGGCTGTGGAGAGGGTGATAACCGCTGGAAGTTGATCTGGAAGAGGAGGCAGAGGCACAAATGTGACGGTTATTTAACTTAACCTGCTTTAACATTAAGGATGAAACCTTACTGTGACATGCCCGACTGAGAGGTTTTCCTGATCTAGGCCCTTTGGTTCAACTGAAGGAACATCTTCAAAATTTAAGAATTACCCAGTTTTAAAATAGTTTTTCAACTGTGTCTCAGTTTGTTTTTGTACTTTTCCTGTTCCAATCTGACAAGGTTCAAATACCCATCCCAAGTACAAAGATCTATAAAGAAACTGACTCCATGTTGGAGAGAAGAAGCTGACTGAACTTCAACCAGAGTTGAAATTATTGGTTGCCAGTAGACCATGACATTAGATTATATTGGTGGAGTATAAAAACATTAACAGGAAATAATCCTAGTAATCATAAACTGCAAAAAAGTAAACATTTCATGTCTCCATCTACAGAGCCTGACTGGCAACTTAAGAGGAAATAATGCGCAGTTATGGGTTTCCAAATCATGGCCACAGATTCCTAATACATGGAAATGAGATAATTAGTTACATGCATGAATTTATGGCTATATAGCATGCGTGTAATGTAGATAACTTTTAAATTTAATTTAATTTTATTTAATATTTGGATGAATTAATCTAGCAGAGCAGAGCTCACTGGGTTTACCAAAGCAAAAGTTTATCCACAAAGGAACACCAGTTACACCATTCAACAATGGCTTCTTAGCTGGATTGTTGCCTCAAAACAGGCAACGCTATGCCAACCTTCAGAGGGTCATCAGAGTAACATATAAAAGAACAAGATGGTCTGTTACAGTGATATAGCAGTGATAGTAGGAATTAACGGGATTGTACTCAAATGGTTTGAGTCCTATTTAAAAAAGAGAAGCTTTTCAGTCCATCTTGGGCATTTCTCTTCTTCTGAGGCCCAACTTAGTTATGGGGTTCCTCAAGGCTCCATCCTAGGCCCTATTTTGTTTTTGTTATACTTGCTTCCTCTGGGGTCTATTTTCAAAAAATATAGAGTCTCTTTTCACTGTTATGCCGATGACATTCAGATCTATTTATCTTTTAAATCTGCAGAAGATCATTGCATTAAAAATCTTCAACAGTGTTTGCAGGACGTTAAAATTTGGATGGAGAGAAATTTCCTGTGTATAAACAGCAAAAAAACAGAGGTCATTATTTTTGGTAAATCTGACCTGCTGGCAAGATGCAGCAGCGTTATTGGTACCCTGGACTTATTTATTCATTCTTTTATTAAAAATCTTGGTGTTTTATTTGATCCTAACCTTAAATTTGACAGGCAGGTTTGTGCAGTAGTCCAGTCTAGCTTTTATCAGCTGAGGCTTATCAGCAGAATTAAGCCTTACCTTCCCCTTGATGCCCTAGAAAGGGTTATTCATGCTTTCATTTTCTCTAGACTGGACTACTGCAACTCCCTTTATTCTGGGATTGATCAATGTCTTCTGCGCCTTCTTCAGCTGATTCAAAACTCAGCTGCCCACTTACTAACGGGGACTAGACGGCCAGTGCTGTGATCCCTTCACTGGCTGCCTGTTGCTTTTAGAATTTCTTTTAAACTCTTACTCTTGACTTTTAAATGTTTACATGGTCTAGCACCTCTTTATTTGTCCGAGTTGCTACACCACCACCGTCCTGGTAGGGCACTGAGGTCGGAAAATCAATTCAGGTTAGTTGTCCCGAGGACTCGGTTAGTCACTCGGGGAGACAGAGCTTTTTCCGTGGTGGCTCCAAAACTTTGGAATGGACTTCCTCTCTCTGTGAGGTCTGCCAAAGATCTGAATAATTTTAAATGTCTTTTGAAAACTTATCTCTTTACTTTGGCTTTTAACCCTAGAGAGCAGGATCATTAGGCTAGATCTTTTAATTTATTTCTATTTTTATCTGTTTTATTATGATTTGATGTTTTATTTGTTGTCATTTTATCTGTACAGCACTTTGGGTACCCTGGGGTATGAGAAGGTGCTATATAAATAAAGGTTGATTGATTGATTGATGTAGCGGCATCTCTTAAGCACACTGTCATTAATAACAGACTCGGAATTCAGGTGTTTAAGATACACTATTTGAAATGAAAACAAACTGGAGACACTGGGCAAGTTGGTGGCCACGACTTAATCTGTGGCAAAGCAATAAAATGTTTTTTCTCTGGATGCCATCAGACAGGCTCCATATTCATCTGCATCTTTGTTATATTTGGTTATGAGAAGTCAGAGGAAGTTTTTTTTCACTTCATGGTTTTCTGCTGAAATTCTTTTACTATTTAGAAAATAAAACAGAAAACACTTTAAAAAAAAAAGCCAAACCGACTCCAGAGTTCACTGCTTTATTTTTTTAGTTTACAGCTGGGGGACCAGCCAAACAGTTCGCCTGCACTGATACTTCTCCGATCTCGTTGCGTCATTTTCACACATCAGGGCCTAAACATGGCTCATTACTGAGCTTCTCCTGTCTTGCGCCATGTTTTCAAGTGTCTGTTTGGTCCATGAATCCATCTGATATTTAGTACTGTTTTTTTTTTACTCTAATTTACCGTATTTGTTTTTGTAAATGGATAATAAATAAATCCAATTCCTTGTAGTCCAATTCAGGACAACACATTAAAAAGCTACACCCTCTAGTGTTCAGTGAAGGCAACAGACTTATGCATTTTATTTCTGAATACTTAATGACTTTACTTCATCAATAGAACTGATGGGAAATAGAAAGGTTGTCAGTAGTTTTCCTGTCAAGTTTTATGGAAAGACATCGTCTATCTGGAAACAAATCTGCACTTTTTTTTTTATAATGTAGGAAGAATAAACTTAGAATTATGTTCAAAGACTACATGATCTTTTAGTATTCGTGAAGCAACCATATGTAGTTCTATTAAACTAAATAAACTAAATTCAGTTAATTCAGTGCAGTTCGGCTTTATTTGTGTATCACTAATTCATAACAAAATCTTTTCAAGGCACCTTTACAGACAGACCACTTCAATTCATTGTACTCCAATTACAATCCAACTAAAATAAATTCATTATATGATCCACATTAGTCTAATTTACATAAACTGGGTTCAAATAAGCCAATGCATGAAAAATAATAACCTCGCTAAGGAAACAAATGGATTGCACTGAATTTTCTCTTTGATTCATTCCCTTGTCTTTATCATGCACCATGGCCATTGGTGACAGTGGAGAGGAAAAATTCCCCTTTAACAGGAAGAAAAACCTCCAGCAGAACCGGAACCAGAAGGGACGGCCATCTGCCTTGGCTGGTTTGGGATAGACAAGACAAGGCAGAGGGGTCAACATTCACCATATTTCTAAGCCAGAGATACCTACTGGGAAGGAAAAAAGAGCAACTCAATTTCATGACAATAATAATGTAATATATTTATACATGGAGAGTAAAGACTAAAGAGATAAAAATGGAGGGAGGTGCTCAGTGCATCCTCCAGAAGCATCAGCCTACAGCAGCATACTGTAACTAAAGAGATGGCTAAGAGCCACCAAGCTAGCCCTAACTATCAACTTTAACTAAAAGAAAAGTTTGAAGCCTCTTCTTAAAGGTAGAGAGGACGTCTGCTTCCCGAAACCAAACTGGGAGCTGGTTCTGACAACTGAAGGTTCTGCTTCTTCTACTTTCAGAAACTTTCGGATTCACAAGTAAAACTACAGTGAGACCAAAGTATTCTGCCTGAAAATACTGGCTCCTCCAATCAAAATACCCAACCTTTTTGATGATTATGATTGGAGGACTTGGATTTAGAATACATACATATCACTGCAACAGAACACTTATCGTAATTGGGGAGAAATGAGTTAAAAAAGTTAATTATTCCTGGAGATTCACTCTGTTCAAAGTACATAAGAAGCAAGTATGGTAAAGCCTGATAGATGTTCATTTGAATCCTGCCCTGGAGTGTAGCTGGGTCAGTAAAAACAGATCCAACCTGTTGGATTTGTGGGTTTTGTCACGAAACACACAAAAAGATGCAAATATTAGAGTTAAGAGGGTTGGAGGCCCATTGTTTCATAATGGATCTATGTGTTAGAGCAGTCATCTCAGTCATTTATCAAGAAAAATTAGTGGAGAGATGCCAGAAGATTCCTGCTTCAATTGCTTTTGGAAGTCAAACATAAAAAGCATACTTGGCAAATTTGCAGTTTTCTGTTGCTTTTTTGCACTTCTGAAAAGAAAATCAGAAATCTTAGTTTGATTACAAACCGCTGCGCAGAGGTACACAGTCCACGCCAGCACGTGAAGTCATGTCCAATGTGAGCGGCTCTCAGGCCTGACAGCAGATTTTCCTGCAGCTCATTATTGGTATGCAGACTGAGGGAGAGGCGGTCAGATGGTGTTTCATTGACTTTCTCAGAGCGGAGCTGGTTACGTAACAGCTGTTCGAGGAGAAGGGGAAAAAGAATCAGAGTGAGTGTTTGAGCTGTGTGAACTGGAGACGATCAGATCGGGTTTCTCTTTCTGAGACATTCAGCCACAGAGAGCCGTAAGGAGCCAAGACTTAAGTAAACAATGACACATAAATGAATTTAAACTTTCAGGGAGAGATCAGTGGGTCAGAAACTGTGTTTAGAAAACTCAAAGCAAATAGCTGCTCACTGACAGTACTGGAGGAGATGATTCACCAAAGAAATCTGCACAGTTAGCTTTAATAAATGAAAGTGATACAAGTGAATCGTCTCATCTGTGAGACCTGCATCCATTAACTTTTAACAGAAAACAATAATTAGAAAAAGGAAAGATTTCAGTTAAATCTGTGTTTGATTTGCATACTCCATAGAGAATGTAAGAATGTGCCTACCCCCGGATGTATTCATGCATACATGATGGTGAATGGATCTGATTACCTTTTATTCAATCAGAATGATGGCAAACAAGATGCAGACGACTTTCTGAACAGTCAAGGCTGGGGCAAGGTCAGAGGAGAATGGGCATACTGGTTGGAGATGATAGAAAGGCAACAGGAAGTCCAATCAGCACTGGTTCCAACCAAGGTCTGCTGAACAGCATCTCTGAACACACAACACGTCCAGCTTTAAAGCATGTGGGCTACAGCAGCAGAAGACCACACCAGTTGCCTCCTGTCAGCTAAGAACAGGAAACTGAGGCTACAATTCACACACACTCACCAACACTGGACAATAGAAGATGGAGAAACATTGCTGGTCTGATGAGTCTCCATTTCATCTCCACATTCAGATGTTAGGCTCAGAATTTGGTGGAAACATCATGAAAACATGGATCCATCCTGCCTTTTAACAACAGTTCAGACTGCTGCTGGTGTAATGGTGTGAAGGAGGTTTTATTGACCCACTTTTGGCCCTTTAGTACCAATGTGGCCTGGTTTAGCTACCACAGCCTACCTGAGTATTGTTGCTGACCATGTCGATCCCTTTATGACCACAGTGTAGAATCTGGTCACAAAGCTCAGATCATCTCCACCTGCTTTCTAGAACATGACAATGAGTTCACTGGACTCCAACGGCCTCCACAGCCACCAGATCTCAGTCCAGTAGAGCAGCTTTGGGATGTGGTGGAACAGGAGATTCTCATCATGGATGCAGCCGACAAACCTGCAGCAACTGTGTGATGCTGTCATGTCAATATGCAGCAAAACCTCTGGCACATATAGTTGACCAGACCTGGTCAACAAGCTTGTCTTTGAAACTTTACATAATTTTTACTGCCGTCAACCCTGCGACTGTAATGTTTTCTTCTGGGAAAATGCACAAATAAGATTAGATAAGAAAAGAATAGATAAGATAAAAAAAAATAAGATAATCCTTTAATAGTCCCACAATGGGAAAATGTTGGTGCTGCTACAGAAGCAAAAAAGGTAAAAAAAACAGCATTACAGAGATAAGAACAAAAAAAAAAAAAAAATTTATACAGAACAAAAACTAAAAAAAAAGTCTATATAAAAACTATATAGAGGTCTATATAAAAACATATATACAAAAAGAATTTAAATTACTGCACAGGTACTGATATTGCACGTCTGTGTGTGTTATTAGTTTCCTGTTGTGGCTGTGTGGCTACTGGCACATACCTGCGGTATCTTTCTTCACACACCACGGGTGAAGCAGTCTGTCCCTGAAGGAGCTGCTCAGTGTTGTTAAAGGCATGCAATAATGCTTTAAACTAAGGAAGAATATGTGAGGCAGCCTCGATAAACATGCATATGTAATTAAAAGCAAGTTTATTCTTGGCCTAAGTTTGAGGGTGAGCCTCAGGGTGGTACTGTGGTACCAGATGTGTGTGACGAGGTAGATGGTGGAATTCAGTTTCCTTTCATGCCTACTTGATTCGATCCTCTTTGCTTCTAGTAGCTCCACAAGTTCTACCAATCTAGAGTCGATGTTCTAAGATTGTGTTTTTTATGTTATAGACCTTTATTTGTACTGATTAATGAATGACTTTATCTTAACCAGCTTTTCCTGGTTTTAATGTTGCTACGCTCGTTTCTAGGGCTGGGTATCGTCAATAATTTCCTGATTCGATTCAATTTACATCCTATTTCAATTCGATTTTGATTAAATCTGATTTGATATTGATTCACTTACAGCTAATTATGTAACACCATCTGTTTTTCTTGAATATTAGAAACATTCTCAGATAAATACTTTTTTTTTATTAAACAGTGCTTTTACTTGACAATCAAAATCATAAATGCTAAGATGTCGCAGACCCTCGGTAAGTCACGCAAGAGAAGGGTCCCGTTACCTAAATGACATTAAAAAATGTAATTATTTAATTTGAATCGGTTAAAATCGATGAATCGATTTTTTAAACCCAGCCCTACTTGTTTTGCTGGCTGAGCTGGGTTCGTCACACTCTCATCCCAAAGATGGAGGAAAAGAGAGGGAACAGCAGTTCATTTAAAGAGTTCTGTTTTCAGTGTCCTCGTCATGACTTCTGTTTCTCTGTATTTTTTTCTGGTGTTTTTGAGTTTAGTTCTATTTCTTTTTTTTCTTTTCTGTCACTCCCTCGAGGTTTCTGCATCTCGCTCATATTACTGTTGGCTCTTTCCAGTTGACTTGTACATCATTACAAACAATAAACCTGAACCTTTATCTTTTGTCCTTGGTGTCTCGATGCAGCATGCCTCAACTCAACATACCTTTGTTTTTCATAGTGAAGCAGGCCTCACTGCAGCTTATTGTTTTTATTTATTTATCACTATATGTTGTTATAAGTCTGACCTCCTGTCCTGTAGTCAGATTTAAACTTTCAGAAAGATTTAATATGAAAAAGATTAAATAATATCTAATGGGTGTTAAGGTTCTTGTAAACAAACAAACAAACAAACAAACAAAATAGTGTGATGTAATATTTTGAATTGCCCAATACTTGTATGTAGATGTTTTCATTATCATTAATACTCTATGAATAGAGAAGATTACTCAGTTTGCTGCTCTTTAACATTCAGGTGTGTGTTCAGAAGGAAAGACATCAGCAATGATGATTTCTCATGTGACTTTTAGTTTGAAAGACTGTTGTTTGTTTAGCATTTCACCAAATACTTTTTAATATTACTTTGCATTTAAACTTGTCTTTTGTTTCCGCTGCTGTTAGGGTAAGGTTAGGTACTAATTCCTGCCTCACTATGCAATGAGTCTTCCTTCAATCTGCAAAGAAATGCTTCCACTGAAATAAAGTGACAATGAAAAGATGGCAGCGAGTCAATAACCTTTTAAACCTGACTGTAAAGGGTTGTAGTGCAAATAGAGTCAAAGTTTGAGGGGAGTAAATCAGCATTTAGGGTAAGTTTAAAGATGTTGAAAAACCAACTGTTTGTTGGTAAAATATTTGTTCTTGAGCTTTTTAGTTTTTGAAAGAGTCTTGTTTAAGAACATGCATTTTATTTGCCAGTAAATCAGTGCACAGTGGTAATCACAGATAAAGAGCTACAGGCTAAGGTAACAGACCCTGTTAGCTTTCAATTAAAAAATATGCATTAACTTCATTAGCAATCTTTAGCTAATTCTATTAGCATTCCTTAGCTTACAGCTACAAGATGTGTTAGCTAAGGAGTGCTCACATAGCTAAACGCTACATGTTGTTAGCTCACAAGTGCTAGTAGAGTTAAAGAAGTGCTAACATCTCACAATAAGGGATTACATGAAGAACCAGCTTTACACCATGAGGTTTATATTTTCATCAATTTTTTTAAACATATATGATTGCTAGCAAACTGAAAAATTCAGTTTATCGTAACCTGAACAAAGAAACCTAATAGTTTATAGTAGGTTTGTCATTGCACATTTATATAAATATACTAACATTTTGATTGGAAATAATTCTGTTTAGAATGATTAGGGAACTAAATCTTTCAAACTTTTAAAAGAAAATATATATTTAGAAAAGTATTCTAATGGGCTCGACACATGGGACGCGACATTGCTCCAATCATTTCCTGTGGAACTGGCGTGATGAGGCAAAAATCGTTGCCCTCCTCCAGCCAAGCAACAGACGACATTCGCGCATGTGAAATTTTGAGCTCATTCACGTAGATGTGCACATCAGGGCTTGTGACACAACACAAGAAAGTTAAAAGATGTTCACTTTTTGTTGCTTTTACATGGCACTACAGCCAACCAGGAAGGTTTCATTGATTGACCAATGAGCCGAGAGCAGGCTCGACAGCGCAGTCTGCAAACACTTTTAACATGGAGGAACAAATCATTTTAGCTGTGTCTGACTTTACCATACTTTTTGATACTTCATGCAAAGATTATAGAGATGTAAATAAAAAGCAAGCTGCATGGCGCCAAGGAGAATTTGTCCGAACAGATTTATCTGGATCAGCCTGCCATCAAATGATGATGTTCGCCGTGCTGTTTCCCTGTTTGTAAAACAGGATGAACCCAGGGTTCTTTTTCTCTTTTCTACAGTAGAGTCAACAACGAGATTTCTGTCAACTCAACTCTTCATCCTTGATGTCTTGTCTGTCACGGCCTGCTTTGAAAATGTCAAAATTCCCTTCAGTGTCATAACTTATCAAACTTTTTCTAGAAAAGTGATCTAAGTGATCATCTTTGCACGACGCTGCTGCTGTTCGTTGCGTCCCATGTGTTGGGTTTTACCTGGATGGCGATGAGTTTCGCTTATTGTTGGTTTCCTCAAATGTGTTGAGCCCATTACAGTAAATGAGTAGAACAAAGAAAATGATAGACAGCAGAAATATTTTAGGTTGCAAAATTAAAATAAAATAAAATAAAATAAAGAATAAGAATGAAATAATAATGATAATAATAATGAAACTTTAATATCAGATGAAGTTGTAAACATTCTGTTATATCTTACTGTTTAACATTTTTCTCTTGAGTTTACTTTACCTTTCTTTCTTAATTAAATATACAGATGATAGAAAGGAAAACCCTTTAAAACTCTTTCTTATCAGATAAACCTTAACCTCAACAACCATGTTTAAAATTCCACATGTAAGCACAAAGCTACTAGGAGAAAGAATAAAACATACATGTTATTCATCTTTTTGAGGAAGTTGTAAAGGTTTTCAAACAAAGCTATTTCCACATCTTTAACCTTATTTTAATTCAAAGTCACAGATTTAAATTTTTAGGGTCTTGGACTCGGCAGTAAGAACAGAGCAGGTTTTGAATGTAAAATATAAAATTCAAGTTGCATTTTTTTTGTTCTATTCTTGTACTTGTTGGGAACTGCTCATATTATCGTCCTTCTTCTCCCTCCTGATTCCAACTTGAGGTGAGTCACTCAGCTCTGATGATAATTACCTGAAGTGCCTCTTGGTCTGCTCTGAGGCCAGCTGTTAATGAGTGTCGATGGCTCCTCTGTTTGAATGAACATACTATGTTTCTCGCTGGTGAAGACACAAAAGAGTTGTGGAAATTTCAAAACCTGTAGATGCAGCTTTACTGCTCAGATCTCAATATGTTGAACATGTTAGAAACCTTTGTTTTTTTCTCCCTAATAGATTACTGCATAGGCTGATGTTATGCTAGATGGAACTCCATCAAAGTATGATTTATATAAAATACTAGGCATTTTTTTTTTCATTATTTAGGAAACACTAATGAAAAAAATGTGTTACTCACCTCAGGAGCTTTGATCTTCAGGGATTTTCAAAGGTGTATTCCTCATAAACACCAACAATCCATGTAGTTAAATATGATATGAATATTAGTTTTTGCTCTGAGAGGTAGACAGAGATAATGAACTTGCTGAGGTGGAGCTGCATGACTATCACTCACTGCCTTAGATACTGTCGGTCTTTAATGATAAAATAACGAGGCTGATCTGTCTGAGTGACCGGCGGCTGACAGCTGATGAAGTCTGCAGATCAGAAAATCATCACGCTGTCTGGTAATCCTACACATTAACTGCTGCTTTATCTCTGTGCTTCCTCCCGCTGCACGTTTTCATTTCTCAGATTTAATTACTTAATCAATTGAATTTATTAAAATGTCAACATTAGAACTGGAATCTAATTTCTCCGTTGCTAATTTAAGATATTTTATGTCAACAAAACTGTAATATTTTCACCTCAAAGTAGGAAAGTCTTGGATATCTATTGAATTATTCTTTTGTGGTTGCTGCTTGTAATGTTAGACATCATGTTTTAAATAGTCATGATTGCACAGATCTGTTGTAACTTTTCCTAAAAGTGACACAAAACCCCAAATTAAGAAGTGCTCAGTCATTTGCTACATAAATCTATAATTAGCTAACAAGCTGTCAAACAACCAATGCAGCCGAGGGATGCAAAAAAGTTTAGTATTAGAAACAGATGGCCTTTAATATTAAAATATTGGAAATCAGGGCTTTAGGGAAGTTTACCAGGCTCTGTATGACAAATCCACAATGAGTGACCCACGATGACTCCATTACATTTTCATCATAAAAAAAAAAAAAAAAAAAATACTATCACTTCTTTGTTGCTAAAAGACCTCATTTTTGACCCAGAAATTATGATGAAGTCACTTCCTGTCAAACAGTCCACCAATCAGGGAACTTAAATTGACAGCAACGTCCAATCAGGAGCAGCCAAAGATCAAGGAACGAGCAGAAAGTTCTGTGTCTGAAAAGAAGAAAAGTAAAGCTCCTCTATGTCTGGAATAAAGCCAAGAAAATGTTGATGTACGGTGCCGCCATAAAGCCGCTGAGCTAGAGTTGGTTTTGTGAGGATAGCAGGTAAATAGTTGCATAAATAATTGGAAAATGGGAAAAAGTTGAAATATGGAAATAATTTCTGTTGCTGAGACAATGCTGTGCAGATGAGAAAAGGTTTGGTCACTGTTATCTGTGTTATTTCTAAAAAGTTCTGTTAGTAAAAAATTCTTTTGTTTTATTCTTATATCCTTTATGCTGCTATATCTATTGATACATTAGTTTTACATCATTTTAGCCTCATAATGTGACAGCTGAGGCTGTCCTGAAAGAAATTATATCTGGAAGTTGACTGGGATTAAAAGGGTTGAGGTTCTATGTGCATTTTGGATGGAAGAACAATGAATAAATAATAAATAAAAAAAAAACAAAAAAAAAACAGGTGGACCAAAATAGCAATAAATAAATAAATAAATAAAACATGGCTTGGAGCTTTAAGACCGGAAAATGAGCTTCAACAATCAGTCCTGACATGTGGAAATAAAATAGCTAAATGCTAACTGCTTCTCATGTTAGCATCTAGCTTAAAGCTTAGCGTCCCACAGCTATTTTCATAGTTGTAGCCACTTGCTTTGAGTTTCTTCTGTTTCTTTGAAGCACTGATGACAGCTCATAAACGTGCTTGTTGTATTAATATTATTCTGATGTTGTGATGTGTGAGAAAGCATGTGCTGATGCTCAGGTGAAGTTTCCCTGCAGGATTAGAGTGGAGCATCATTTGACTAATCAGCCTTTTTCTGCACACTTGGAGGCATGTCAGCCACTGCCTTTGATGTTGGTACGTTTTTTTTTTCTCAGCGTTGGTGGAAGCGGAGTAGGCGTGGGGGTTGATTTGCATACAAAGCTATTCTCGCCTCCTCTTTGTTCTTGCACAGAGCGCGGAAAAAGTAATTGTCTTCATCAGTCAAGTCGTGTTTATCTCTTTCATTCGGTGAAGATTTGGTGTGACAGTGGACGACGGCAGAAAATGCAGAATGGAAATTTGCTGTGCGGGATTAGAGCTGAAGATGGTTGTATTGTTCTGTGCAGAATGTCTTACTGTGACGTAGTAACAGGGAGGATGGAGTCAGAGAATGATGTTCTGAGAGATATTCATTAAACTGTAGAAGATTTAGTCCCTGCTCTGCACTGTAAAACACTTCATTGTTGTCAGAAAGTTAACTAAACTGTAACTGTTAAAAATGCTGCATAATCCATTAATAATGAGATTCAGAAGCTCATTCAGATTGACTTTCATCATAAACACCTCAAACACAACTGTAACTGGAGGCACTATCAGCATCATTCCCAGATGCTCAGATGAGTCCTCTGTAATGGAGATCTCTGGGATCATTGAGACTCTGCAGCACTGAGTTGCACCGAGTTGCGATGCTATGCAGCGTCCACCAGCTAACCCTGTGATAACCATCAGATCTGAGGTGTGTGTTGGTTTAAATGTGTTGTGTTGGGTCCCTGAAGACGCTCAAACCAAAAGAAAATGAAAGACGGTCTACAGCTTCTTTTTGCGTGAAGCCATCAGAGAGCCTCACATGATGCAAAGATGTTTTTTTTTATTTTTTTTATCTCAGTCTATCGGCTTTTTTCCCCCAAGGACAGACACAAAATCATGGGCTAGCACTAGTCTTTTCAGGTATGAGTTGTGGTTGGGGTCAGTTTCTTAAGAGATAAAGGCAAATGTGATATTCTCTGAATAATGTGTGAATTTTTTTTTTTTTACTTTTTATAACAGAAGGTATGAACTCAGTTTGTTTTATCATGTGAATTTAATTTATTTAACATGTGGGACAGTAAAGCTTTTACCACTGTTTCCTTTCCACAGCATTCTGGCATTGAGGATAAAATTTATTTATTTATATATTTATTTATTTGCCTTGTGATGGATTGTCAGTTGGTTCAGGGTGTACTCTGACTCTTGTCTGATGGTAGCTGGAATGATCACCAGATCCCCTGTTATCCTGAGCAAGATTAACCCTGTATAGAAACTATGTGAATAAGTACCATATTTTCTGCACTATAAGTCTCACTTTTTTTCATAGTTTGGCTGGTCCTGTGACTTATAGTCAGGTGCCACTTATATATATAATTAACATGTTTTTAAATTTTAATTCATACTGATATAAACCATGGAGTAAACATTACCATCTACAGCCACGAGAGGGCGCTCTAGGCTTGTGATATCCATGGTCAATGCTGCTCCCGTACCACTGAAAAAATGATCTAAAGCTTTGAGTTAATGACAGTTGATAAGACTGAACACAAACAAAATGTCCCCCAAAATCCTATTCTGCAGATTACAAACTGCTGGCAGTAAAATATGCAGCCGAAAACAGTTATCCAGCAGCAGTTGGCGGAGTTGTTCAGAAGCAACATCGAAGGTGAAGAATTCTATGGATTCAGTGATGGGGAATGAGATCAGGAGCTTGGTAAACTTGCTTACTGGTAATTTGCTTGTTGGGGTCGCTGGTTTGTTATGTTAACTTAGCCTATTCAGCCTCCAAAGTATGTTCTTTATGTTGTTATGAAGCTGAATGTGTTCAGGGTTTCTGCTACATAAATGAACGTGGCGCTCCGTCACTGCAAAATAAAAGCCGCCATGTCTTCAGAATTGTGATCTTTTTTTCAGATATTACAAATGTAAAATAATTGTATGGATGGATCCATATGAACATAAAGTCTATATTTGTGCACATTTACAGTCCATAATAAGAGTGAAATTGTACTCAGGAAATGAGACACTGCTCTGCAAATAATTTAATTTTGAAAAATGAAGTTTGAAAACTTCCTGTCCAGTTTCTTGCAGGCTGCTTGAGAGTGACGGCAAAAAGCTGACTCTGGAGGTGAACTGACTGCACCAAATAACCACTTGGCCTTCACAGTTACCTCCCCCTATCTTCCCCTAGCAAGCTGCTGTTGTAACTGCATGACATGCTCGAGGCGGTTTGGCCTGCTTTAGTTAAGTGCATTGTGAACATCAGCCCTTCTCCATCTCAAACCAATGAAACAGTTTTTGATAGGACATGGTTAACATGCCAGTGTTTGACCCAGTAACTGGTCATGACATCTATCAGCACAGGTCTGCAGTAGCTCTGGATTCAGCCTGGTCCAAGGTATCTGCAGATTTATAATCAGAAAATGTCTCCTATAGCCTGTTTTACACTGCGTCATATTGTTGAATAATCGAGAAATACTTTTGCCACATGAGTGATGTGATGTAACAGAATCATGAGAAGTGAATGAGATCTAAACAAAGAGGTTCTGGACTTTGTGAAGTGATCAGATCTGATATCGTGCTGCAGCGGTGACGTAGAGTGAACCTGCTGAACCTCTGCAGCATCGTTTCATCTCCACAGCCTGTAACTCTTTAAAATGTAAAGTTAACTGCTCAGCTGAGATCAAAGCAGGTGTTTCCTGACAGCCTGATCTGATGTCAGTCTTCAGGTCGCCCTGCTGCTGCCGCTCCAGTGTAGAGGCCTTGTTGGGATCTGACATCTCTTCTGCAGGCTAGAGTGAAGCATCTGCAGAAGCTCATCGCTCCAGTCTTCTCACCACAGGAGCTGTCATTACATTCTGACACCAGACACACATGAAAATCCCTTTTTTATAGATACTCCTGAGCTCTGTTGGGTGTCTTCATTTGTGTAAATAATAGTTCTACTACTGTAAGACATTTCTGACAAAAAAAAAAAAAAGTGAAAAAAATAAGAACAATGACTCTATTGTATTAAGGATTTCATTCTTTCAGTTTATTCCTTGTTATTATACAGGCTTTGTATTAGTTTGTATGTACATAAACATCATAAAATAATTGCTGGGATGTTGGAGCACAGAAAAAAACAAAAGAAAGCAAATATTGTTGCTTTAGGCATCCCTGTTGTACTGGTCATGTCTGGAAAAATGTTTAAAGTTGTGAAGTGCTTCAAGCATTCAGGTTTTCAGGGTTTCTGAAGAGATTTAAGGGTTTTGACAAATTCTGAAGCAGCTTCAAAGGGTTTAAGTCATCGGAAAGGTTTAAAGGTGGTTGACAAGGTTTTCAGAGCTGTAAACCACTTGTGGTTTGAACTGAAAGGTGGTCACTTGAGGGATTAAAGTAAACACAAACGCCCTAACTAAAAATAATAATCAACATAAAGCGTCCTGTGACTAGAGTATAAAGCCCACAATGGCAGTTATCAATAACAAAAAAAAAAAAACACTGATTAGTAGATCTCCAACAAATGGGCAAATGAGCTCCAACAAAGACAAGGATCTACAATTCAACAATACACAAGCTCCAATCCTCTGTGGTGAATAAAGCTGTAATCACGCTCAACAATTGTCCACAATGGCAAACTGTGCACCAATCTGACACAGCTGCCCAGAATGAAGGTGGTCAGGAGCTTGTAAGGTGGAGGAGTCTTCCTGATTGGCCAGCCACAGGAAAGACGGAGCAGATGGCGACCAATCATGGAGAGGGAGGGTGGACCCATGGCGCAGGAGCAGCAGCGAATCACCTGCAAGCACTGGCACAGTTATATTTACATACCAGGCCACCAAGCTGATAGGCCTAGCGTATGGGGGTATTTTTCTGTCTTTGATAAAGAGTGCAATTGTTTGCTTTGAGAGCAAGAGAGACACTGTTATATAAAACATAAAATGATAATTAGTCACTACTAAAAAGTTTATGTTCAAACATAATGTGGGCTAAGAGTGTGGAGTCACTGTGTGAAGTAAAACAAGCGCATCCTGAAGAAGGTGAGGACGATTTGCTCGAATTAGCTCGTATTCTATTGGCTGGAGGAGGTTTGACAGACAGCTCTTTCTGCAACCCAAGAGAGAGGAAAAAATATCCAAGAGCAGAAGTTTTGAGTGCGCAGAGAAAGTGTCTGAGTGTGAGGGAAAGACACCAAGTCTGAGTGCAGAGTTTTGAAAGGAAGAACGATATATTTGAAAGCAAGAGGGACTTTCTGAGTGTGAGAGCAGAGTTTTAGAGAGAGCAAGATGACATTTGATTGTAAAAACCAGAAATCTTGCTCTCAAAGCAAACAATTGCGCTCTTGATTAAAGATAGAAAAATACCCCCATACTAGGGCGGTCGCACACATTAACATGTTCTTGTCAGTGGTCACAGTTTTTCACACTAACAGTTATTACCAAGCTAACGTGCTGCGTGATGTATAGGAGGGTTTATTTGAGGCCATGGCGGAGGGAACCAAAGGAAAACAATACGTAACAAAATCTGAGAAAAGAAAAATATCTGCATTTTAGGACAATTTCAAACAAACGAAAAGCAAAAATATTGTACTGAGTTCATTTATAAAACTGAATTAGCTTACTACAATAACAGAAACAGTGATTTTCTACATCTAGTCACTGGAGCAAAACAAACACTGTAAATCAGTTTGGAAGGTATCTGTGACGGAGGTTAGTGAAAAACATACATTAGCTTGCGCTTAGACGAGGTGATAACGGGACTAAAAGCTTTTGTCCCTTTGTCCCTCAGACAATGTTGCGCTTGTAAAACCAGCGACTGCTGGTTAAGATGAAGTTCTAACTGTTGTTATTTCAGTCTCTATTTCTGATTCACTGCTAATAACTGAAAAACAAATAAAAAGAGGCTTTGTCAGGATTTCAGCTGTATTAAGATACAGTAAATGAAGCAGACGGAGAGAAGCTGACAGATGCTAACCGCTAACAAGTGTTTGACATTAGGCAGGAAGCTAATATTTCTTTTGGTCTATTATCAATGTAAGAGTTAACATTTTTAGAAAATGTGTTTTTTGGACATATCACAGTCTTAATTGTGGCTAAATGTAAAGGCTAGTTTAGCTGTATTTCTGTGGATGATTTATTACTTTTATTCCTCTGCTAGTATCCTAACCTGCTATGAAATCTGTAACCTCTTCTGCCCTTTGAATTGAGCTACTAGAAACCTTTTGCTTTACCGTTATTTTAATGATTTAAAGGGTCTTTGTAGGTTTGACACCCCCGACAGAAATCCAGTTTCCTCAAAAACCTCCTCAAAGCAGCAGGGAGTCCTTTAGTTTCCAGTTAAAATATGATAATAGACCAATTTAAATCTGTGTAAGAGCTCTTTGCCTTGTTTTCCCCGAAGCGTTCACGCTCCTGCTGTGATGCCGAAGCAGTGAACACACTGATGCACAGCGGGCCTCCAGCCTGCTCTCCGAGCTTCACACTAGAGCAGCAGAGATCACTTTAATCTGAGTCTGAAGGAGTTCAGCCAGTCTGAAAGCAGAAAGACACGTTTTTTTTCAGCCATTCACATCTCCTTTCATTGCCTTTGCTTAACAGATAAGTTTATAAGATAAAAACATAAATGCTTTATTGTCACATGGAGGCCATTTTTAATATATTTTGTACACATGCTTTTGTTATTGTTCCATTTTTTTTTTTTTTTTAACATTTTTGCTGCATATAGTCCTCCCCCGTGTTGGAGAGCAGAGATAACGCAGATCTGTAAGTCTTAAAATAATAAAAACATACAAACCAAAACAAACACCTGCTATAAATCCTTAATGTGTTGAGAGATTTTTGTATGAGATTAAAAATATTTTCTTCCTTTGTGACTTTTTCCACCTGCTCAGGTTTCATTTCACCAAGTACATAGAAGGGGGGGCGGCCATCTTGTCCTGTGAAGGTGAGCCGATGTTTGGGCGCCTGGTGATCGATGATAAGTTTCTGCCATGTTTTATGCAAGCAGGTCAGAGCTGGTATTCTTAGACTGACCTGTCAAACACACACACACACACACACACACACACACACACACACACACACACACACACACACACACACACACACATAGCTCTATCTTTGGATAATAATTTCTCTGAAGGAGGTCGTGTGCCTCTTTTCTCATGATGGATCAACTTTCGACGCTGTGCTTGTCTTTCTAACTTTGAGCAAAGTTAACCTAAGTGTGTGAAAGTAATGTTTCACTTTGCTCGAGGACTCTTCTTTGTTTTTGTCTCCTTCACCTTCAGGATCTCATCAGCTTCTCATAATGATTCCCTCTTGTTTCCCTCTCGTTGTCGGGGATAAAAAACTTGACGTTCAGATTTACAAAAACGACTGACAGCACAAAGTGAGAACAAGCTGGAGTGTTAATGAAAGGACAGCTGGGAACTTTAGTTCTCAAGTGAATAAACTTTGTTGGAGATGAAAAATATTTTAATGATTTAGTTTTCTCCTATTACAATGAAAACTGAAGGCTTGATCCTTCAGGAAACAGATTTTAGCTGGCTGTCAAACACTGTGTTTGGGGTCATTGTCCTGTTGCACGAGTCTGTTTCAGTCAAGCTTTAGCTGTCAGACAGATGGCATCACGCTTGACTCTAAAATACTTTGGTATCCAGAAGTGTTCATGACTGCAAGGTTTCCAGTCCTATGACTGCAGAACAAGCCCAGATCACCATCCCTCCACCACTGTGCTTGAGCAATTGGTATGAGGTGTTTGTGCTGATGTGCTGTGTTTGGTGTCCTCCAAACATGCTGCCTGTGGTTTACACAGTCTGCTCACAGAAATACTGAGCTGGTTTTGTTACTCTTCCTTAGCCTGGCTTGGTGTTTGTTTCAAGTTTCAAGTTGTTTATTTGTCACATAATATATATATATATATATATATATATATCATTGTAAATGGTAGTGCAAAGTAAAGTAAAACTTGTTAAAGTGACATGAGTAAATGACAGTGTTTTCCATCAGAAGGTAGGACACTGGCCAGTGTCACTACAGGTTAGAGTTCATAGTTCTGCCAGCCTGAGGGAAGAAGCTCCTCCTGAGTCTCACATTGTTTGCTTTAATGAGCCTTAGACACTGGCCGGAGCGCCGCCACTCTAAAGGTGGATTTATGGTTGCGCAGCATCTGCGTAACCGCCATAGGCTCGGCGTAGCTCCGCAGAGGCTCGACGCGCACCTCTTCCAGACCTGACATGTACCCCTGCTTCACAGATGGTTACGCAGAGGTACTCCCTTGTGATTGGTCAGTTTGGGATCACGTGTTGCAGGATAACGGAATCTTCTCGCTGAATTTGTGTGGTAACCACCTTTTTTAAAAACAATAAGTGTTGTTTTAAAACTGAAAATTCCATACCGAACTGAAGTTAACCATCAAAAGAACTCCGACCTGGTGAGTTTAACGGCCAATATCACCTCTGCTGCCACCTTCAGATTAAGAGGGGAAACAGCAACATGACACCAAAACGACGCGTACCCCCTACGGTCAAATGCGAGAGCTAACTCATCAGCGTCAGCTACGCCGTAACCAACCGCACGCAGACGCACGCGAGCATAAATCCGCCGTTGTTAGTATGATGAGGGTCTCTTATGATCCTATTTGCTCTGACTGTTGTTCTCTTCATGAAGATGTCCTGGAGGGTGGGGAGTGTTGTACCCATAATACGATGTGCTGACCTCAGCACCTTCACCTGACTGTCTTTGTGCAGAGTCCAGGATCCACAGTGTTACTTGAAACTGCACACCTTCTCCACGAGAGTTCCATCAATACTCAGAGGGGTGTAGTTCCTTTGCTGTCTCCTCCCATAGTCAGCAATCATCTCCTTAGTTTTGTCTACAAGCAGGAGGATCTTAGCATGGCACCACTCTGCCAGTTTCTCCACCTCCACAGTAACTGACAAGGCAGCATCTGAAAATAATAAAGCAACAAAATTGTGAATTTATTTCATTTGTTTAGGTATAAATTGGACCAAGGGGCTTACACCATTGTGGGGCAGCTCAGCCTCCACCAGCAGCAGTCTCTAACATGAACAAACTGACAGCATTTATCTCCTCTGCATCTGATTGGGCTAAACTTCTTCCCTCAACAGGTGTGTTTCCCATGTCATATAAAACACCACTTTCTAAAATCTTACTGTTTGGACTCCACAAATATCTTCTTTTGATATATAAACCATACCCTACCTAAAACCCAAATACAGCTAATCTCACCCCAACACAGCTATCTAATGGCCTCGTTTTTAAGTTATGTTGATGCCCCCGGGTAAAGATTTGCTCGAACACCCTGGGGAGGACACCAGAGCAGTGAGTCCACAGCCCATTTCACAATTAACCAGATCTTCCACACCTACATTTACATACAACATTTAATGTCTCAAACCCTGAAAACTTTACTAACACCTTTCTCTCACAGTCAAGACAGAATCACACGCATCATCAAAATGTCAATTAAAGTGCAAATGTGCCTTAATTAACAATCTAAAGTGCTATACAGTTATTTAATGTACACATTTTATGTAACAAACTGCAGCTTCATTATCATGTACGTGAGGCCGATTAATCCTGGATGTGCTGGCTAGACTTGATCAAACTCCACCTTCAACTTTTATTCTGGATTACTGAATTCTGCTTTTGTGAAACAGCCCAGTTGGGCATGCTTCCCTTTTCACATGACTGAACAATTCCATTAAATTCAATTCAGCTTTATTTGTACAGCACCAATTCACGACAAACTCATACCAAGGTACTTACACAGTCCAATTCACTGTTTGCTTGTATTTATCGTTATATTCTAAAAAAAAAATAAAAAATAAAAAATCAGGTTAAACTACTGTGAAAAGTTAAAAAAAAGAAAGTTCCTTTAAATTTTTACTGTCATTTTTATCATATTTTTACAGACTTTTTAGAGTTTAGGTGAAAGACGGTACTCCTAGAAATCAGAGCAGAGGTGATGTGGGGGTGAGTGTTCTCACTCTGTGGGAAGGAGGTTGTTACACAATTAATAACTGATTACTGTTGTATTTATTCCACTCTAACCGGACTTTGAGAAAATATTAAGAAACAAAACAACTACGTTAATGGCACAAAATCTGTCCACGAAAGGAAGTTAAATCTCCACAATGTGACACGTCATGAGTCATACGGGTACTTGTGCAGACATATAAACACTCTTGCACTGGGTCATGCATGTGTGTGTGTGTATGTTATCTCCAAGCCACATGTGCAAGCAGGACATTGGAGTTTCCAAAACCTTTTAAATTCCAATATCAGGTCTTATAGCTTATCATTTACAGCACAGCCTGACAGCTGTGTAGTATATGGTGTTTATTTATGGAAACTGTAACCAGACCAGGATGTTCGGTCACGTCAGAGCTCAGCGCTCAGAGCATGTCATTGCACCATGAAAGTGTGTCATGTGTGCTGTAACTGGTTTACAGGAACCTTTAAATGAATGAACTTTTCTAAACAGATTTGATACAAGAATCAAAGCTCATCCTTGTTAATATTCTCAGTGTCACCTCTCCTCCTCCTTCACCTCTCCCTCCTGCACAAATTAACCTCAGATTGGCTGCCCGCCCGCCTGCCTGGGGAGGTGAATTAACTTGGGGAAATTGAATTTTTTAGGTCTGTAATATTTCTGTCCGATCAGCTGACGATTTGTGGGCAGCGTGGAGGGAAGGTGTCCGGAGGTGCATCAGGTCTCTTCAGGTGCTCAGCACTTTGAGAATAATTAGCTTTTTAATGAGCCCAGAGTCACAAGGACCTCAGGTCTCATGGAACAAATCTGCAGCACATGGTTGATATTTAATGGTTATTAGTGTTTTTTTTTTAAAGGACAACCATGATTTTTATGTTAGTTGCTGTAGATTCACATCAGTCCTGACCAGCTGGAGAATGTCACTAAGTGTATTTACTCCAATAACAGTTGTGAGGTGCTTGTGTTTTGTCATTTCATTCACCTTCTTTTGCATGAATGCTGAAGTGATAAATTGGCTAATGCAATTATGCAGGTTCCTCGTATTAAACTGCTAAGGTGACAGAAGCACTAATTCTGTAGGAAATGATCACCCAATAAATTTTTCAAATGAAAAATTTGCACAGTTGGAAATTACGCAGCAGGTATCTTAATGCTTCTGAATACAGATGCCTCCATCTGTCATGCTCCAGCTGCTTTATTTCTTTTAATTTTATATTTAAACCTTTCTTTTTTCTTGGTTAGAAGAAAGCCTACTCTTTTTGTTGGATGAGTAGGAAGTTCCTAACAGGATGTCTCTGCTCCCTCTCGTGCTTTAAAACACTCACATATAAGGAAAACACACTCAAACACACAGCCAGGTGGTGATTAAACACACATTTCTCATATTTCACTCTGAATGTAGAGAGCGTGTTATGGAACAGCCTGCGGGGTTATATCACCTTCCCTCCGAATTTTTAACGAGAAAAACCCATTTTCTCTCTGATATTATGATCACTGCTGTCAGATTTCTGCTCTGAATCCACCTCCATGGGAGTTTCAAACGTGCAGATAACAGTGTGTATTGAGTGTGCTAAGTTTTAAGATGGTAGGAATATACTTGGAATTGCTTGGATACAAGATGGCTCACATGACAGGCTGGCACCAGTTTGGGTCATAAAACAAATTATTAAGAATCTAACAATAGAGAATTAGAACAAGCTCTCCAATAGGAGTAATTTCAGTCCCAGAAACCAACAATATACTTAGTGTTTGCTCAAAATGCACAAAGTGGATCATGTCTGAGAAGAGTCGACAAGTCTGATTGAATGATAATTTTTTTCCTTTGGAAATCATCTCAGTAAAATGACATGGAAGTATTTGCGTGGCAGCCGTAAACAGAGCTGATTTCATTCTCTAAATGAAGGAAAGGAGCTTCCTTTATTATCTGGAGCATCCTTCATGGTGGGAAAGGACATACCTGAAGGTTCATGGCTGTGACGGTGTCTTTTACTTTTCTAAATCAACAACCTTGATAATGAAATTAAAATTTCTGTGAATCAAAAAGTTAAGAACATATTACTCTATAGATACCTAATGGGCCTTATGTGGAATATTTTTTTAACAGCTGTAGTTTCACTGCAGCAGCTCATGGCTTAAACAGCACAAAATTCTTGGTGATTTATCCTGTTTGTTAAGAAATGGGTTGTACTTAGCTGGAGTTGAGCCTTCCAGGCTCAAGATACCTTTCAGCCAATCAGCAGGTGACATGAGAAAATCCATACTTATGCTACACAGGCTTTATGTGAAGTTTTTTAGGATTCTGCATTTGTCTGTCAGCTCTGCAACAGATACCTTAGATACCAAATAACCAAGTCATCATTAGCACCAAATAAGTTCATCCCACCATGGCACAATCCAACATTTATTTTACAAAACAAACTCATCCATTTCTCCAGATGGGAACAAAAGGGAATTAGTCATCTCCACCACCTGTTCACAGATAATCAATTTATATAATTTCGCACACATATATGGGACCAACAGAAACCATTTTCTCCAATATAAGTGACTGAAAAAATCAACTTAAATGATAACACATTACAACCATCTCAGCTAACTGAACTCCCCAAAACCAATAATCACAAAAAGTTAGTCTCTAGATTAAACACACTCATCTCCAGCTATAATATGAACCTACCTTGGAATGAGAATGTGTAGAAAATAGGGCTGTCAAATGATACTGTGTTAGAGAAGGTCCTGCCAAAAACAATACTTGAGGGTGAATATGTGACGGTGTGAACCATGAACCGCTAGTTTCCTTCTTCTGAGCTGGAGCATAAGCAAACGCAACAAGAGAGAAAAGCCGATCAGCTGATCACAAACAGCCGTCATGATTCACGGAACAACATGAGAGGAGGAAACAGCGGCTGCACAAACAAAGACCACCAGAGATCCTCTAGAGCAGAGGTCCCCAACCATGGTCCTCAAGGCCCACTATCCTGCGGGTCTTAGGTGTCTCCCTTCTGCAACACACCTGAGTTAAATTGAACGACTCTCTGAGAAGCTCTGCACAAGTCTGTTAATGACCATTAATTTGAATCAGGTGGGTTGCAGCAGGGAGACATCTAATACCTGCAGGATAATGGGCCTTGAGGACCAGGGTTGGAGACCTCTGCTCTAGAGCAGACATGGTGCAAAACGCAGGATAAGTTGAAAAAAAAAGGGAAAAGTGTGTTGTGGAACCCTCTCAATGGGAAAAGAGTGTGTGTGTTAAAACACCCCCATTCTCCACGGGGCTGACGTCCATGGGTTGCTCCATTAATGTTATGTTTTTTTGAAAATCCATCCATAGAGCTAGCCGGCTCATCTTTTCCATCTTGCCTTTCCATGTCCCGCTGTCATAACAGATGTATGGGACTTACATGCCACGCATGCGTTAATTTAATTAAAATATTAACACAATTAATTATAATAATATATTATAACAATAAATTAGTTAACATCGTTACTTTTTATTTTTGACAGCCCTAACTGAAAATCATTGTATCAATACATTTAACATATTAAATATAATATTTTCTGGAAAGAGACCACTTATCTCTTCTACAAAGGAGGAGAAAAAACAGCCATGTGTTGTCTTTTTGCCTCCAGCTGAGGGTCTTGCAGGTGTTTGCATCATTCCTCCTGGCTGCTGTTGATCCACTTGTGGCTGATGTTATTTGTCTGGAGTCCCCTGACCCATCAGCTCCTGGTTTTCCCTCCAGTGTTCCTGCTGTGATACATCATGTGTACATGGATATTTTTTCCTTGTGTTCATGTGAAACTTGTTTAATCAACAAGATCAAACCCTGATAAGACTTGTGTTGTCACTTGGTTATCTAAAAGAAGACGTGCATTGGTGTAGGCTTGATTCGTCATTCTGGCTCTCACCTCCAAATAGAGGTGGGCACAGTGTCACCTTTCACCTCCTCAGTCTGCTGGGAGCAGATGGTGAGAAAAACACCTCCGAGTCCACCTGAAGTCTCCTTCCAGACTCTGAAAATGTGACAGAAATGTGATTTTTTTTCATTGTAAATTCAGTGAACACAAGCTTCAGTTGGCAAATAAAACAGAAGGCAATGATTTAAAAATCATTTAAACTCAATAAAAATATTACAGAAACAAAACATCAAATGTTGAACAAAAGCATTTTTATTGTTTTATCTAAAAATGAAATCTCATTTAGGTTTTATGTGTGCACTAATAATTGTGACGCACGTTTAACCCTAGTTACAGATTGAGATCAAGAATGCATCATTTACATTTTAAATTCTTAAAATCCTTTAATTTTAGCCTAAAACTGGTTTTTGTGGACAAAAGACTTGTTTTGATTCCTTTTACTGGACCTTTGCTGATGCAATAGGATGGTTTTTGTTGCTGTATCTTTTGCTATGAGAGTACAGAATGGCTTTCCATTCCATTTGCGACAGGTATACATAATTAATACCTCAAGAATCTTAGCTTTCCATGTTTGTTATGTCTCACCCAATAGGACATCTGGTACTAACGGGTTTGTGAGGGACCGAGCTGGTGAAGGACAAGGACACAGTTGGTTTTAAAAAGGAACAGGTTTTATTTACCCAAAACAATACTCACTAAACAATTTTGGGCCCTTAAAAGAGGTCAGATGAACAAAACTAAACAAAAGTATAACAATAACTCAGAGAACTTCAAACTAACTGTTTAACATGAAACTCAAAAGAAACCAAACTAACACAAGAACCAAAGTGACCTAACAAACACGAAACAAAGGGGCACTTAAATACTGGCTGATCAGACCAGTCCAAAAACACATGAGGGGTTAACAAATACTAACAAATACATAAAACAATAAGACAAAATCTAAACAGTTAGTTCACTTATTACTTAACAAAATGAATTACCAAAAATGAAACAAGAAATCAAACTAATGAAAATCCAAACAACAAATCTAAATGTTTAAAGATATGGAGGCAGTTGATCTCCCCTCTGGTAGGAGCTGCTTGGTCTAGGCCCACGGCACTTCCTGCTCCTTGGCTTCTACCAGTTGTGCTCACTTCTGCCCCCAAGCGTTCGTAAAACTCCCCCAGCTCCATTAAGAGAAAGAAATATATGTTAAATACACAGAACTTAAACAAATTGAAAATACAATGGTGCTCTAATGTGCGCGCTAACAAAAGAGAACTAAAGCATTTCAACCAAATTTAAACCAAATATATACAGAAAATAATGTTAACTCAAACTAACATAACTGAAATGTGTTGGTGTAGTGGGGGTAGGTATGGCCATCACAGGGTTAAAATATGGGTTTGTTCGTTACCTTTTTCACACCTTTTGAGTTTAAATTTAACTGATGGAAGCATGTCTGTAGTTATCATCCCTGAGATGACCTCCATTTTTTGCTCTTCACGTTTAACATCAAACTAACCTGGTCTAGTGAAAAAACTGGTCATGGATTACTGATTTGTGGAATGACTTCTGTTGGATGCTTCACTCTCCAATGACCGGTCTTAGTTGTCTAAAGGCCCATTTATGCTCTACGCAAAACACAGATTCTTAGATGGATAGTTGCCTTAGTTTTAGCCCGCCTACCTCCTTTAGCTGGCAGATCGGAATTTGATGTGTGTCAATCATCCACCCCCACCTCCACAGTCCCCCTCTCAGCTCGACCTCTTTGCTCATTTTTGGATTTTCCGGGACTAACGACACCCGTGACGCTACCAAGATGTCGACGGTGGGAACGCCCAGCAAGCTTCACTTTTGTGCTTTAGAAACCTACGGATGACATTAAGGAGGCTCCGTTCATCCTTGTGACGGAGACCGGTGGTTCCATCACCACCACAAGTCTGGCACATATTATTGGAATGTTTGGCAGATAGGACCACACAGATTAATTAATTGTTTTATTGAATGTTAAAACAGAGAAAAGTGTTTATTTGTTTGCAGAGGGGGACTGGCCATCCTGCCCAGGGAAAAGAGAACTTAAATTAGTATTTTAACATTTAACAACATTTTGATACTCATTTTTACTTTGATCTGTGTCTAATTGTGTAAAGCTATAAGCTCAAGAAGGAAATGGCAATACTCACCTCTCGTCTTCATTGCAGGGCAGGAGAGGTAAAAGGGGGAAGTAGGCCTAATTTCCTGTTTAAGAGGTTTCGGAACAAACCATGTTAACAAAGAGGGGTGGGAAGTAGTTTATATAAATTAAATGTGTATTTGAAGCATGCTGTAAAATTATTAAGTGGATTATGTTTAAGTTTGTATATATGTAAATATTGATTTATGATGTTTGCTTTACAGGTGTTATTTTAAGTAAGATATTTTGTGGATATGTTAACTTGTATAGTCTAGTCCCACGTCAACAGGTGGTTCCGGCTAATTACCTGCAGCAGGAGGGTATAAAAGCCCTTAGTTGCTCTTTAGAAGGTTGTTGATGGTTGTGGTTTAGATACCAATAAATTTTGCCAATCCCAGGCTTAAATGGACCCAAGTCTCACGCCTTTTTTTTAAAAGATTGTTGGGATCGTCGGCCAAATTGACAATCCTTTATATACAGTCTATGAGTTGCACCCACAAAGAAAAAAAAAAAAAAAAACCTTCAGAGTGAGACATCGTCTTCTTCCCTATCTCTGCTGAGAGTTGCACATTTGCAATAAAGTCCGCCAGGTAACAAACCGGCGGCAAAGGATGTCAAAACATTGTTTGGGACAACTTCACATTAAACCTACAAAATAAATTAAATACATGTGAGATTTGTAAAGCGGGCCTTGCGTACCACAGAAGTACGTCTGCAATGCTTGAACATTTAAAGAGGAGGCACGTCAGACTTACATAAAACCTCATGCAATAATTAAATGCTGAACGTGAAATAAGAGCCATTTAATAATTATGAGATACATAAACCAATTAGTTGACTAGTCGTTTTAATAGTCCATGACTAACCCACTATCAGAATAGTCATTAGTTGCAGCCCTAGTAGACGATGGTAGGCTAGCTTTTCCTGGCAGGAGTTAAACTGGACCTAATTTTTTGTTATTTTATTAAAGATGCTCAATTATGTTTTTGCTACATTAGCATTGAATCTCACAGCCACAGACATTTTGTACCGGAGCCTGGCAATGCTGAATTGTTCTGCTGTTTTTTTTCCCTGTGGTTGGCAAACAACTTGGTAAATTGAAGCTCCTCTGTAGTGGTGGTAACACAGATGTCAGCAGAGCTCATTTTGCTGCTCAAACGCTGCACAGGTTATTTATTTATGGTTAAATTCTCAAGGAACCAGACCCTCAAACTAAAAGAAAAACCAGCATATTCGTCCAATTCTGCCACCAGCACTAGTGTTCACAACAAGTCAAACAATGCGGGATGTTTTCTTCCAACAGCATCACAAGAAACTTCGTTATATAATATGAACATTTTGAGCCTGTAGCAGCTCGAAAGATAAATATCCAAACCATGCTGTGAAAGCAACGCTGACGTTTCTGAAGGTAAAAGTGGAATAATCTGCAACAGCTGAGCCAATCAGCTGATCTCAGCATGAATCAGCTGCATTTGAAAAGTCAAAAGTAAAGTTTGAAAGACTCATAACTCAAACGTGAACGGCAGTGAAAGCCTGGGAGCTCATCACAAAGGAGGAAAACCATTATTTTATTGATTTTTATATGACTTTATTCCTTTATCCCTCTGGGATAAGTCATTAAAAAATATTTAATTTAGCTCCAACACAGATTCTGATACACACACACACACACACACAAAATTAAATAAAATAACATTTTTGTTTTTAGAATGGGTTTAGTTTAATTTCTAATTATTTCTAATAATTCTTATTTACTGTTAATTTGCTGCCAAATCAGATTCTGAAACAAAAAACATTCAATTAAAAAGTTTATAAAATGAAACATTTTATCAAAACATGCAAAATAAATCAACAGAATTTGATAGAGTGGTTGTCTTGTAATCTGAGGGTTGCCGGTTTGATCCTCGGTCTTCTGAGGTGTCCCTGAGCAAGACACTAAACCTCAAGAAGCTCCTGATGGGTCGTGGTCGAGCGCCTTGCATGGCAGCTTCCGCCATCAGTGTGTGAATGGGTGAATGTGATGTGTATTGTAAAGCGCTTTGGGTATCATTCCAGGTACAGGAAAGTGCTTTATAAATACAGACCATTTACCAAATATTTTTTTTTCTTTTCACAAAACACAGATTCTGTTCTTTGAACTGAGTTTGATTCACCTGAATTCAGTGAACTCATTGGTTGTTTAATATAAACAGCATGTATATATGTATATAAAGTTCGACTACAGCTGAGGAGAAGCGTTTCGGGCTTTGATTTCTCTCTGACAGTTCAGGGCTGCAGCAGCAGACGAAGCAAACGCTGCGTTCAGGCTCCCGAAGGAGCTCTGTGCTGTTGATCTGTGATGTCAAGCTGATGAAACCTTTATGTAACAGGAACCTGCGGAGCTGTTTGTAAAGTATACAACCAACAGTATCAGTGCATATATTATATACAGCAGAAGTGTGAGACTGTTAGTGAAGATGCTTATATTTCACATTTGCCATGAATCATGAAGTGTGTCTCATTTCTCATTCTCTCTGCTGTTTGTCTCCTTACACACACCCTTTTGTTCTTACTGTGATTCATCAGTTACAAAAGACTTTGTCCTCATCTCTCCTCATGAGAAGTGGTTCAAAGATGCTTCTCGGTATTTCATGCTCTCCTTTGTTCACTGGAGCCCTCTGTTCTTTATTTAGTAAATTCTTGATATGTGATGGATCTGCTTTCTTTCTGTCAGTAAATGGGGCTCGATGGGTTGATCTTCTGATGATCTCTTTTTTCTGATCCCATTTCCACAAAGTGTTGTAGATCTCCATACTCTGTCCCCTTGGAAACCTTTAGTCTTGCCTTGACGTGAAGCTGAGTAAGACAGCATGTGGTGTTTTAATTAAGATTAGAAGCTAGAAGACTAGAAGCACAAAAACCAGGCAAATCCATGATATAGGAGTGCAGAACAGTGTCTGAAAGAAGGTAAAGCATCTCCTCAGTTTCTTCACAGGCTGACTTTTGACAATTTGGAGGTGGAAAACTTATCTATTCACTCTTGTTTTCATCTAAAACTATAAATCTATATCACTTAATAAAATAAAACAAGCTTTTATAATCTATTATATATATATTTTTTTATCACACAGGGACACAGAGCTATAACCAAGATGTCCTTATGATGTGATAGTAAACTCTGGGTTTGAATACTTTTAGAAATTAGGCTCAGCACAGATAGCTTTACCTTTCAACTGTAGCTTAGTTGTTAAGGGCTTTACTTAAGCATCCTCAGAGTGGTTCACTTCCATTACCAGTCCAGGGACTTGAACTTGGGTCCTTTAACACCACAACCACCTCCTCTAACCACTAAGCCACCCCTCCTTCTAGCAATAACAACACAACATCCTTTGTTCTGACTCCACCAGACCTCCATCTGATCTACTCGCTGTTGATATGCAGACTCGTTTCTGATGATGGTGGTAATCTGCAAACTTCAGGAGCTTCACTGAGGGATCCATGGTGGTGCAGTTATTAGTGTAGATGGAGAATAGCAGTGGAGAGAGGACGAATCCCTGGGTGGTACCAGTACTGATGGTCCGGGTTTCCGAGGTGAACTGACCCAGCCTCACCTGCTAGCTTCTGTCAGTAAGGAAGCTGAAGAACCACTTCGAGAGGCAGCGATCCATCCTGTCTAAATGTTTTTTCTAGTTTTCCTCTGTGTATGTTTACATTTGTTGTATAACACAAATCCTCGAAGGACACCAGCCTCCACTCTCGTATGCCTCCACTGTCCTCCTGTGGCGGCAGAGCAAACAGCTTTTTCCTTCAGTAGCCAGCTGTCTCCCTCCTGCAGTCTGGGCTTCATCCCGAGCTGAGGATGAGGAGCAGAGCAGGAGTCAGTCAAACTGTTTGGGATTTGCTGTCGTTTGGCGGCAGCAACAGGAGCGTGTACGTTTAATAGTACAGGCCTTAAATTTCTGTTTTCTGCTCAGCTAAAAAAAAAAAACATGGATGAAAACAGACAGGGTAATTAAACACAGAATCGCTCCTTTAAAGGCAAAATTCCTGTCAGAGTTGTGTCAGGTTGGGGTTAGCTTAGCTAAATTATAAACAGCTAATTATGCAAATTTTCTAAAAAAAAAAAAACAAAAAAAACACAAGCATGATGATACGACAACAGAGCTGAGATTCAGATATTTGTCTTATAAAATCTCAAAAAATCTCAATGATTTATTGATATGATGTGAAATGATAAACAATGAATCATAATTCTTTATTTTTTATTTGTTTTATTATTATTATTATTGTTGTTATTTTATTATTTTTTACAAGACTTGAGAACTAGCTTTGGCTAAAAACTCTGCATGGCATCAGCTACAATATTTTGTGACTGTGTACAAATGCAATGTCCCTGTCAAATAATTGTTTTCAATTCAGTCTCCAGCTGCAATTCAGCCTCCTGGGTTAGGAAAAAAGGCCTTTTCAGTAAAAGATAAAAGTCAGGACGGGGTTAATGAATGTCACAAAGCATTAATACAATACGCAGTAAAATCCCACAAGTCCCGAGCCAAGCTGAGAGCCTTGCTGGGTAAAACCTGACTGTTAATTACTGCGTTAGTGTCTTAGAAAGATTCGATTTGGCCCTGGATTAAGATTTGATTAAATGCTGGTTAACCACATCTCTAATCTCACAGGTTTGTCTCTTCATTTATTTTAGACATGCACACATAAATAAACCCAAATAAAACAAACATATTTATAGATGATGCTGCAGCCATAGCCTCACAGATCAGAGACAAAGCTGGAACATACTCATGTGTGTTTCTCAGTGTGCGTGATGGATAGAGTGTGGAGCGATGGGTAATAACAGCCATGATGAATTTTCACCTGGCCCTGCGAGCTGCACCTCGATCGACGAAGATGAAGATATGTTGGATCTCTGGAGCTGCCTCTGCGTTCTTACTGCAGCACAGGTCCGGGCAGATATTAATGAGAAACTCCCAAACACCCCCACCAAATCTGGCTAACTCCCACTACCCCTAAGCTCATTGGCTAACAACACCTTTGTTTGGACAGAGCCATCAATCTGCAGTTTGTGTCCCGTTAAACACACATTTATTTAACAATTATTCTCACTTACACTGTTATTAATAATTAATTAATTATTCTATTTGAGTAAATCAACATTAATTCATCTTTGTCCTCCTGCTTTACCTGAAAATGGGTTCCTAGAGCAACAGACTGAACGGAAGGCATCCCATAATCCAATCCCACCCCCTCAGCTGGCTCTTTTGGATGTGGATGAGCAGCATCTCAACTCTGAGCTACTTGCCTGCTTGTTAAAGCTTCATTTAAATGTTGGCTGCTTTTATGTGTGCTTTTATTCTTTAAAGAGAGTTGGAACATAGATTGTGGATCAACCCAAAAATGGGCCCACCCTTCTATCTATCTATCTATCTATCTATCTATCTATCTATCTATCTATCTATCTATCTATCTATCTATCTGTCTGTCTGTCTGTCTGTCTGTCTGTCTGTCTGTCTGTCTGTCTGTCTGTCTGTCTGTCTGCAGATGTGCCTGATATGACCACTGGGGAGTAAATGTAAAGGTAGCAGCATGTGTAAATGACCATGTTAGTAACGTTCATCTTTATTTCTATTTGGCCCAAATACAGAACCTTGTGGCGCTAAAAGATTTTTTTTTGTGCAATATTGTCATTCACAGCATAAACAGTGGAAAAGAAGTGGAAAATAAAATATTTAATACCAGTACATGGCACAAAACGTCAGTGGAAGCTGAAAGCATAAAGTTTCTGAGAAGATTTTAAGTAATTTTTAGTATTTTATTGAGAGTATTTTACCCTTTTCTTTTATCTGTTGGTTTCAGGGATTGTCTGTTAGAGACAAAAACTGTTTAAACAACGTTGTTAAAACATGTTCCAAGACTTTTGCCGTCCGTTTGACAGAGTTAGGAACTAATAGAAATATAGAAGTATAGAAAACAGGTAATTAAGAAAGCCTGATGAACCTCTGTTATCCTCAGTCACTCCAACTTATGCCCTTTGGAAGGCGCTATCTTGCCCCTTGATGGAAAACTCACCGATACTCGAACTGCTTTCCCTGTAACCAGACTCCTAAATGCGTCTGATGGTACTATATATACAGTATCTCACAGAAGTGTGTTTACCCCTCATGTTTTTGAAAAATATTTTATTATAATTTTTAATGGGACAACATAGAAACCAAACTTTGATATTCTCTATGTAAAAGTTTAATTTCTATAGTGTTGACCCACGAAAAGATGTAATAAAACATTTGCAATATTTACTCACTTCAGTGAGTTTCTCTCTCTCTCTCTCTCTCTCTCTCTCTCTCTCTCTCTTTCTATATATATATACATATATACATGTATACATGCCCAGACTTTGGTCCTTGTGCCTGATTCCCATTTTTAATTAATACTAACATATATGTGTCACATCAGTTTATTTTTCTGCTTAAGTCAAGAGCTTTTTGACGATAAATGATCCCTGAAATTCGTCAGAGCTGTTCTGACATCACTAAAATAAATAAATAGCCGCACTGTATTTTGGGTGCAATATTTTGTCACTGTTGGCAAAAACAAGTTTTGAAAGAAGAGTCTGTTCACAGTGAGACTAAGTATAAGTTTTAGGAAACAACATCAGCAACAAGGACAACAAACAGCCCGTAACTCATACTGCTGTGCAGAGATGTTGCTCTGGGCCATTTGCTGGTCCAGCAGTGAAAATGTTCAGTCCGTTTATCTCGGCTCAGCTGGGAGGGCTGCAGCCTATGGCCTTTGCAGGGCAGCAGAGATATTTCAGGTGTTTCAGGACTCTCCTCGGGGAACGAGGAAGGCAGCCTCTCTCTGTGTCTACTGTCCTGTTTTTAGCTGCTGAGTGTCTGAAGATGCTGCAGTGATTTATTCAGCCTCTGTGCTGCTGCTCAGGTGAACGTCGACTGTGACAGCAGGATGAATGAACGGCTGTCACGCCTGCTCGCTCACTCACAAGGAAAGGTTTATTTTAGGCTGGAGGCAGAACAAACAGGGGAACCTGTTTTTATTTACTGTATGTAGACACTGAGGTGTGCCAGCTGAGTGCTTCTTTTAAACCTGAGGAGGGTTGACGTGTCGCAGAACTTCAACTCTTAGTTTAAGCCTGCTGCTTAATTCAGAGTTTTGCTGAAAATTTAAGTCTGGCTGAGAAGTCAGTCAGCTTGATTTATTATATTTTTTTACAGCAATGTTTTAGGCAAGGCGTGGCAAGCTTATTTCTATAGCAACTTCCATACACAAGACAATTCAAAGTGCTTTACAAAAAACATTTATAGCATTACAGATGGTGCAAAGAAAGCATTAAAAAGTAGTAAAAGGTGGCAACAAATAGCAAAAAATCACAATAAAATCACAAGTTACTGTGCAGTAAACTTTCAGATCTCTTAGTCCTGGTTAAAACTTTTGCAGCAGCATCTGGATGAGCTGCAGATTTTAAGAAAGTCCTGTTAAAAGGCCATTACAGTAATCCAGTCTAATAATCTAATAAAGTTCATAGTGTCTAGTTTTCTACAGCTGATTTAGTTCTTATGTTATCAAACACTTTGTTTTAGCATAAGACTACCTGACATGTTTCGACGGTAGTCTTCCATCTTCATCAGAGGTGTCATTCTGATAAGTCGTACTGACAAGTCGACACCACCACAGTGATCATCAGCTGATTTGTACACGTCACACACCATCCAGTGACACCCCTGATGAAAACTATCAAAGCTATAGTAATCCGGTCTGTTGGAGATGAATGCATGGATGAGTTTTTCCTTGTCTTTCTAGGAGACTAAACTTTTAATTACGTTGATATTTCTAAGTTGGTAAAAAGCTGATAGCTTTGATGTGGCTATTGAAAGTCAAATCTGAGTCTATCAACACTCCACGGTTACAAACTTGGTTGGTGATTTCGGTTTTTTAAACGTAATCTGATTCAATTTCGGTTATTCTGAAATCGGATTGGATCACATAATCAAATCCTAGTTGTTAATCCTAGTTAAATAACAGTTATTTTGATAAAACCCTCAGTTTAGGTGATTCAAAACTTTTGAGTAGGATCCGGTCAACTTTGATCAAAGAAAACAGGATTATCCTGGCAGGATTACATTTCTGGAGGAAACTGTGTTAAAACCTCAGATTTGAACAAATAATAGTATCTTTTTAGCCAGTGCATATGCTAAACCCACATTGTTTTAAATGCTGGAAATCAGATGGATTACGTGTTCCTCCATCCGAAAAATGGGATTCCCAAATTCGGATTAAACTTTTTGAACAACTGGCCCCAGGTGTTTCCTAATGCTAACCCTCTTCTCTTTGCTATTAAACAGAAAAATCTCTGTTTTGTCTTAATTTAATCGTAGAAAATTTTCTTTCATCCAGGTGTTTATTTGCTCTCTCTCTCTCTCTCTCTCTCTCTCTCTCTCTCTCTATACATATATATATATATATATATATATATATATATATATATATATATATATATATATATATATATATATATATATATATATATATATAGATAGATAGATAGATAGATAGATAGATATTAGGGATGCACCAATACCAAATTTTCACAAATCGAGTACAAGTACTTACATTTAAGTATTTGTCGATACAGAGTACCAATATAATACTAATATGTCCTTGTAACAGATCACTGGTAAACCACATCTGATTGGTTAATTGTGTTATATCATATGAGTCATCCTGTAGCATCCTCTAAATGTAAGGCTGGAAAACCGTCAGAATCTTAATAAATAAGGAGGATAAAGTGGTTTTCTGTGGATTCTGTTCACCACTGTGACAAAGCACCTACATGCCCAAAATAAGGTTCTTTCGCCGGGATAATGCCAAATTCAGATTTTTAATATGGAATGAATAATAACTTTGTTAAATAGAATTAAATAAAAATGTTAAGTAGAGGACAAAAATTTCAATAAAAGAAAAAGTTAAGTAAAAAAAGAGAATCTGGCTCCCTGTACTGGCCTTGGATGGCTGGTTATCACGTTCCCCTGGAAATGTTATGCAGATGGATGCTCTGCCCCCATCCTCCCACCTCCCATCTTCTTGGGCTGTGGACCTTTCCTGGATCAGCTCCCAAGGTTGCCCCACTATCATACACTGGGCCCTTCTAGGCCCAATGTAGAGACGCCTTTTTTTTAGCCTCATCCCGTTACTCTCCCTCATGTTATCTTTCCATCTGTGAAAATGGCGTGCTGCACGGCAGCTGCAGCCTCAGTCTGCCTGATCCTGTTTGTTTATATGTTGTTGTTGTCAACTCTTGGACGGGTTTGTACTGGAAAAAATTTCATTGCACCTGTTGCAATGACAATAAAAGTTCATTCATTCATTTATTCTTTCAGAATACTGATAATGATTTGATTGTCACTTAAATTTAAGGTAGCTATAATTGCTCATAGCCAACACTGATCATCTTCAGGTCTGATTATATTTTTAAACCCAGAACTAATCAAGTAAACGATTAGGAGGGTTTACCAAATGCTTGGACGAACTGCTCTGCCTCAGTCACTGACATGGGAGTCATCCTGGTGGGTGATGCAAGATCTGAGGGGGTACAGAGAGAGATGGCTTCAATCCCATTTTGTAAATGGAGGACATCACTTTCTTATATTTCTTCCTTTTGTTGATCACCTCCTAGGAGTAGGCTTTATAAACTCTGAATGAACAACCCTGGTTAAGTTGCGTAACTACGGGTACCTCTCCTCCGAGCCTCCCGAACCAGCCGTTCCCTTCTCAGGAAGTGGTGAAAGAAAGAGGATAAATTGTGGCTTTGGATTGAGGGCCTGGTCCAGTTCGGGTGCGGAAGAGAAGATTTCCTCAGGGCCTCTTGCAGAAGTTTGAAAAGAACTGCGTAGGTTGTGGACCTTCAATTCCTTTGGGGACCCCAATCACCTGAATGTTGTAGCGTCTGCTTCTCTCCGACATGTCATTTAGCTTAGCCTTTAGCGTCTTGTTATCAGTTTGAAGCTGAATACATAAAGTTTCTACCTCCTCCAGCCGTTGGTAAGCAGCATTTCATTTTAGTGACGGTAGTCTGTTGTGGTGGCTAGCGACGGTCTAATTTGTCGTTAAGTTCTTGGAAGGACATCTTGAGCAGGGTTGACCTGTGGTCAGCTAGTAGTGCTATAATGTCGTGTTTGCTAATATGGCCGTCAGCCTCGGACTTTTTACCTGCTTTATGTGTTAATGCATTTAAGAAAAATGCAAGCCAGTTACACAGATTCATCTCGTCACAGTAGCGTGTTAAGTGTTACAGCACTAGTTTTTTCATATTGGTATCAGTTTTATAGTATCAGAGCACTTTTATGAACACAGAGTACAAGTACACGAACATGGTAATCGGACAGATACCCGATACAGGTGCCATGGTTGGGTGGAGGTTCAAACAGTGCCCTTTCTGTGTGGAGTTTGCATGTTCTCCCTGTGTATGCTTAGGTTCTCTATGGGTACTCTGGCTTCCTCCCACCGTCCAAAGACATGCATGTTAGGTTAATTGGTCACCATAAATTCTCCCATGGAGTGAGTGTGAGTCTGAGTGGTTATTTGTCTCTTTATGTTGGTCCTGCGATGAACTGGTGACCTGTCCATGGTGTACCCTGCCTCTCACCTGCTAATTGCTGAAACAGGCTCCAGCTTGCCTGCGACCCTCATTGGACTAAGCAGTACAGAAAATGAACCATTGAATTAATTTAATATGTATATATATATATATATATATATATATATATATAACCCTTAAAAATATTTTTGCAGCATGTTCATAGTGGTAAGTTAAACAGAAAATAACATGAAACTGTAAAACTCTCCAGAGCCACCCTTTAATCTGCAGCCTGGTTTACAGATACATGACACAAAGAAGTCAGGGAGAGGCCGAATGTATTAAATATTTTAGGTAGAAGTCTCATTTATTCACTTTCCACCTTACAGTCTAATTAAAAACATGCTTCACGTTTCTTATGTCTTAATTAATTCCCTGTGATTTCTTTCCTTCTGTGCTGTATTTTCCTCTCTGCCTTCCCAGTCACATCTCTTAGACTTCCTCTTCTACCATATTCCTCCAGTTTCAGTTCCTCTGTTTATTTCAGTCGCCTTGCGGCAAGGACTCGGATAAATGGATTAACTTATCTTCTACCAGTTTAGAGCTCTTAAACTCAGCCTGACGGCCCCCCTGAAAATTTAAAAGATGGATGCCAGAGAGGCTCCATTCAATACTTGTTAAATTCATTTCCCCTGTTTTGTTACTGTGAGGGATGCTGATTTTCAGCCAGAGGAGCTGGAAGGCTGAAACACCAGGAAGAAAAATTAAGCACAAATTTACATTTGATGCAGCAGGAGCAATTGGGATGCATCTAGGGGTTATATTTTTTAATGTATGGGGCTCTGTGGTTTTAGGGACATGTTTGTGCACTTAAATCTGTCAAATCTGCCAGATCTCATTAGACAAGCTGTAGGCAAAAACAGTGACAACTCCATCTATGTTTGAGCCATCATCTGGTACAGTGGTGTGAAGATTAGTAAAGAAGATAACCTTCATTTTAAAAAGTCCAAATAGAAGAATTTTTTTATAGTAATATTAGGCTGGAGTCTGTTTATATTTGAAGTATTAAAACACAGGCTGAAAACACCTTCAAATTTGTAGACTTTTCCATAATTTTCATAAAAGTTTTCTCCATCCTCTTCACATTCATAAACCCTCTAAAATGTTGATGGTGGGACTCCCATCACCAATACAAGGTGAAACAAACGTGCTCGTCTCTCCATCCCCTGTGTTGGTACGTTTCTCTACAGGTACACTACCGTTCAAAAGTTTGGGGTCACTTTGCCATGGAATTCAATAGGGAAGTGACCCCAAACTTTTGAATGGTAGTGTACGTTTGATGACTGCTGTACTTTTCCATACCATCATTATCCTATTTTCTTCATGTATCATGTAGTACTGTGGTAGTTTATATTGTTTTTGTGAATACTGATGTGATTTGGGCAGCCTGAACAACTTTTATTTCCACATTTCAGTTCTGTCCTTTCCTCTTTTTATCTCTTCCTCTGTCTCCCTGTCAGGTTCAGCACTGACATATCAAGACTAAAGAAAATAAGATTATAATAAAAATAATAAAAATATTCCAAACATCAAGGACAGCCATTTATATAACATTTCTCCCTTGGTAGAGCAAATTTGTCCGGCAAAATATGGCACACCGCCGTTCTGTATGTTAGGATGCTGGACAGGGTAAAAAACAAAATAAAAAAATAGATCATACTTAAAAAATCGTGCAACACTTGATGAAAATAAGTTTTGTGTCATTGCAGAAGCTTATTGAAACAATGCAGTTGTTTTCTGTTATAGTTGCTGTAATCAAAGGTAAAGTTGATCCAACGAAATATTATTTAGTGACCAATTATGTTTTTTGGACAAACAGGCTTGAAGGGGTAGTACACCCTAAAAGGTGTTTTTTGAACTGTAAACAACATAGTATTACTTTATTGTGATGAACATTAAAATGAGTCTTTTTGAAATTTCTTTAAAAATTGAGATTTTGTGGGTCAAAAATGCCCCCTAGAAAAAATAGAAACCACATAGAAACCGTGCCTACTAGCGCATATGTGCTGATGAGAACTTGTTATGACTCACTAGTTTCAGACTTTTAGACTTTCACAGAGTTTTGAGAAGATGTTGTGCAGTGGGACCGATTTTTCTTTTTCGATTATTCTTTATGTGCTGGTCCTGATCTGGTGAGAGAGCAAACTGAAAACATTACTTTACAAAGAGAGATCTTTTAGTTATTGTAAGATGAAGAAGCATAAAAAAAACAAAACTCAAAGAAACCTTTATTTAAATTTTCTCTTCTTTCTCATCTTCCACTTACTTGGAAAAGTGGTTGATATTATACCTGCTTTTTTCTCAACCCTTTTTTTACTTGTTAATTTCAGCTGTGTTCCGGTTAGTTAGTGGCGTGAATTTTTGCAATAACTCTTCTTTTTAGAAAATTTTTTCAAATCCAGTGTATTTTTCTGTGTAGTTTCTATGCATTTTATACTCTGTTGATAAATTTAGAACCTCAGCAACAAAACTGACTTGATGTCATTTTTTATGCAGTCAGCTCATTTCTCTGGTGACTTTAAAGGCCAAAACTTCCCCCATGATTTCCATTAAAACTACACAATTTAATCTCACTGTCTTTACATTTTAAAATCATTCATTCTTTAATGTCAGCATTTCATTTAGTAGGGAAGTAGTGATATTTGACATTTTTACTGGGTTCCCCCAGATTCAAATGGTTTCCCATTGCAGGTAGAATTTGAATGCTTTGTAGTTTCAAACAGGTCCAGATGTGTTAAAAGAAAAATGAAAAAAGCAGAAAAAAAGAGGTGTGATGATTATATAGCAGTCCTTTGTGCATGTACATTTTTGCTGTAAGGGTCCCTCAGGACAGTGCTGGCACAACATGAAACACACAGATGGAAATTTATCAAATTTGTTGCTAATCTTATGGAAGTGTCTAATCACCAGCAAAAGCTCATCTCGCCAATATTTATTATATGAAAAATAATTCAGTTTTTGTGTTTTTTGTAATGAGCGAGAGTAACTCAAATATTAAAACAAAGAACTCTTTCCATGCTCATACCTTCTTTGTTTCGCCTCCTCACTCTGTGGCTGCAGAAAATGAGCTGCTGATCAGCCTGACGTCCATCACTCAGGCAAAATCAATATGGAAGCTTTTTGCATTTTTGACTACAATTGTGTCACAACGGTGTCATTACAAATTCGTGACTATGCCTGAAATTTGCCAGTTTTTACTGTATTTTGTCAACAGAAGAAGCCAATGCTTCAAATATTTACTGTTAACTGACCTTCCCTTGGATAAACATCATATGTCCAAGGGTCAGTGAATGCAGCATGTAATATACTTCTATATGTTCTAAATCATCTACCATGTTCTAGATCATAATTCAGAATTCATATATCATCATCTCACCAACCGTCTCCATGGTGATAATTTCTGTCATAAAACCAGCAGATGTGACGACTGAAGTTAAACAGACAAGATTGATGAAGAAACTCTGATAAAACCGATGATCTGGATAAACCAGTTATCTGGTTGTTTTATGTATATTATCACCATGTAGGTAGTTGGTGAGATTATGTTGCATGAATGCTGTATTATAATCTAGAACATGGTGTTGATGTACATCATACAGAATTACATTACATGCTGCATTCACTGACACTTGGACATCTGAGGTTTACCCTTATAACCATATTGCTGTTGTCTTTAGGTGAGTATGGCCACTGAAAACTCAGCGACGCATCTCCCAGATGTGGCTTAAATCTTTCTTTTGGCCTTTGGTCCACATCTGGCCCACATAACATGCACCAGTGCTCTACCTGAGCCATAATTATCCCAGATTTGGCCACAATATGTTGACTCTGGTTTATATTTTCCCAACCATGTGTCTTTTTTGATTTGTTGGTTTATTAATGCTCGTTAAATGTAAGTACATGTAAAATGGACTCTGTATTTTCCATATAATCTTCATTTGACATGTTAGAATTAGGAGATCAATCTTACAAATTCAGGTACAGATTTAATCCTTGTACAATATGCAAGCATCTTTTCCTTTACCTTGATGTATACTTTTAAATGCTTATTATTACTTAAACAGTTTTTTAATGTGAGCACATCTTTTGTATATTGTATGCAGTTTTTTACTTGCTGCTGATTTCCCTGTGAAGTGACGTTGAAGCGCATGTGGCCTGACTGAGCGAGTCCACACAGCACCAAACAAATATGCAAACAAATGTGTAAACTGACAGATAAACACACATTTGGAAGCATCAGTGCCGCTGAAGCCCAAACACCAACACCCCCTCTGTTCCCAGCAGATGTCAGTGTTACATAACGTCTCTGTGATGTAACACACTCACACTCGCAGCATGTGCCCACCGGCACAAACAGATGATGAAAGCAAAAACGTTATCTGGGACAAATGCACCCACAACACCTGGAAACATCAGGTGGTCAAAACCCAGTCCGAGCAGACAAATTTCTGGTTTGTATAGAAATGTTTCATCATTGAGAGTCGTGTGTGTGTGTGTGTGTGTGTGTGTGTGTGTGGTGTTTCCTACAATTATTAGCAGCATTTTTTATGTCATTTTTTATTGCTATGAAATTGTTTAAAATGAAACTGTACCTTTAAATACACCAATACTTATTAGAACTTTCCCTAAAATTATGAAGATATAAATGTCTATTGATTGAAAATATGTCAAAAAACAGCACAATGTCCAAAGAAAAACTTTAAAAGACCTTCAGAAAGATGAGGAAATGGAAGGTCTGAAATCTAGACTGCTTTTAAGCAAAATATAAGGAAAGTAGGGACTTTTGCACTGAGTCATACAGATACGAGGTTACATGACTCAGTGCAAAAGTCCCTGCTTTCTTTATATTTTAACAGACCTTCATGTAATCTTCTGTTTTCTGTCTCTTAAAGTGAAATTACACACTAACAGAAAACTGTCAATAACTCGAGAAAAAAAGGAACACTCATTCTGGGTTTGGCCAAAGTTATTTGAATGGTAGCAATTAAACTATCATTACCAAACTGTGAAAAATCAACCTTACTTGTACAGTTTAAAAAAACTTGGGGGCATCATGATTCCACTGGGGGTTGAACCCAGGACCTTCTGCGTGTAAAGCAGATGTGATGACCACTACACCATGGAACCTGTTCCTATGCAGGTGAAAAACAGTAAAGAAAACTCCAAATTTTACTGGTCTGGTTCTGTTGATATGTTATTAGTAGTGGGTTCTGTACTGGATTATGTAGCATTGACACTTGTTGTGCTTCCTGATGCTTCTGGTCCTCAGTGTTGTCAGAATGTGAGAGCACATTCACACTAGGATAGTCCAGGGGACTCGGTTCTGAAAAATTCCACACTTTTTTTTGGTTTGATTTGCTCACAAACTGCACTTCACTCATATGAATCAAACCACCTCAAGCATGTCATGCAGTTACAACAGCTGCTCACTGGTGTTCCCCAAAACAACTGCTGACCAAGAAGAAAGAAGAAGAAAATCCAGTTCATTGGTTGGATTGATTATTCAAGAGCAATCCACTACATTATGGCCCTGATTTACGAAATGTTTGCGAGTCTAAAAATGTGCAGACTTGATTGCACACACAAAAACATGCTGCAGTTGAGCGGGCGCACTGAGGATTGGTTCAAATGGACAAAATAATGCACGCAGTCCATTTAGCGTGTTTGCCCTTAGTAGATATGCAATATGGGCATCTCTGCCAGAAAGCGCAACGTGTTGGAAGGAGTATAGATGTAAATAGATTAACATAGCACACGCAACGGGATTTACCAAACATGAAACTGATTGCGCTGGCTGTTTTTGCATATATATATAGCAGGTTTGAAAGGCAGGTGCAAATTGGCACAACTTAATGCACAAATAGTTATTATTGCAAGGAGGAGACAGACACCACGGAAGATGATGCAGAGAGCGCATCTTTGCCGCTCGTGTTAATATTTTTGGAACCCCAGAGGCAAAGTTGTGTTGTTGTGTTTGTTACGCAGGATGCGCTCTGGCTCTGGTGGCACTAAGAGCCCTCACCACTACCTGTACCCCATCTTCCATCCCTCTCTTAAGAGCCTTAGTGAACACCTTCAGCCCAGAAACAGCGCTGACCAGCTGCTGAGTGTGCATTGCAATTAGCCTCCATTAGCGCACACAACATTCACCTCGTACGTAATGAAAGGTGCCAGAGGAGGCACGTTTATTTGATCAGTATGTCTTAGGCTTAAAGTTTTAATTCTTTATAATTTTTTTTATAGTTAATATAAACTTTATTTAAACTGTATACCAACTTTATTATTATGAATAATAAAGTTTAATAAAAAGTATTGTGTTGTCACATACGTTGCTATGTAATCAGCTCTAGAGCATCATACTCGGTATTCCAGTCATCTGCTCCTCACAGTAAATGAGCTGCACCAGTTGCTAAATACCAGTCAGAGGCATCTCCTGTGCCGCCCACACTTGTCTTATTTGCAGAGGTTTTATTATAAGCTATTTTTTTGGAACTTCGTCTTATGTCTTGTCACATCATCTTACACTCATCTGGAGTTCTTGTGGTTTCGCCAACTTTATTTGCTGTTTAGTAAATACTCTTCCATACTGAAGTCATTCTGGTGACATTTAGATTTCTCTGCAGGAGCTCAGCAATATTTTTATTTGCCATGTCCAGTAATACCTGTATCTCCATCAGGACGAATTTCATTTTGTGACCTTCCTGCTCTGCTTCTAAACTCTCCATGGCAACACTGCAACGCACGCTAAGTCCTCATTTAAATTTTTCTGTTTGCACCTGTTATCAATTGCATAAACATTTGTAGTTGATCACCTGCAAATCATAAATAAATAAATAAAAAAAAACAAACAAAAAAAAAAAACCCAACAGGTGCAATCTATTTGCATGTACATGCAAGTTTGCCCCTTAATCAGGAATCTCAGTAAATCAGGCCCTATGTGTTTATGCTGCCCTTTCAAACATTACCAAACAGCTGCACTGGGAGTCAAACCCAGGGCCTGCTGCATGTAAAGCAGATGTGGCGACGACACTGTGGAAGCCACGTCCCGGTTACTGTTTCAGCTCAAAGTCTTACAATACAGACGAGCTGAACTCTTCTGTTTCCACATTTCTTTCCTCTTGTCTTTTCAAACACTTTCACATTGTTCATTTATCGGGTCCATATGGAGACCCTGAGGGCGGCAAGGCCCATTGTGAGTGTGTGTGTGTGTGTGTGTGTGTGTGTTTGGGCTGTCACAGAAGGCTGAGCAGCATGTTTCCCTCTCCGTTTGGAGCCCAACTGGAGCACCAAGAAGCTCAAACCATCTATTAAATTTGTTTAATAAGGATGGGAGTGAGGGATTTATGTGTGAGTGTGTGTTTTGTTCCCTTTCAGAAACACGAACTGAATCCCAATCCTGACAAAGTAAAACACAGTTTCTAATGAACTGGGGTAAGTTTGAACCGAGACTGTGAAAGTGTCAACTATCATGGTAGACTTCAGCAACACAGTGGTTTGATGATGAAGTTGTGTTCTCTGTCATCTTCTGCGTCCTTTACGTGCAAAATTTGGCGTGTTTTCGGGCCCTTGTGGACGCATATCCTGATGGCCCAAACAGAGGAGTACTATTACAAACCATGCAGGCAGTGTTGAGCTGATGTGCAACCTGCAAAAGAACAAAGAAGAAGAAGAAGAAGAAAAAGCTACAATGTTTTTAATGGGTGCACTGACCACCGTTGTCTACTGTGCTACCTCTTTTTACGTCCTTCCTGAGAATGTACTTTATTGTGACCTCCTCCATCGTTGCCATGTTTACAGTTGTGTTGTCTGAAACTGACTTGAGAACTTGGAAGTGAACTCTGAACTCTGTACTGGCTAACAAACATTACAACATGGCTTAATCCCAAAACACCCCTATGCACTAAACTTCCGTTTGCGGGTTCTCGCGGAGGCCCACATAATCAGGGGCCAAACCATGTAGTATGGAGGATGAGTGGACCTTTCAGCCCTCAAATTACGAATCTTCTCATATGAGGTCTGCATATGTCCTGCATGTTTTTTTACACTAACAGAAAATCCCAAAAGGTTTAGGAAGAGAAAACAAAACTAGCAAATCTTACTCTATGCTGATGTTTGATTTGGTGGAAGCAGAATCAGCAGCATCCATGCAGTCGTTTGACTGGAAATGTCAAATGGAAATGAGGTTGAAAGTTGTGCTTGCGGATCAAATTCCCCACTTTTTAAAAAGTGCAGAAAACACCTAAGATTGATTCTGGTTAAAAGTTTTTATTTTGTTTTTGTTTGATTGAGCAAATGAAAAAATAAACTTTTAAAGAAGATAAGAATACAACAAATACACATTAAATAGTTAAATGCAAACATAAAACGAAAGCGTGGACGCATGTGAAGTATAATGTAACCCCTGTCATTGTAATGGTTGCTGAATTTATGATGTTTCTTGGAAAGTGGAAAAAAATCTAGGCAGCTGGTGATGCTCCAAAATTTATAGGGTGGCCGTTTCACCAAAAAAGGAATTTTGAGATGTTGTTGCGTTGCCATGGCGACAAGAGCTTTCATTTACTGGTTGAGGGGAAAGGGCGTCCCATTCCTGTTCTTACCCTCCAAATAAAAAAGCATCCAAATCTGCGAGCGTGACTTCATTGGGAGTGATATTCGGTAGTGAAGGGGTAGGTTTGGGGTTGAGCCCATGTATGTGAAGGGAGCATAAACAGACCTTTAGGAGAAACAGGAAGTGGGGGCAAAGCAGGTGAGACAATGATGTATCATTGTAAACAACCAAATAACAGTATCAATTAGAGTATTAATTATGGCTCCACTGGGGGTCGAACCCAGGATCTTCTGCGTGTAAAGCAGACGTGATGACCTCTACACCATGGAACCTGCTGTGGTGCCACCACCTTTTGGGTGTTTGTCATTTTATTGCCAAACAGCAGAACACTCCAGGCTGTTATCAGAGGAAGCTGCAGAAGCCTTTGTCTGTGATGGTATCAGGGATTTTTGTGAAGGCGCCCCTGATGCAGAAGTGTTGGGATTTTGTTCCATCTGACGATGCCAGACGTACATGACTTTCCAAGAGTGTGTGTGCTTGACTGGGCTGCCTACCATCCACAACTGTCTCCTACTGAGAATGTATGGAGCCAGACAACAACAACTGCAGACTGTTGAGCAGCTGAAAACTTGGATTCAGTAACTAATATCCTCAGTTTCTAGTTGGTATGGTTTTCCAGCCAAACAGCATTCCAAATTATCATTGGTAAGACTTTCATCAGGACGTATTTAACAAAGAAAGGAACAACTCATTTTGCTTGCACATCCACCAAAGCTCAGATGAACGCAGATCACAGTGACCACAGAAGCAGCGAGTACCTCCAACCTTTAACAGGTACTTCCCCCTGGCTTGTGTACCTGGACTTGCTTTGGTTGCAGCAGCAGGGTTTCAGTTGTGTTTGGCTGCTGGTGATAAGCTGCTGCTGGTTTACACGTTGCTGTGTGAACGTTACTGCGGTCAGACAGGAAACAACTACCAGGAGCTCTGTGTGTGTGATGTGTGTTTGCATTGTTCTGCTGTCACATAGAGTTAGTCAGCCTTTCTGATAGCTTCAGCTTCAGTCTGATCAGAAGGTGGAACTAACTACGTAAAGGACAAGTTCAACATTTTTAATCCACACTATTTGCTTTCGTGCTGAGAGTTACAAGAGCGGATGAATGTCACTGTAATTTCTTTGCAATAAATTTGAATCTACAGCTTGTAAAGGGTTTGCTTAATAGAGTAGCGCTTGGACTTCCCCTATAGCTCATTCTCACCAGAAAATACAAAAGTTTTTCCATACGCACAACATGCGGTAGTTTCGCCGTTGAGACTTCTCAGTTGTGGGGTGGTGTTTTTTTTTTTTTAAGTTGTTTTGTTCCAGTTAATGCCACAAACAAGGACAATACTTTCTTCATTATGCAAGGAAACACAGTTAATAAGAATAAGAGAGAGAAAATAAATATAAATGATGAAATTTTTATTTAATTAAATAATTACAATAAAATAATAGAAATTAGAATTTTAATAAAATAATTGAATAATACTTATAAAGTAATAATTGAAGAAAAAAAGGAGAGAAATGCACAATGTCACAAATTTACATAAACACTAGAACTGGCAGTAGTTGCACATATAGGAACAGAACCTGACTAAACTTAATACAGGGTGTATTATAGTTCAAATTAAGCTGTTTGAGGATTTAGGTGACTTTGAACGTGGCATGGTTGTTGGTCTGAGTATTTACTGGGATTTTCACACACAACCGTCTCTAGGGTTTACAGAGAATGAAGAAGAAAAATCCATTTTTTTTGTAGATATGTACAATTAACAGCCTCTATAGATGTTTGCTGCTCTTTGACGTGAGTTAGGTCAACTATGTAACAGTTAGTTATCTGATTTTTCATTTAGGCGTAAAGAAACATCCAAGTTGCACTAAGAGCAATGGGCTGCTATATGATGATACCTGGGGAGGAGTTGTTGGGTTACTTGAGAGTTTAGAGTGGCTAAGGGTTATATTCGGTCTTAAGGCAAGGGGTTAGGCTTGGTCTTGAACCCTGGAGAAGAGTGGGAATTGTGCACAAACCACAGACACCTGCCTTTTACCTGCAGATTAAAATGTGATACCACCAGCTGTATGTGATCAAAAAATAAACTAATGTGATGGACAGTTTCATCCCAAACATGATATATTAATATCCCAGATATCCCCAAGAAGTAATGGCTTAGGAAGAGTTTTCTATAGTTATCTTGTGTGGATGTCCACCACAGTTGTTTTATTTCCCTCCAAGAATTTAAAGCAGCATTTCTGAACTGTGGCAGATTTTCTCACAGAGGCGCTCCCTAACGAAGGCATCCATCTTGCATCCTGTCTCTTCTCTGAGCTCTAGTCAGCCAGTAAAAGTCAGTTAATTGCTTTGTCACCTTCTTTCTTTTCTTCTCATCCTCCCATAATGTCCTCTTACATTTTACTGAATTAGCCATGGTGCATGTTTAAAACAGTCAGCATGTTGATATCCAGTTGCTGGCATGTGATGCAATCCCGTAAAGCAAAAACACAGCTGTCGTGTTGCTTTGGGATGGAAAACAAAGTGTGGTTTCTTAGCCACAGGATGCTAGGGACGACAGCTCCAGGAATGTGCATAACAAGTCTGTGTACCATCAAAACAAGTCAGAAGCACAGTTTTAAAGTTGGAAACTTAGTTAATGTTGCTTTAAGAAAATCAAACATGAAAAAAATGGCTGTTCTGTTTTTACTTTTTTCATTTTAAAGGACAAAACTAACTGCCTGAATCCATCCATCCATCCATCCATCCATCCATCCATTGTTTTAAACTAAAAATACTTTTTTGTCTCATACTGGATGATGTTTTCTATTATTCTGAAATGTTTTACAGAAACTGAAGCCAATATTGATAACTCAACAGATCTCAGTCAGAGCAGCATCTTAATGGGAGGATTTACTTGAGAAGATGTCACCCTTCCAGATCAGGGAAGGTGATCTGAGGCAGAAATCACACAGAACCTGGGCTGCATTATGGGAAATGTTTGCTCTTTGACAAATATGATGAAAAATGAGTCAGGGAGGCTTTTCTATGGTTGTATTTCTTTCATCATAACTGGATTTATTTGAACCATCTTTCCTGTTTTTAACGTTTTTGTCATTTCAACAAGTCACTGAAAGTTCACATATATCTGTCAGCCTAATCCTTAAATCTCATTTTATCGGCAGCATCTTAAATCCTCATCTCATCTGATGCTGTGGGAGACTGAAGGCAGCAAGAGTAAGGGCGTTTGGTTTTGATCTTTTTGTTGTGAGCTCCCTGATGAGCGGTGGTGAAATGGCTTTGGCGGCTGCTGATAATGCGCTATAATTGGTGTGAGGAGCTGGTCGCTCTCAACAATTATAAGTAGCAGGAGCTGCGAACTCTGCTGAGGGAGACAGACTGATTCTCTTCATGTCTGGTGTGTCAACCTGTTAAGTTTGACATCTTTCAGAGCTGTAAAACAGACACATTGAGGCAGCTTTGACTAAAGCCCTGACAGCACGGGTTGTACCTGCTGCAGCCTGGAGCGCTGAATTTGATATGTTTTTATTTTATTCTATTGTCTGGTGTGTTTTTGGAAAGATGAACTGTCAACCAGAAAAGGGAAATCTAAAATTGCCAGCTTCAGTCTAACAGGTAAAGGTATAAGGTCTCATTCATGCTCAATGTTAAATACGTATAGAAACAGAGCCTTATGCTCGTCTTTTGCATTAATTTTAATTTTATTAAAGTTCGTGCCCAGACATAGTAAAAAGAGCAGTACCATCAGAAAGCATGGGGGCAGTATTGCACAGCATAGCTCACATTCAACCAGTAAAACAGAAAAAGAAGAAGCCACTGCCATCTCCCTAATTCCTACGACCACCTGCCCCCATCATCCTGCAATATTCCACCTCACTGCCTCATGACACTGAGGCAGAAAAGATGCTACTTACAAGTTTACTTGCAAGCAGAATAATTATTAGATATGAAACAAAACAAAAGAAAGAGTTTTAGGGATTACATGAAGTGGTCTTCTTTCCTGGTTTTCTTGCTGCAACTTCTTCACCTCCTCATGAGCATATTTTCACACATAATGTGGCTTGATCTGGATCTTTGTTCCTTTTCCACAGCAACTGTACCCTTACCTGGTAGGTGGGGTATAGTGAGAGTTGCTTTGAACTGCTGAGTTGCATGGGAAGTGACAATTCTTTTAACCAATCAATGGATTGCTGTATGTGAAGCTCCACCATTCAGGGTCAAATTGGTAAGATTGGGACCCTAATGAAAGGGTCCCATAAAAGTAGGACCTGTCAGTTTGGATATTTTGGAACTTGTTCCAGTTTTTGCTAGTGGAAATGCAAAAATAAATAAATGAATAAATAAATAAATAAATACATTAATTCATTAAAAAAACTAAAATAAAAAAATAAAATAATATAATATAAATAAAAATATACCAACTGTTTCGCCCTGGACCCATCAGTGGGAACACGTGGGGCTTTTTTTTAATGTATTTTTTTTTTTTTTTTTAACTAACTATGACTTCTGAATGTAGGTGGTAGCAGCACCAGTTCATATTTAAGTACTTTATGATATATTTTTAATTCAATTTATATTAATTTATTATTTACTCTTTTTTATTATTATTATTTTGTTTTATTTCATTAAATTTTTAACTTTTTTCACTGCTTTGAATCAACCTGTCATTGAAATGTGCCACACAAATGAACTTGCCTTGCACAGATATTTGCATACAAATGTATAAGCATGCAGAATCTGCAGACAATGGAGACCCAAATATTTAGTTTGCAGTAAAGCTGTTGCTGCTGGTATTAGGTCAAAGATGGATCTACCCAAGCTCGCTGCAGATGGCTGTCACAGCTGTTTCCCGGCTCTTTTTCTGGAGCTTCAGCTCATTGTGAGCAAATGCTTCTCTGCTCCATCCATCAGAGCCCTCAGGGATCCACTCACTCTGTCGCCTGCTTCTCCTCTTAAAGCCCCCTCTCACCGCCGGGGCTTCCAGCTGGAAGCAGCCTCCACGGCCCTCATGTCTTTTCTTATGCTGCCGCTTTCAGCTCAGCTCTCAGATGAATAATGAAGGAGAGCAGAACAACAGAAACACCCCAGTACTGAGTGCATTCTCAGTCACTGCTTTTATTTATTCAGATGCTTTAATTTTTATTTTAAAGCCCACATCGTGCATTGCCTTCCCCCATCTCCTGCAGGACCAGACAGCATGCAGTAAAAACACGAAGCCAAAAACATTAAAAAAGCATTCAAAAGCAGATAATACGTTTATTTATGTTTCAACAGGATCTTATAACAGGTTGGAAAACTGTCACAAAACCCAAATCTAATGGTTTAATTTAATTTAATTTAATTTAATTTAATTTAATTTAATTTAATTTAATTTAATTTAATTTTATTTAATTTTATTTAATTTAATTTTGTTTCTGTATTATTTATTATTTATTGTATGTTTTATTGTTTCTATGTATTTATTTTGTTACGTTGACATAAAGTGTGTCTTTGGGACATTTAGTAAAATTGTTACAAAAGGAGGTGACTACAGTAAGTAAATATATGTTTTGGAATATGTTATTTATTTATTTATAGTTTAATACCAAAAAAATGCAGCTCAAATTGCATTATAAGGAAAATACAGGCACTACTTCACGTTTTAAGTGATAAGTAGAACATAAAATCATCTACAAACATTAAAATTAATAATAATTATACATAATAAAATGCTTTAGATTTTATTCCTTTATTTTTTTCCAGTCTAGTTTTACTATTTTATATCTTTTTGTAATATTTTATGGTTTTATGGTTTATGTCCTGCGTTATGTGAATTATTTATGTGTATTTTACTGTAATCTTGAACACACTTTGGTGACCTGTAAAAATGCTTGTAAATAAAGTTGAACTGGATTAATTAAACCTTTAACACCATGCATATCGTATTTGGGGGGATGTGGGGGGGCCTTGACATTATTGTTGTCAATGAGAAGGGGTCCCCATAGAAAAAGTTTTGGGAACCACTGAGTTAACCAATCACAAGCATGCATCTGCAGCCCCGTGTTTCCCAGAAGAACAAACTACATTCAAGGATACAAAACGAGCTGAAAGTTGCTGTTGTAGCGCAGCGTTGCAACAACTACCATCGAATGCAAAGAGGTTTAGGGTGTGAAAACCCATATTATTGTTAGCTCCAGCTGTTATGACAGTTTAGAGGTTTGAGTTGTTTTTGGTGGTGAAAATTCATCTGTTGTTGGTCTGACCAGACAATAACTTCCATTCGTCCATCTCAGCCATCAAAGGTCTTGCTTCTCATTAACTTTGGTTGATTTGTAGTTATGCAAAATAATTTCAGTCTGTTGCATCAGTTTGCTTGTGGAGCAAGTTGAGAATGTTTTAAAATTTTCAATCAATCAAATCAACTGACCGTGTGTTCGATTTGTTGATTTCTCATCACAGTTCCACATGTCAGGTCTGCCTCTACTACGTCCACATGAATCCTGCCATTGTTTGGGTTTCCGGTCCGGAATTTTCCTTGTGATGATCACCAATCAGACCGGTTTGCTTGTGGCAGAAAAAGGACATCATGAGAGAAGCCTAAAACTTCTAGGTGGTCAAATCTGAGGACATAAAATGATTAACAGAAATTAACACATTTTAAAGCTGCACCAATTTTGAATGTAATCATTATCATTATTATTATTATCATGATCATTATTTTAAAGGCAAATTCATTTGTTTTCAGGTAAGTTCTGTTCTTTGCCTGTGAGTGATTTATAGGTCAGAAGATCACTTCTGCTGTATTTTCTTGTTACACTAGTTTTACCAGGTGGAGTTATTAACGATGATAGCGTGCGTGCGCCCGCCATGTTGCACATGACTCTCTGGCCGTCCCTTCCCTGCAGACAGTCTGAGACGCGTCTCTTCCGTGAGGCTCTGAATATTTCAGCAGTGAGCTGCAGGTTTTAGGTCAGTGTGTCAGTGTGTGATCTGCTGTGACAGACTGCAGAGAAACTGGAGGAGGAGACAGTCTGAGCAGGCTGGAATGGAGGGAGGTGGAGATGAAGCAGTTCAGTAAAACACAAAGCGGCAGACGTTGTTTTATTTCTACAGCACAAGTCAGACTATAGAAAACCTACATACCTGTTGTCTCTGCAGTCCTGATGTGGTCTGCTGTTCATCATCAAGGTCCAGCTTCATCCAGAAAGTCATTTCTGTTGTTAGTTGTAATCAGTTGTAAAATTTGTCTTTTCGGTTGGTTTCAATCCAACACTGGTGACAAACATCTTCTCTGCTTGTTCTCAGCCAACATTTTGTACTTGATCTTCTGATCTTCAACAGTCAGTCATGGTGAATGATCAATACACAAAGAATCAGAACGCCAGAATCAGAATTCATCACAGTCTGAACCCTCTTAGACAAGCTTTCTGTCACTTCTTTAAGTAGTCTTCAGAAATGGTTCTCCAGACTTCTTAAAGGACTTTGCAAAGCTCTTCTTTAGATGTTGGCTGTTTTTTTGTTTCGTTCATTTTCCATATGATCCCACACTGCTTCAGTTACGTTAAGGTCTAGGTTCTGGGGAGGGTCCATCCCTCTATCAGACCTGTTGCCACTGATTTCCAGTCCAGTTCTTGTGTCATGTGACCTACCTCAACCTGTTCCCCCTGTCCCTTCCTTAAGAATTGCTTCGTGACAGCCACGTTTCCATGGAGACCATATGATGCTTTAGTTGCTCTGTCCTGTGAATTATCAATATGGATGTTAAAATCACCAACAATAAGTACAAATTAATAATCAAATCAAAAAAGACTTGAATATTTTTTGGTGGCTTGTACATATTTACTAGTATAGTCTTAATGGATGAGTTCAGCTGAAGAGCTTCATATTCCATTTAAGTGAAATTTCCTCTTACAATGTAGAGAATCATGGAAAAGGTTAGTGACTCCACCCCCTTTTCTTATTAACTTTGGTTTCACTGACAAAACTGACGTTTGGGGGAGTTGATTCAATAAGAACAGGTGCACTTTTGCCTCTAACCAAGTTTAAGTTAAAGGCATGAAATCAAGTTTATGTTTAATAATAAAATCATAAGAAGACTTTAATCTGCTCAGGAGCTGATATGAAATAAAGCTAACCTTAATTCCTTTGGATGGTTTTCCACCCAATTCTTAGTCTTTACCAGCAGGTTTCTCTGTTCAGCAGTTCTGGTTGAGAGTGTTAAGAATTTTTTTTTTGGGGGGGGGACTTTTATTTTTCTATTGCCTATTAATACAGGAATGGGTTGAGCTAACTATAGAATAGATCCTGTTTTTTCTTCTGTTAAATCTTTATCAATGTGAAACACAGGAGATGCAGATTTTTATGATGTGATGGGAGAACCCACTGAGGCACTACCATTTGGGATGGAAGCTGAGGGGTGATCAGAGGAGAAGAAACAGAATCAGGATCAGATTTATTTGTCATTCTGTATACATATAACTAAATTAAACACTGTCTGGTGAAGAGAAGATTACAGATTCGAACCAATATACATTCAGGTTAAAAGCAGGCAGTCAGTTGCAGGACTGGGAATGCACAGCATACTGAAAAATTGCTGCAAGCATTTGCTTCCCAGTTTGTTTGGATGGATCCCGTCATTTTTAAAAAGAGAGGCATGATCCCAAAATAAAGTAAAATTGTCAATAAAACCCATGTTCAGAGACCTGCATGCCAACTGTAGCCAAGTGTGTAAAGTGAGGATTCTACTAAAACGGTGGCTGGGCTGAGGAGCTCTTATAGGATTCTGGTGCAGGAAGAGGACCCACGTCGGAGGACTGACAGAAAATAAGAAAAAAAATCAGAAAATGTCTAAAGAAAAACTTTGAAAGTTCTTCAGAAAGCCAGGGAACTATTAATCAAGGCTACTAGGAATATCATTACAAGGTTTTGCTTTTTGGAAGTAAAGTGTAAAAAGTTATGGTCTGAATCAACACTTTTGCTAAAGAGACTAAATGATAACCTGAATGCAAATTGATTACAAATAAACACAAAAATGAGAAACAATTTGAAGCGATGCAAAACATTTAAGACACAGAAATGAACCGGTGACCTGTCCAGGCTGTATCCTGCCTCTCACCTGCAGCTGCTGGGACAGGCTCCAGCAACCCTGCATTGGATTAAAAGGGGATAGAAAATGAATGGATGGTTGGGTATGTGTCATGGTTTTTGTGAAACCTTGGGGAATTTGCAGAGATGTTCTCTCATCCTCATAGGTTTGTGTTGTTTTCCACGATTTTCCTGCTGCACTCATGTCTTCTCCTGTTCCTGGTTTTGCATTTCATGCAGCCAAAGCAGCTTCTTCTTCTCCTGCAACCCACAGTTGAAAAGAGCACATCTAATGAATATTCTAATTTGGCCTAGATACCATGATAAAGCAGCATGGACGCTGCAGGACAACACTTGATATCAGGTCTTTGAAATATGAAGCTTGTGGAGCAGAAGTGTGCGTTGGTGTGCAGGAGGATTAATCTTTGAGGGCAGTCAAAGGTCGCTACAGATAAACTGCGGTGCTCGTCGCTCAGTGCGTTTCTGCTGATGCAGGTTTCTGCACCCACGTTAAAGCAAGTTGTTTTCCAGGTCAGGCTTTAATGATCAATGAAATCACCTGGTTCATTTATTTGAACCTTTTCTCTACTCCTCTGCTTCGTGCTCAAAGTTCAGGTTTCCTTTGTAATACCACATTTTGAGCAGCTTTGTGACTAACGTGGCAGGAAGCAGATCAGATCAGACAGGGAGGATGTGAAATTAATGTATGAGTTATCAGTCACCATCAGGAGCAAAGTGAGGGCTGACAGTTGAGGATTCAACTCCACATTTTAAGAAACATCACAGACTTAAACACCTAGAATAAGAAAGAACTAAAAGACATTAAAAGACCAGTAATACAGTTAACATGTAGGATTTTTATGTGTACTAGAAACTGACACGTCTGCTCTTTTATCATTAAAAACTTCCATCAAACACCAGACTTTTATTTTGCAGTATTTAGAGTACTGCTAAGTAAACTGCTAAGAGTACTCTAAAAGATATTTCTCCTTTTTTGGAACCATTTCATGAATTCCTAATGAAATATCTGTAGCAGGTTTAAGCCAAAACGTACTGCAGCACCTCTGTGATCCATCTTTTGTGCCACTTTTATGGTAATTTTTCTGATTCTGAACTTTGTAAATAGGACAGCATGCAACAAAATCACCTGGCAGGCTGGGTGCTGTGGTGTAGGGATTAGTAGGCCATTTTCCACCGCAGGAATATTTTTCATTAACCCAGGATTTAGAAAAAAAAAAGAAAAGGCACATTTCCACTGACATTAGCTGGATAATAAAAACTTTTCTTCACCACAAAACTTGCACTGAAAAAAGCACCTAGTAAAGGGGTAGGACTGTTCAGATTCCCCACAATTCTTGAGGGGTGGGGCTGTGTGCTGAAGAACTCTGCACTTCTGTTCTCTGTATGTTTATACTGGTGTGCGGGTGGAGAGGTGGAAAATCTCCTGTTGTAACCTGTAACAAGCTGCACAAGAGGCATATGCAAATATCAGTAAAACCTGCAGTGTGTGGGCAAGTCAGTCTCTAAAAGTTTATGTAAACACATCAGCTACTTTACCAGATCCACCTTGTTAGTACCAGGTTAGACCCCCTTCTGCACAAAAGGCTTCTGCAGAACTTGAAAACAAACTTTTGGAGGACCATATAATTTGAACCAGGTGTGTTGCAGCAGGTAAACATCTAAATCTGCAGGGCAGTGGTCCGAGAGGTCCAGAGTTGCTGATCCCTGGTATAGACTCTGAAGCCGGTGTAGAGCAGGGCATATGGTGTAGACATCTTTAAATGGTGGGCAGGCTTAGCAGATCAAATTGTAAAAAGAAAACAGAGGAAATGGAGGAAACGTTACAAAAGGATGGGATATATATGAAATCATCCCAGTGAAGCAGCTTTTAAAAAACATCTCTCGTCTTTCTGCTTTGTTTTCCAGGTTTGTCAGCAGCTGTGAAGAAGACACACTCATGTAAGTTTACTGTTTATTTTTTTTCAATATAATTCACTTTAATTTGTGTAGCACTAATTCACAACAAGATAATCTTAAAGCACTTTACAGACATCATCACTTCAAGAAAATTCATTGGGATCCAATTAAACCAATTAATAATCGCTGTCTTCATACAAGCAATTCATAAGAAATAATAGCTCAGCTAAGAAACTGCATCAAATCCTCAATCCCCTAAACTGAGCTGCACAAGGAGGCGGATGACAGTGGAAAGGGAAAAAAACCGCCGGCAGAACCAGAACCAGGAAGGTAGGCCATCTGCCTCCACAGGTTGGGGTGGACAGGACAGAGGGATCAACAAGCACTATAACTGTTTGCCAGGGAGACCTGAGAGAGGAGAGAAATACAAGTTAATGACATCAGTAATATCATATACTTATACATGGAAAATAAAGAGCAAAGAGACGAAAATGGGAGGAAGTGCTAAGTACATCATGGGACATCCCTCAGCAGTCTAAAGGCATACATATGTCCATCTGTTTCTAACACTGTCCCCAGCCTCATACTTCCGTGGGTTTTTTACGTTGCCATGGCTGTTCAGTCAGTTTCAGACGCCGGTTGGTGGCGGTAATGCACCACTGTAAAGTTGTTTGCAACCGCCCAACACGCCCTAAACACTCACACAGCTGTTCTTCCTCCCGTCACATGTCAACCTGCCATTTCTACAGTTCATTCCCTCATTTTCTTCTACTTCCTGTTCCTCTTCTTCTTCTCTGGTTTGTTCCCTTCACTGGTCGCATGTCAGCGATACTGCTCAACACTCCCCCCGCGGTTTCAGGTGATATTGCTCCGTTTTCTGCCTCAAGGCCCCCAAAAGCAGACCAAATTACATGAGTAAAGGAAGCAGGAGACGGATTAAACTGCCTGTGCCAGGCATAAATCGGCCTTAAGTGTACAGCGACAAAACTAAGGGATGGAGAACCACGCCTAGCTATAAGGTTTATCAAAAAGGACGGTTTTAAGCCTAATCTTAATGTGGCTCCCAAACTGGGAGCTTGTTCTATATGAGAGGGCTCTGATTATGAATATTGTGATGCTTTATTGATTATGAGATTGCGATGATGACTCTTCTGGATGACTTGAAAGCAGTGAAGGGTTTAAGGAGTGTTGTCTTAGCTGATATCTGGAAAATGTGTAATACGAAGCTTCTCTTTGTGGAGCACTGGAAGTTCATTTTTCCACATTATAACCAGTCTGTGCTATAAAATCTGTGTTAAACTGTGGCAGCGCTGAAGAGACGAGGACAGACGTGAGAGTGGGGAGCTGATAAGGCTGGATATTAAATATGAAACCCCCTGCAGTCATCAGTGGGTGGGATGATCAGAGGGAGGAACACTAATCCTCCAGGCAGTGTGTAGGCATTGTCCAAACATCTTGAACACACTCCTTCACATCTTTTGACTGGTGCTGACGAGGGGAGGCGCAGAGCTCGAGCACTGGCTGATCAGCCTTTCCAAATGAAAATGATCCTCCATTTCTGTCAGTTTAAAAGGAGAAAGTTTCCTTTCTGCTGGTAGGAGTCGTTCTCGCCTGCAGCTCTCTGATATTTACTCAGCTCGTCTGTTTCTAGGGAGCTTAAACGTGTTCACTGCAGCTCAGCAGCTCGGTTTGAGGTTTGTTTCATGAAGCAGGGTGGGATGTTAGTTTAAACTTCTCTGTTTTCAGTTTTTGCTGAAAAACAGGCATGTGGAAAATTAAGTACTTCTTTAGATTTAAAGTTTCACAAATCAAGACAATAAAAAAGAATTACCCAGTCCTCACAAGATTTTAAAAAGATGAAGAAAAGTGCATAACTTATGACCCTCATTTTCACTATTTATTTAACTAAAAGTGAGCCAAAATGAAGAACAACTGTGTGAAAAACTATATTTACTCTATTATAAAGTAGAAACTCCTTTAACAGCAATAAGTTGAAGCAATAGTTTTCTGCATGGCATAATCAGTGTCTAACATGGTTGTGGAGGAACTCTGGTCCACTCTTCTTATAATGTTGCTTTGGCTCATTGAGGTTTGCAGCACTACTTTCTGCACAGCTCTCTGAAGGTCCCACCACAGCATCTCAGCCGGGTTGAGGTCTGGACTGTGATTCTTTTCATTTTCAGTCATTCTGTTGTAGATCTGTTGCTGTGTTTGGGATCATTGGCCTGTTGCATGAGCCAGTTTCAGCCAAGTTTTAGCTGGCAGACCTCACACTTTACTCTAGAAGAACTATTTGGTGTCCAGAGAAGTTCATGGTTCACTCAATGACTGCAAGGTGTCCAGGTCCTGTGGCTGCTGAGCAAGCCCAGATCATCATCCCTCCACCACTGTCTGTGACAGGTGGTGCTGATATGCTGTGATTCTTTTTTTTTTTGTGTGCATTCTGACCAAACAAATCCATCTTGGTCTGGTCCGTCCAAAAGGACAACCGACAAAACGTCAGCATTTATAATCAAGTGCTATTAGTTAGCAGCACCAGCTGCTATCCTTTAGATTCTCGTGGAACCATCAAGCTCATTTCATCATATTGATAATTGGTCTGATCTCTCCAAACACCACATCGGTCATTCACTTCAGCAGTGTGTCAGTCTCATAAATATGTGAGAGAAGAAATGAAATCTTTTAAAATCTTTACCTGGAAGGTTTGCTGGAGGACTGAGGAGGTGGATCTCTTTAGGTTTGTGCTGCTGGCTGGTGAACAGATTTCCGTTGAAGCTGCATCTCTCTGCTTTCTCGCTCTGCCGTCGTGCGTTATCTTCCTCTTTCTTTTATCTTTTGTGCTTTATTTTCTCTCTTCCTTCCTGTTTTCTGTCTCTTGTGTTTTTGTATCTGAACTATTTGTTTTGTAGACTGTAAGGAAAGAAACGCTGTTTCATTTCATCAGGATGTAATCAGTGTCCAGACTTAGGACAGATTTGAATGCTGTGAACTTTATCATCCTTTTATTTAATTTAATTTTGTGTTTTTTCCTCTTATTTGTAAAGCTGCAGACTTGCGTTCAGAATCAGAGAAATGTCCTTGTTTTTGTGTTTTTTTTTTCTTTTTAAATTAATTTAGTATTTTTTTTACATACATGTGCAGTTTTTATGTCTAGTCGTTGGATTGCTTTTGTGTGACTTTTGCTCACCCGTAGTGTGTCTTTGGGGTGTTTTTGTGTCTTTGTATAGCATTTTTCATTATCTAAGGTATTTTTTTCAAGCATTTGTGCCATTTATTTTTCCCTCATGTTATTTTCAGTCTCAATAATATCCATTAAGTTTCTTTTTCTTAATTTCTGTACTATCTGTGGTTGTTTTGTGATTCTTTTTTCTCTGTTTATTCTGATGTTTATGTTTAAATTTATACCTATTTAATATTTTTTTTCTTTTCACCATAGATCGTACACCTTTTAGGGTTTTTATCTATTTCCTTCATTTTGTATTATTATTGTCATTTTTTCCCATCATCATCAATTTTTATGTCTTTTTGTGTCTCTTCATTTTTGTCTTTTTTTTTTTCATTTTATGTATCTGTATAGTAATTTTTTAAGACTTTTTTGCAGTGTAAGGATTAATTTCTAATTTCTTTGAAAAAAAATCTAATAAATTGGAATTTAACCATTTTCATCTAATTTCTTTTCTGTTTTTCCTTTTTTGCATTTCTATTTTATGTGTTTATTTTGGACATTTGTTTCAAATTAAATTTTCAAAAGGGGTTTAAAAACATCGGAAAGAACAAATAAACAAAACAGAAAGGAGGAGCACCTGCTCTACGCTCTCATTGGTTGACAGGGGTGTCAATCAGGAGGGCAGGGCTAATTAAGGGCGGGGCCAGAGTGATGATGTCACTGTCACATTGAGGCTCATGTGGCGCAGAGCAGCCAGAGGATGACAGATCTGAGAGAGCTGCTGCTGATCACACACACGGCTCAGTGCTGCTGTTCCCTCCATCAAACTGGATTATAAATATGTATTTAGTCATTTCTGCAATGAAAGGTGAGTTAAAACCTGCGTGTGTGCGTGTTTTGTTCGTGAGTTTCTGTCTGCTGAAGAGTTGAGTAAAGATTGTAGTTGTTTTTGGAGATGCTCCACTCTGTCTGCCTTATGCAGGCTTGGTTTCAGTCTGTGTTACTTCTGTCTGACTGTTTACAGAGAAGCAAAGAAACCTTACACGCTGCTATTTTGGGAGTGGGATTAATGTGACATGGGATGGGAGAGGAGTGTGTGTTGGACGGGACGAGGATGAGAGACATGAATGTTCTGGATGTGGACGTGACGTTTGAGTAAATCCAAGTCTTTGGAGACAGAGGAAATTGATGAATGCATGTAGTATTTATGATTTTACACATTTAAAGATCAGTGATTATTTATGTGTTCTTATTTATTTAAGTGTGTGTTAGTTTCAGAGGTGCTTGTGTATTTATCCAGCTTTTCAGGTTAAAACTAAAATTTCCTGACCTCTGAGGAAGAAGAGCTCCAGACTGAAACACATGCTTTAAAATGGGTTGTTTTAATCATTCGAAGCTTCGGATGTTTGGTTTCTCTTGGGTTTTTTCTCTGACTCTTCGCTGTATTTTCGCACTTTTTTGATGTAATTTTACATCTTGTGGTAATTTTCTGCCAGTCTGGCTCATTTTGTGTCTGTTCTGGGTTATTTTCACATTTCTTTGTGGCTGTTAATGTTGGAGGTAGTTTTGGGAATTTTATTTTTATGATGCAACCTTGAGTCAGACCGTGGTCTTTCCATTTGTTATTATTTCTTACTTTTTTGTCATCATTTTGTTTCCTTTGTTTAATTTTTTTCTCTCATTTGGTCATTTATGTAATATTTTAAACTCTTTTTGTGTTTGCATCAGTTTGGATTTCTTTGAGGCTGTAGCTTATTTTTTATTTTTCTTCTTGGATGGTCTTTTTTTTTTTATTGATAACTGGTCATTCTGTATATTTTGATGACATTTGGTGGTGGTTTTATGAATTTCTTTGTCATTATTTTCTGTCCCGTTTATTTATTTAGTTTGTTTTGTGGTCATTTACATTACTTTTAGTCTTATTGTTTCAGTTTTGCATCATTTTAGATTTCTTTGACTATTTGTGAGCTGAGGTTTATTTACTTACTTCTAAGTTTGTCTCTTTATTTATTGATGACCAATCTAATACTCTTTATTTTGAGGATTATTAGCATTTTCTCCATCTCTCACTGTCACTATTAATGTTTTGGTGTAATCTGGATCTTTTTGGAGTGATGTCCCTTTTCTGTTTTGTAGCTTTTTAAGTTTTAACTTAAACTTGACCTGATCTCCATTTTAATGTTTCCCATCTGTCGTTGGAGGTGGTCCGAGTGTTTCTTATTCACTTAGAAACTTTTTATTTATTCAGTTTTATCAGTATTTTCCAGAAGAAGTTACAGTGCACATGTGTGTGTGTGTGTGTGTTTGTGTTTCTGGTCCAGATTCTCAGTCTGTGAGAAAAAGCTGCAGGAGGCATTTAGCCTGCCTGTTATGTCACAGGATTACAACAGCCAGGAGATTATTTAACTGATGCTAAGAAGAGGAGGGGGATGAGGGGTGATGGTGGAGGTGACATCACTGATGACATCATGTCAGTTTCAGCCACTGAAACATCTGGTCAAAGTCTTACTCTTACATTCTTAATCTGTTTTTATTACCAACTAGGAGAATCAAATTGAGCTTTTTATCATGTTATTGTTTTTTGTTTCCCCCAAAACAAACTAAATATGTTTTTTTCATAAATATGACTGCAATTATTTTCTGATTTTGTCTAATTATTGAGAGTTTCTAATCTCCAGAGAATCTTGGTGACAAGAGTAAACACAGTCATCCAGTAATTAACCACTAACTAGAATGCATTGATCATATCTTCACAACTACGAGGGCTGTATGTATAATCTTGATCTCAAAAGAAAGAAGGATTAGTACAGAAGTGCCAGGATCAAGATATATTGTGCCAATGAAAGCAGTTATTTTAATTAATCTATTTATCTATTTTGTCTATTTTTATCACTCATTTGTATCTTGGTCTTAAATTGACTTTTTAATATATATTAATTTTCTTTTATTGTTCTTATTACGTTGATTTATTTATGCTCTTTTATGTATCTTATACTGTGTTTTATTTTCAGCTTTTATCTTTTTTTTTTTTTTTTATCTTTTATCCTCTAGCTCCAGTGTTCCCTCATGGGGATCCTCCACATCGTGGGCTGTCTCTCCGGCCTGCAGGGTTGTCGCTGCGGGGGTCGACCTGGACGGGATGGCTGACGGGCCCTGCATTGCAGTCCTGTGGCTGTGGTGGGGGCCCTCGCCTGACCCGATCTTGGCGGCTCCTGTGGCGATGGCCTCTGTGGTTGCTGGTGGGGCGCTCATGGTGTGGATGGGTCCCCAAGGTACTGCTTCCTCACAGTGGTGTCAAGCCAATCGTCTTTTATCTTGTCTTTTAGATCTCTCTCTCAAACTTTGTTCTTAAACCGTTTCAGTTAAAGAGACAGGAACTAGAAGGAATAGTTTTAATTCTATGAAAAGAAGAGTGGCATCATCTGTTTGTGTTGTGTGATGCGCGCTTGGGTGTGTGTGTGTGTGTGTGTGTGAATGTGTGTGATTTCAAATGTAAAGTAGATAGCATTTGCATTATTCTACTCTTAGATTTTTAATATATGTTTTTACACTGTAAAGCACTTTGTATTGCATGACAATGTATGAAAAGGGCTATACAAATAAAGTTTGAATTGAATTGAATTGAAAATCCACCTGGAACAAAGTAGAAAAGGAACGTTTTTATTTCTGGCTAAAAATCTACTATATAGAGAGTAAAAATAACCGTTGAATCATAAGATAGCAGCCTAATTTATCAAGGATTTGGAAATATCTGATGACTAACTGCAAAAGTAGAAGCTGAAAAAGTGAACCTAAGGACTTACAGATGTTTTTGTAGAGGTATGTGGAGGCCAAATCACCTAAATGTGCTCTAATGTGCTATTTGACCTTTCTCAGGTACCAGACTGGAAAACTATTTAGATTTTATTGATTAAAAAATATATCTTTGCAAACTATTGGTTGATTTCTATAATTGACACGTCTATCAACCAATAATAGAATAAAGGGATAACACCAAAAATGTTCCACAGAGGAGAAAATACAAAGCTTGTATGTTGTATAAAGAGTCCACACTTCATAAACAAATAAACAAATAAATAAAACAAACAAAAAAAGTCATGTTTTCTAAAGAGTCAGGACCTTTATGGTCCATTTCAAACAAAACCAGAGTCATGGAAGAACACGTCAGAGTTTTCTCTTCTTTTTTGAGGTGAAATAAAACTTTTGACCACAGAACAGGAAAAGTAAGACGTGCTTTTTGCTACATGCTACTGTTTAGCTGCTAGCTCCCAGAGTTTCTGTCTCTCAGTGATGAGTCGGACATCTTTGTAACCAGCAGAGTCTCTGCTTTCACACGACACCTTGTTTGTGTGGTTTGCTTGAAGTTAAGAAATTAGCAGAAGCTCTGAAGTTAACGTGGGCTTTTTTTTTTTTACATTCCTTTATAACTGCTTGGGGTTTGAACTGTGTTTGGTTTGGATACCAATTTTTGGTAGAGCCATTTAGCCGAGTTTCTCTCATTTTGGTATGTTACATGTGTGACTGTTCTGTACGGATCTTAGTCAGACCCTTGTACAGGAGGTTGTCATGAGGAAGAGGTTAAGCTGCAAGCAGGAGGTTGTTTTATTGTCCCCAGCAAACTGATTTACTCTACAGGCTGAGCATCATCTTCCTCTTTCATCTGCTTCTCTCTGAACGTTTTCATGTTTCCACAGCTTGGTTTCAGATCATTTATCCACCAGGGATTTTTTTCCGAGCTCTGGCATTTCTGGAATAAACAGCGGTGGCTGTCATGAAGTTCTTTCAGCTCATTAGCCTTCGCTTGGTGCCACTACCCGGCTAATTATACTTTTTACTGTGGTATCCGAGTGCAGCGTCCACAGGAAAAAGTCTGGAAGGTTCAAGTGTTCATCTGCGGCTCAGATTTGTTGCTGTAGATCCAGAACGAGCTGCATGTGGACACGGCTTCCACCAGCTTGAGTGCAGCAGAAGTGGCTCCTAAACCACGGATCTGTGCATGTATGTACATCTGCTCAGTGTTGGTATTAAAGTAGCTGAATAACTTCAACATCCGGGTGCTCACAGGTTTATGTTTGAGATTCAAGGATGTTTCCAAAGATCTAAAATCTGTTTCTTGTTGGAAAATAAAACATTGAGATAATGTTGCTGTTTTGCTATTTTCGTAATAATGAACATGATAAAACACATTCAGTCACATTTATTAGTTCAGTTTATCTGAAATAACTGGTGGAAATTTTGATTGGTTGGTAATTTTAGGAATTGAGTCGGACGGTTCACGCCTCCGCGTCGTCCATTAATTTATGATAATGGCCACCTCGTCAGCATTATCCCTTACTTATTGGCTGATGATCAAAAAAGTACTTTTAGAGGAAACTTACAAATTTGTGTGAAACTATCAAATAAGTTGGTAGACATTACTAGAAAATACATAAACTCTCGACCAGGGGTGAGTTATGCGTGGGAAGTGAGAATAAACCTGTGGTCACAAAGTAATGGGTGAGCTCCTTAAAGGCTATAACATGCATGAAACATGGATAATTTTGTTTTTATTGGCTTTTACTCCAATGTTTGGATTAACTATAATGGTGATGATCTCTTCTTATTAGGCACAGTCCCATAATTAGTAAGTGCTCAGTTAAAAAAAAAAAAAAAAGAACGCGATATGTGTTGGGCAAGTTAAGATAACTGACCATGACTGAATCCTTTTATTCATATACATAATAGTCTATGGCTACGCAACAGGATAAATTTTCAACCAATGTCACCAGATGGGCTCTATAATTAGCATATAGCATATTAGCAAGTGAAAAAAAATTCATATTAGGGAAGGTGGATTTTATTAGAGAGAAGTTGCAGATGTGACTGACTTGCCCATCGATGCACCTCTGACACTGTCTTCTGCATTTAAATGCACTCTTATCAGTACTTTTTTTCTTTGGTGTTTGCTTGCTGTTTGGCAAACATTATGACTTTCCTAAAAGGGTCTGTGTGCTTTCAAGCAGTTTGTTTCTTATTTGACATGAAAAAGCAGAAAAAACTATATATATATATATATATATATATATATATATATATATATATATATAAGTTATGATTTTCTGATGTTTAAGGTTTGTGGTGCCACAGTAACATGGTGTCACCACTGAGCAATCTTACTTCACATATGACAATGGCAGGCGGATGTTTTGATTTGAGAATTGATTCTAGAATAGAAATAGCTGGTATTTTAGTATCAAACCTATAACATTGATAAGCACATGCAACATGGTGTTCAGCATCTTTCTCAAAGGCGCTTCAGTATGGAGTCTGAGGAAGCAAGATGTGACCCAAAAGCCTCCTGAGCTACATTTGAATATTTTTAATGCATGTGTGAAACAAAGTAGGAAAATATTTAATTCTCTGTGTATATATTGTGGTGATTGGATGAGCTGAATACAGCTTTGGAGGTGTAGTCCAGCACAGTGTGCACAGATCACAGATCACCACCTTCTCTCAAATGAAAAAACAAAAGACAAAAACTGGACATTAAACATTAAACTAAACATTTTACCACCAAACAAGGTTGAATTAAACCTTGTTCTTAAAACAAAATGAATCTAAACCAATTTAACATCGAAGTAAAGACGTGTGGAGCAGAAGCAGAGACTCGTTCTGGAGATTAGCTGCAGAGGTGACTAATCAAATCACCAACTGTGGCTGATGAACAAGCTGCTGCTTCATCTGCTGAGCGGCCATGTTGGTGCTCCATGTGTGCCGCCATATGTCTGCCGTTATTACATCCAGGCCGAGACTGTCTGGACGCTGGAAGAGGAGATTACAGGACAGAGCCTGTTAGCTGCAGCATGTTGGGGCTCCTCCTGCCACACTTGCCCATGAGCAAGGCGTCTTAGCTCAATCCTTCCAGCCACAGTGCTGATGTCCACACAGTTTGAGTCCAACAGGCAGATGTGTCATATGATGTGTACAACAGCTCAGTTGGTTACAGATCTGCAGCAAGATGCTGCCATGAAGACAAAAATCTCACCATTAATCACATAAACCAAAAGAAACTTGCTGAAGTTCAATCTGAGCAGAATGAGGAAGAAAGATGATTTAAGTGGCTTTTAATGTGGCATGGTTATTGGTTTGAGTATTTACTGAGGTTTTCACACACAACCATGTCTAGGGTTTACAGGGAATGATCTGTAGAAGAGAAAATATCCAGTGAGCAGCAGTTGTCTGGACCAGAATGTCTTGTTCATGATTTTAGTTTAGGGTAAACTAATGGAAGATATTTAAAAAAGAAATAACTCAGCCAAGAAATTCTGAACAAAACAACCCTTTAATTATGATTTGAGCTGCTTCAATGTGATATGAATTTATCAGCAGATCAACATCACCGTCGACCTAGAACCAGAAAGTTCTATATACAAACTACTTTGTTATCAGAGTAGACAGAAGACTCCATACTGACCCAAAACACAAACTTATTATCAGACGGGCTGGTCTGAGTATTTCAGAAACTGTTGAGAATGGCCTGAAGAAGAGAAAATGTCCAGTAAGCAGCAGTTGTCTGGACCAGAATGTCTTGTTGGTGTCAGAGGTCAGAGGTGAATGGACAGACTGGTTGGAGATGATAGAAAGGCAACAGGAAGTCCAATCAGCTCTGGTTCCAACCAAGGTCTGCAGAATAACACACAACACGTCCAGGCTTGAAGCAGATGGGCTACAGCAGCAGAAGACCACACCGGGTGCCACCTGTCAGCTAAGAACAGGAAACACTGGACAATAGAAGATGGAGAAACGTTGCTGGTCTGACGAGTCTCCATTTCACCTCCTCATTCAGCTGCTAGGCTCAGAATTTGGTGATACCACCAGGCAGGAAGGTGGACCAGAAAAGGAGGGCTTTGAGTGTAAATGAAGATGACATGCTGCTTTATTTTAATGCTTCTTATTTCATTGAAAGTCAAAATGTCTGTTTCATAGTTTAATTTTATGCTACATGTGGAGACCCTAATTATGAGACGAATTCCTCTTACATAAACCTTGGAAACGGATAAAGTTTTGCTTCATTTCCCCTCTTAGTCAGGAAGAAGGGATGATATAGAGAACACTTTTTTTATCTGAGAGGAGGAAGAGGAGGAGGGAAGATGAAGAAGAGCATGCTCTCAGGGGGAGCCTCACTCCATTTCCAACACCCCTGAGCTTAAAGGGATTCTCAAACACAGAAGCTCTGCTGTTTGACGAGTGTTTGCGCAGCAGAGTGACGAACATGAAAGCTTTCTGTGTGTTTGATGGCTGCTGCTCTGACAGCTGATAAGTCATTAAAATGGTTTTCCCTTCAGATTCACTGACGCCAGGACTCACCGAGGAGAGGAGGAGGATGAGGAAGAGCATGGCATGTTGTCACATCTGACTTATGAAACTAAAGGTTAATCTCAGCCACATCACCGTAATAATTATCAGTCTATCACCTGGATGTGCTGCGTTGCCACTAAACAGAAATAAGAAACAAAACCCAAACAATTTCCTCTGGTTAAATAGGTTTAGTGTCAACTAGTAATTAATAATTCATCATTCATCTAGAAAAGATAGTTTCAGAGAAAATGACAGGTTGTATGATATGTTTGTTCCAACAACCAAAACCCAAAGAAATTTTGTTTACTGCAACGTACAAACTAAAAAGTAGAAAATCAAAAAAAGTCATTTGTCTTTCTGTTTGAAAGAAAATATTTACAATAAAGATCTAGTTTTGTTATTGTAATCTATTGATTTTGTTCTGAGACAACTTCTGATTTTTGAGAAGAAGCAGAAACTGTCAACCAGTTTTACCAGCCAGGAGACCTCAGTTTGTCCCTCATGTTTTTATACTTAATTTAAACTACAGCTGGGCTTAAAGACAACAATTAATCCATTTGACTCGATTTAAATTTAACAAACCCAATATCGATTCAGAAAACCTGGAGATTAGTCTTTTTTATACGTCCTCTTTTTCAATGACAAGTTCCCCTGCTCTCGTGTAACTTACCGATACTCAGCTCGATCTTAGTTGTTCGAGTTCCCATTCGGAAATGCAACAAGAATGCCCGATGAAGTCTGATATCCGACTGGGAAAGTCGGGGAAGACTCATTAGTTCCAACTTCACCCATTAAAGATGGCTGCTAATTCCCAGATCTGACCTCCAAGACAATTCGAACATGTCTTATATAAAAAACTGGTTTCTTGTGTCTTCCATCCAAAATCAGCTGCTCTTGCCAAGATAATGCCAAACTCAGATTTTTTTCATCCACCAGTGTGGATTATATTCACCTGTAAACTATTTAACAGCATATTACTGCTCACATTAGCAGCTAATCCCTGATCAGTTAGAGTAAAATTTAAATGGAAGTTTTTTGTATTAGTAAATAATATAAAATAACGGCAACAAAATAATAAAATAACCATTCCCTTTTATCACACACAAATTAGCTAAAGAAAAGCAAAACCTGCTTTTGGTTGGTTCTAATTCACATTCTTTGGCTCTTTGGCTCTCATCATGTTGGTATCGAATAATAGTGATACCACCTCAGCGCACGCACACACTGGTGGTCCCACTTCCATCACCGGACAGAGAGCATGCGTCTGAAAACAAACATATGAGAGTTTTTCTCTCAGGGAGGTGAAGATGGAAACATTCCTGATCCAGCGAGGAGCAGCCGGAGTATTTCTCCTGCTCCGGTGTTACGCCGATAGTGTCATGGTTGTCACGGGAACACACACAGCCGAACAAGCTGAATCTACCGTTATTGTAGTTTCTTCTGAGTCGCTTTACGGCTTCAAATGGATCCAATATTCTTTGTAAAATTATTTAACGTCAACAAATTATCTGCGATCTGAACTTTAAGAATATTAAGAGTGACTCTACTGAATGAAACGTTTCATCTGGACATCAAAAATCAAAACTTTTTTTATTTGGTTTGTTTTGTTTTTTTTTTGTCCATCACAGCATTTCTGGCTGTAAATTAAAGGAAACACTTCATTGTTCTGGTATTTCAGAAATGCATGTAGATGTGTCAGATCAGATTATTACAATTATCTGATTACTTCCAGATAACTGGTTTTGATGGTCGCGTAAATGGGCCCAATGTGTTATAAAAATAGTTATGTCTTTAATATTCAAGAAAAATAGGCGGTGTAGCTAGCTGTAACTGAACCGCCGTTTTCACTTGTTCTTCATTTAGCTTTCAGTTTTTAAAATAACTGGTTGGACTGAAACTGCAACCTCTGGATTTTATTAGATGGAAAAATCTCATGGATGAGTTGCAAAATAGACCCCATCAGAACATGTCTACCACGTCTAAAAAGTCCCACCTGTCACCAAGCACCAGGTCCCATCTGCAAAATGACCAAATACAGAAATATGAAATAGACAAAAAAGAAAGATGAAAATAGAATAAACCACTTTTAAATATATAACTTTAGAAAGCATGATAATGCAAAAATATTAAAATAAAAAGAAAATTAACATGAAACTGGGACCACAAATGAAGCGTATCTCTTCTTCACCCCCTCCCACATGCGTCTCACATTTGGTAAAACTGCTCTCCTCTTTGTCATTACTTTAAGTTGTGATGTAATGTAAATAAATGAAAAGGAGAAAAAGAATCAGGATTATGCTCCAGTAAAAGTTTACAATAACTGAGATTCATACAAAAGAAAACAAACATATTCATGACTTTTTAAATTAAGAATGCATACACACATTTTTGTTTACATGCACACTTGCAGTTTTATGAATCTCTTGAATTTTCTGCATAGTCGGCCAAAACTTTAAACATGCATTTAAAGTTTGCATTTACAAACCTGCATTTCTAATTTCAGTTCACATTAATTTCCAGCTCAGCGACTTCAAAGTGAGATGAAATAGTAAGAGGGTGTTCTTTCTTTACCTCACATGAAACCCACCAACCTGGCAGGTTAACCTGAAACAGCCCCCCTCTTATCATTAAGACTTCTTTTCTTTATCATTTATTTTTTCTCATCTGCCAGGCAGAAGAAAAACACTGTGGCCTTCGCAGCTCTGAGTCTGAAGGCAAGGCTGATGGGCGTTAAAAACAAGGCAGATGTTTGCAGCTGGAACTATAAATATCTGCTGCTCCCAGATCGGCTCTAATTTTGGGCGGAGGCTTTGTTCAACGTCCTCTTTGATGTTGAAATGTGGAATTCAGTCGGGATTAACATTCAGAGAGCTAATTACTGCAGAGAGGAAACTGTGTGTGTGTTGTGGATTTATTTATGTTTGCATCATTAGATGTGTATATTTAAGGCTGTTTTCTTCTTTTTTTTATAATGTTTATCAATTGTGTAGTGTGCACAAGACTGCTGAACAAATTTTTAAGACACAATGAAGTGAAGATAATTAAAATACAGTGTGTAAGAATTACTGACATCTAGTGGTAAAGATAAACATAGCAGTTCAAATGCCAAGCACAGTTGTAAGTGGCCAGTGGCTGTCAGCCAAAATTCTTCCAGACAAAATCATGTTTTCATCTGTGAGTGGATCCATTGGCCTCAGGTGCAGAGATGACTGCACTACAGGTAACTACTTCAGCACTGTACATCTGTACTGTCTTCTTCTGTGGTCCTTTTAAGATGCTTCTTATCCTAAATGGTGCTTTAGCACCTATCACATAAGGCTGCTAAATACTGCAGTTTTAAAGCTCAGAGAGATCTCACTTCACACACAGTTATTCGTCCATTCAAACACACTGTAGTAAAAATATTAGCACCAATATGGCAGCTGCCATGTATATAGACCCACGGCTAGTAGATATAAGAAGTTCATTCAAAGAGAATAAAAACACAACTTATTTTGGTAAAGTGATTAGATACCCAAAGAAACACAGTTTTTGTGATATATTTAAATTTTCTGTTATTGACCTTTAATTTTGTTACATGCTCCACCTTTCATTGACAAAATAAGCTAAATGAAATATTTGATGAGGTCTTATTTTTTAGCTAGAAAACACCACCAGGTTGTTTGGTACCTCAGAGAACTCAAATTCACTCTGTCTCAGTGTCACTCCCTGTAATCTGGGACTGACTCTTCAGGGGCTGCATCATCTGTGACAGACCTCTCATTGTGACTAAATCCCTGCTTTAAACCTGTAGGGATCTCCATCATGCTTCAGTGGTGTCGGCAGACTTGGCGCCTTCTGTAGCTCTAAGTGTTCTGTGCTGGTTCTGATCCCTTCCACAAACAAAATACCTGCCGTCTGAGCCAAATGCTGCGTGTTCTTGTGCAAATAGTATGTAAGAGCTTTATTTCCACATTGGTAGAAAGGCTTTTTGCCTGCAAGTCCTCCTGAAACGCCATCTCTGATCAGACCTGACATGTCAACACTTTTGAATGTCGCAACAAATTTCACTGCACTGTGGTCTCAGAATAACGTCTTTCTGAACTGATGCCTGATCTCATGCTAACCACCACTTGATGAGGCAGTGAGATTACCACAGGCAGCGGCTGGTTTGGAGACATCCTGTGTTCTTGCTGCTGTTGTGTGACAGGTGTGGTTGATACTCTGACAAGAACTTTTGTAAAAATTTCCCTTTTTTTCTTTTTTTTTTTTTTTTTTTGGTTTGATACTGGTCTGAGTAGTTAGATGGCTAGACGATGTATGCCTGAAGAACAAATAAAGTTACCCAGTCCTTTTTGTCTCAGGTAGTGCTGGGTGATATGACCTGCACATATATTGCGTTTTAAAAATTTATTCCTGTTTTATGGTATTTGACTCTGGTTTTCTCACTTTTATCCAAGGATGTGGATGGTGCTAATCTAATTTCACATATTTTTTGTACTCCAAAGCACGTCTGTGGCTAAGATGGTGCAGCAATCTGCTCGTGTTGCCACCTCTTTACAACTTTATCTCAACAGCATTTCAGGAACTAGTTATTTGGTCCACGTCCAACCTTTCAAAACCAGGCAACAGATACAGTGCTATTTTTGCTGTCTTATCATGTTCAACTTCAAGGTCTGCTACAGCTTCACTTTCTGAACTTTCTTTACCCATTTTTACCGCTTGTCATCTCCAGTAACAAAGCTGCTCTGCTGCATGTTTAGTGGTGCGGCAGTGAAAAAATTCCTTAAAATAGTTCCCGCAGCATCACGTTCCCAGTGTTGTTTAGGCTGGTGTTTGTGGTATAAGACAAATTCAAATTAGAACAAAAATAAAAATCAGTTTTCAGTATGAACTGATATATCTCACAGCACTGGTGTTGTTTAAAACATGGCTGTAGCCCAGCTGATTGGGTTCATCTGGTTTCATGGAAATTAAAGCGTAGCAATGGAAGTGTATACCATGCTTACTAAAATTAGGGGAGGGTAATTATTTTTGCATTCTTATTGTAAGAAATCAAACATTTCATACAACTATCACCAGTATCTGGTAGCGATGGCTTACCACAACCACAACATTGCATCAGTTTACTAATGCTGGGCTCACACCAAACGATTTTCACGATCCCAGACTAAAAGCGGAAGTCTTTAGGAAATCTTAGGAGTTTTACTGGAGTCACAGCGCGCTCCCGCCATCTTGGTCGTTTGGTGTAAGATGGTATTCTGCGCTGTTTAACGTCAATCTTTCCCTAGTCTTGGATCTGCGACAATATCAAACATGTTTTATATTATCGCAAGTCGCAGTGACGAAACACGATCAACAACCAAAAGATGAGCTCTGACAAAGGAGGAAACAAGAATCCCGACAGTCAGAACACCGGCAAAAACCGGGGGAAGACAAACAAGAAGCGGTGATGAAACGTCGTTGGTGGACCGTCCAGAAAGAGGAGCGGACGGTTATCAAGAAGTAAACGTCTGCTGTGGATCATTTATGTGTTACAGTTTAATGATCTAACAAATGAGAGAAGAATAGAAACTCATTCATCCCTCCAGATTCTGATGAGTCGGTGTAACACCTGGTGGACATGTAAAGCCACACTTAATGAAGATGATGTGTAATTCCCTCCTGGAGTGAAATTCTCCCCTTGTTTGCTTTACTGTGGGCAGATCAGCCCTGTTTGAGATCAACTGTCCAACATATCACAATAAAATGCTAAAAGAATCTAGTTGTAGTCTTGTAAATAGTAACCCCAAAAGATTCAGTCTTGGTTGCTTTTTGTTTACTGAGGAGGTTGTCTGGTTGCTTCAGTTAATCTGACACCTGCTGTGTTCAGTGTGTTAAACGCAGGATCAGTCAGATCCTCTTTCACTGGGTCAGGTGGTCAGGTGAAACACTGAGGCATTCAGGGTCACAGAGAGGACACGTTATGATGCACAAGAATCTTTTTGTGGCTCTCAGAAAGTTTAATCGGCTAATTTTATGATGTCTGATTTATTTTCTTTAAGTAAGTAATTATGTAAGTAAAACTTTATTTAAATAGCACCTTTCAAGATATAACATCACAAAGTGCTTCACAACAGCCAACAATGCATAAAAACAAGAGATATTAATACAAAGCAGATTTAAAAAGATACGTCGTTTACTGGCTTTTAAAAGCGACCTCCAATCTCAAGTCCAAAGGAAGCGTTCCAGAGTCTGGCGGCCACTGAACAGAAGGCTGCCTCCTTTTCTTACCTCCACCAAGGCCGAGGACGTGTTCAGCAGTGTCCGTCCGTCTGTATGTCTGTCCGTCTGTCTGTCCGTCTGTATGTCCGTATGTATGTATGTCTGTCTGTCTGTCTGTCTGTCTGTCCGTCCGTCCGTCCGTCCGTCCGTCCGTCTGTCTGTCTGTCTGTCTGTCTGTCCGTCTGTATGTCTGTCCGTCTGTATGTCTGTCCGTCCGTCTGTCTGTCTGTCTGTCTGTCTGTCCGTCTGTATGTCTGTCCGTCTGTATGTCTGTCCGTCTGTATGTCTGTCTGTCCGTCTGTTCGTCCGTCCGTCTGTCTGTCCGTCTGTATGTCTGTCCGTCCGTCTGTATGTCTGTCCGTCTGTCTGTTCGTCCGTCCGTCTGTCTGTCCGTCTGTCTGTCCGTCTGTATGTCTGTATGTCTGTATGTCTGTCTGTCTGTCTGTCCGTCTGTATGTCTGTCCGTCTGTCTGTCCTTCTGTATGTCTGTCTGTCTGTCCGTCTGTATGTCTGTCCGTCTGTCCGTCTGTCTGTCCTTCTGTATGTCTGTCTGTCTGTCCGTCTGTATGTCTCTGTCCGTCTGTATGTCTGTCTGTCCGTCTGTATGTCTGTCTGTCTGTCCGTCTGTATGTCTGTCCGTCCGTCTGTATGTCTGTCCGTCTGTCTGTTCGTCTGTCTGTCCGTCTGTATGTCTGTATGTCTGTCTGTCTGTCTGTCTGTCCGTCTGTATGTCTGTCCGTCTGTCTGTCCTTCTGTATGTCTGTCTGTCTGTCCGTCTGTATGTCTGTCCGTCTGTCTGTCCTTCTGTATGTCTGTCTGTCTGTCTGTCCGTCTGTATGTCTATCCGTCTGTATGTCTGTCCGTCCGTCTGTTCGTCCGTCTGTCCGTCTGTCTGTCCGTCTGTATGTCTGTATGTCTGTCTGTCTGTCTGTCTGTCCGTCTGTATGTCTGTCCGTCTGTCTGTCCTTCTGTATGTCTGTCTGTCTGTCCGTCTGTATGTCTGTCCGTCTGTCCGTCTGTCTGTCCTTCTGTATGTCTGTCTGTCTGTCTGTCTGTCTGTCCGTCTGTATGTCTATCCGTCTGTATGTCTGTCCGTCCGTCTGTCTGTCCGTCCGTCTGTCTGTCTGTCTGTCTGTCTGTCCGTCTGTCTGTCCGTCTGTATGTCTGTCCGTCTGTCTGTCCGTCCGTCTGTTGTCTGTCTGTCCGTCCGTCTGTATGTCCGTCCGTCCGTCCGTCTGTCTGTCCGTCTGTATGTCTGTCCGTCCGTCTGTGCTCAGGAAGTTTTGAACAGACTTTGATCAAATTTTTAGGAAATCTCAGTTTTGAATAAGGAACAATTGATTTGATTTTGGGATGATCCGGATCACCGCATGGATCCAGGGTTTTTTGATTCTTTACTATGAAGAGGTAGGCATAATTTTGCCATTAGAGTTTCTAACTCAAAAATAATTCCTGTAATCATCATATGAATTTACAATGTCTTGGCGGAGGTCTGCACTCCATTAGCAGCCCCTGGTAACAGGAACTCAGAGACATGCCAGGGAGATTTTTCACTGTTTTCTTACTTTTCATCAACATTAATGAGTTGTTAAAATAATTGACAGTTTAATAATGAAAATCACTGTCGATTGCTATGTATATAGCGTGTATAATGAAGAGTAGTCATGTTTTTCTTTTTTTCTCTTCAGCTTGTGCATGCATGGCTGCATGTTGATTTTTAAAAGTTCGTCTCACATTCAGTTCTGAGCATGCTAGATTCCTGGTCTTCAATAAAAGGAGTGCTTTTTTTAGCTGACGATCAGCTTCTCTACACATGTGTCTGTCTGGGTAAAAACCTCTGTTGTGTTAATGGCTCTGAACTCTTACATAATTTCCCTCGGCTAAATATAGCAGCTCAGAGCTGAGCTGTCACTGTTACAAAATGCAGGGGATATAAATACACACAGTCAGTGTGTTTTCAGGTTGAGCCTGAGCTGTCTGACACATCAGATACAACCCAAAGTTGAATTCCTTTCTACAGCATCTGCTTTGGGTCAACCAGGTCTTACATGTAGTTCATAGTACATAGCACATCAGCAAATGATTTATGAAAACAACAGTTTCACTATAAGCTTCTAAAGTATCTCATTCAGTTTACACACCATCCACTAGGCCAAATGCAGTCGCATCACACAGCATTAAACCTCAAGTACGCCTTCATCTGCAGATATGTTGTCATGGAAACATTGGAAATGTGATGCCAAATTGTTCTACTGTTGTGACTTTTCTTTATTTCCTCACTGCAGCTCAGATTGAAATCATCCCCTGTAAGATCTGTGGAGATAAATCATCAGGGATCCACTATGGCGTGATTACGTGTGAGGGCTGCAAGGTAAGTCCCGCCCACTTCTTTACACAATACTATTTGTCATCTAAGACCATATCTGCCACTGGTGTTTTTCATTATTTTAGACTGTGAATAACATTAACACAAAATTTTTTAACAGTACTTAAAGCAGCCATTGTACTGTGATTTTAGTATAAATTGTAAATGTTAATAATCATAGATTCTACCAAGCCTTCTACACCACTGGGTCTTTTTTTTCTTCTTCTTCTTCTTCTTTTTATTTATTTATTTTTGGACTTTTTTTTTATTATTATTTTTGTCAGAATTCAGTGCATGTTACATCATACAGTTGTCGAGTATAACAAATTATGTTGTATATTGATTTTACTATTATGTCCATGAAATAAAGAAATGCTTCGGCCACATCATACCAGACGCTAACAGAGAACTGAAGTAAAGTGATGTACAAATCTTTAACCAAGTGATTAACTTAGCTAATTTTGATCCCAATAAAAGGTTCACACGACACTTTTCTACTTTTTTTTCACGTTTTTACTGAAGAAACCTCAGTGAGCTTCTTAGTTTGAGCAGCTTAGTTTGAAACAGCCAGAAACAACAGTAGCATCGGGCATTTTGCCAGGCAGACTATGGTCTATAATGAGCTATGCTGACCACTACTTCATATTCAGTAGAACTAATGAGATGGATGTGAAGTCACGTGGATACAAGCAGTTACAGAAGTTACCCTGTTGGTTTGTCGGGTCAATGAACTCTCAAAAAACCATTACACTAATTAAATTTTTCTATTATAATGATACAGTTTGGTGTGGATTGTATTAAATTTTCCTTTACATGTGCTACCACCTTCACATAAGTGGTATACTTTACTAATTGCCAAAGGAATTTTCGTCCTTCTGCAACTAAAGTGGGAAAAGTTTGTGCGTTCTGTATTGAGCACAGTGCAGCTGGAGTCCTTCTCAATGCATCCATGCTGGATTCGACTGTCATTTAATAAAACAGAAAATTCTGCTTCTTTCACTACATTCACTTCAGGCATAATATACTTTCATTTCCATCAGCATTGTAGTGTCAATCAGCAAAGCCTAAGCATGGAGTTACACTACCTTGTTAAATATTAACTCTCCCTCAGCCCGATGCTTTCTAGGGAAAAGGGAGATGGGTATAATACAGAAGCTAATTTCCAAATTGGGATTAATAAGTATGTTTTGTTAGCATTATTTTTTATTAAATTCTCTGCTGGAAAGACCAGAGAAGTCTCAATTCTGGTTTCAGAGATGGGTCACATGCATCAGTGATACGTTTTTCATCCTGTCTCAGGGTTTCTTCAGGCGGAGTCAGCAGAGTAACACCAACTACTCCTGTCCCCGTCAGAAAAACTGTCCCATTGACCGAACGAGCCGAAATCGCTGCCAACACTGTCGTCTCCAGAAATGCCTGGCTGTAGGCATGTCCCGAGACGGTGAGACACACACATACACAAAGCTAGGTTACAAATCATACACACTCTCAGCTGCTGGAGCATCTGGCAGTCAGCAGTTTGCAGGATCTTTGTCTGCAGCTTTCCAAGCAAATGCACAAAATAACAGCTGTGCAGAACTGCTGAATAGTCTCTGTTCGGGTTGCCCACGTATTCCTCTGTACTACCGAAGATTATAACACTTGAAAGTCTCCATAAGATCGAATGAAAGTGTTTCTATATGACATGTCTTGGACTGTATTAGCCCTGTAGCCCAGTATGAGGCCAAAAGCGCGGTTCAAAGGATCTGGACAATAGTTTTAAAGTTTTTAAATGATGAAAGGTGGTTACTCAGCCTAGTGGGGTGGATGACATATCAGACTAGGAGTCTGAAGTGGAGTGAGTGTTTCCTAACAATTTTTTTGGGATCCTTAACTAAGGCTAAGTAAAAATCTGAAATTCTTCTCATAATTTTCTCTCAGCGGTGAAGTTTGGCCGCATGTCTAAAAAGCAGCGGGACAGTTTATACGCAGAGGTTCAAAAGCACCGCCTCCAGCAGCAGCAGCAGGGTCCGCTCCGGGCCTGCCCCAGCCTCGGCAGCCCCAGTCCGGGCGAGGCCGAGTCGCTGTCTCCCCACTACACCCTGTCCTCCACACCCCTCACAGAGCTGTCAGATGAGGTGGGACGCTACATGGAGCAGAACTCACCTGAGGAGCCATCTTTGTCATCTAAGGTGTCAAGTTTTTACTGTCTGAAGTGTTGATAATTCAATTAATTCTATTTTTCTTTGTTTTAACTGAGATTTTATATGATAACTGTCTCACTTGTTAGCAGGCAGACTCTAGAGAAGGAGGAGGAGTGGATGGAGGAGGTGGAGGGTTCTACTTGGACATCCAACCATCTCCGGACCAGTCAGGGCTCGATATTAATGGGATCAAGCCGGAGCCGCTGTGTGACTACGGACACAGTAACGGCTTTTTTCCGTACTGTTCCTTCAGTAACGGAGACTCATCTCCAACCATGTCCACGACCGAACTTGGTAAGCTGATAAATGTTTTTATGAATGTATGTTAACATTTGGAAGACATCTATCAGATAAATCCCTTTTCCCAGTCAACATGCATCCCTTTCTGTCAAATTTTCCATATAATGAATCTGATCTACAATATTTAAATGACACTGGATCAAGAGGCCCATCATTGGTGATCCCTGCAACAAAAGGAACTTAAATCTTAATCTTTTTATAAAAAGTACTAAAATATGATGTAGGTCAAAAAACAGTTTTGCTCCAAGGTCCAGTAGCTTCTGATCTACATCGCTGGTGATTATTTAATCATCTCAATCTAACAAAGAGAACTAAAGAGAGCGAGAGAACTAAAACCAATGATAGAAATGGCTTCAACACTGTAAACCCTAGAGATGGTTGTGTGAAAATCCCAGAAGATCAGCAGTTTCTGAAACCATGCCACGTTCAAAGTCACTTGAATCCTTTTGCATGAAGCTGCTGCAGTTGGTTGATTAGATATTTGTATTAGCAAAATATTGAATTGGTATACCTCATAAAGTGGACTGTGTAATGGTTTAACACTGGACATATGAAACATTGATGGTAAGTTATTTACTGTGGGATCATTTTAACAAAGTCCACCTCCAAAATTGGCTTTGGACAAATCAGGGATGAATAAAGTTAACACAAAAAAAAAAAAACATGAAAAAATGAGGATTGAATGTTGTAACTCTTTCTGGATCCCTGAAAACCGGCTTTAGGACTAAACCTGGTTACATGTTTAAGTCCAACTCTGGCTGTATGTGGTGCTCTGATCAAGAACAAGGAGAAAAAAGATCCACCATGTGGTGGAAGGTTGTGGAGAGCCGCAGGGAAAAGCAAACACAAAAGATGAGGAAATATCTTGAAAGAGGAAACTCAAGAAGAAAATGGGGGGAAAAAATGGAGAAATAAGAAAGCACAAATGAGAGTTTGAGTAACAAACGAAAAAGCTGCGACCTGAGAAGCAAACAGAGATAGAAAGGTGGTTTAAAATAGCAGGAGGCTGAAAACTCATCTTCCAAGCTCATTAAAATCTCTGTGTGGTAATTAGCTGTCTGTTAATTAGGACCAATTGGGATGTGGCAGGGCACTCATTTGGGGAAATCATCTTTATATTGTCCCTGGAGATTTTTACAAGAACATATGATAACCCCCAGAACCACAACCCCATCCAAAGAGAAGCTTCATTATCTGCTTGATGTTTTAACCTTGTACAGTGTTGTTTGTTTTCCTGTCTGATTTCACATTCATCCTCAGAGATTTCTGTACCAGGACAGAGAAGCAGCACAGCAGCTTGTTTCATATTTGAGCTTCATTCATAAACATTTATTTCACACATTCAGAGCAAAAAATTTGACCAAGTGAAAGGAAAATCTGCAGCCAGGTTATGAGGTTGTTTTGTTGGATTGATATTTATAAAGTTTGCATGTTTAAATTACTTTTTTTGTTTTTTTTGTGTTAAATGTGTTGTTGGCCATTTTTTCTAATCAAAAACATTCTGTAAACCTATACCAAGCCTATGAGTGGCTACAGACAGAAAAAAAATATCATTTGAGGTCATGCTTTAGTAGATTATAGTACAAGGTGCCTTGTGTAGAAAAGCCTCGGGGCATAGTCTGTGTAGATGGCTGCATCAAGATGAAGTGTGTCTGATACTGAATTCCACATGACCCCAACAGTGTGTTCCTCACTTTGGTTTAAAGCCAAGGTACTCAATTTGGTTCCATGACGGCCGCAGTCCTGCAGGTTTTCAATGTGTCTCTGCTCCAACACACCTGACTCAAGTTAATCCAAACCTTTGAAGTTCTGCACAATGACTTAGTAATTTGAGTCAGGTGTGTTGGAGCGGGGAGACATTGAAAACCTGCAGGATTGTATCCCTTGTGGGATCGAATCAAGTAGCCCTGGTTTTAAGCTTCTGCTACATGTACAGTATGAAATGTTTGTTTTTTTTTTAACTTCAGCCTGTTAGTAATTTGCCCTGTGATCCAGCAGAGGGCACTGTAGCATCAGCTTGACTAAAGCCTCATTTATGCCCTATGTTAAATATGCATAAGGACTAAGCCCTCTTTTAATTTCCAGCTTCCTTTCATGCATATTTCTGCCTGTTTTCAGAGAGCTTGTTAATGCATACTCAGATGTAGCAAGCTAATCAGTACCACCAGGAGCCGTGGACGCAACGTTGCATAGTGTAGCTCACATGGGACCAGCAAAATGAACAAAGAAGGGAAAAAGCCGCCTTTTGTACTGAATTGTCACACAGACCACTGCTGTCTACTGCACTGCCTCATTTTATCTGTCTTTCTCTGTATGTGCATCATGATCTCCTCAGCCATCGCCATGTTTGCTGTTGCCTGAAACTGACATCAGAACTCAGAAGTGAACTCTGAACTCCTCACTGCCCTCTAGTGGATGTTTTACTCAACAACCAATCAAACACAAGGGATGCATGGTTGTATGTGGGCAGTGATGTTTGGCGTTTGATAGAGATACTTATTCATGTACGTAAAGGAAGCATAAATTAGGGTTAAGGATGTATTTTTTTCTGATGTTATATAAACCAGCTGTTTTACTTTAGATCTTGAAACACACTTTAATTAAAACTTGTGAAGATCAGTCCAAAGAAGCTTTTCAAATTCAAAAGACATCTTTCCCGTAAATGTTTCTTTTTCTTTTTTACAGAATCCCAGTTTTTATAGTGGTCCTGACATGAATTACCAGTCACCATCCTTTTGGTATGATCAGCACAGGGAAAAATGTGAGATAATACAAGTTAGCTGAAGTCACATGACCACTTTCAAGGATTTTTACCAGCACTCTAAGAGTTGAGTCTTAATCTGTCAACAATGGTTACTTCTAAGGAAAGCTGTCTAGCCATCATTTCTTTGCGTTAAAAAGAAGCTGCTGCTGAGGGTCTTGCACCTGGAAGAACTGTGTGCTGAATCATTAAGAACTTAAAGGAAAAGAGGTTCAGCTGTGATGGAAAAAGGCTTCAGGGAGTTTAAGAATATCCACACCCTCTGAGGAGTTAGCTACTGTGTGAAATCAGGTTGCTTGCAGTGCAGAGTTTCTGCAGCACTGGTAGATGAAGACTTTTGGACAATGGCTTAGTGTCTAGAAGAAACACAAAGAAGCTTGCTCTCTCCAACAAGAACTTCAAGGACTGATTAAATTTCTGCAGAAAGTACTGGGGCTGTACAGCAGAAGACTGGTGTAAAGTTATATTCTCAGATAACCCTCTTCCATCTATTTGGGATGTCTGGAAAAAAAATGGATTATCAGAAGAAGAAAAGGTGAACTTTACCGTTGGATCCATGGCTTGGAAATTACTGGGCAGTTCTCAAAACAGAAAACAAAAACCCACAAACTGGGACCATCTTACGGAACTGATAAAAGAGTGGATTTCTGTGTGTTTTCATTGAAGTGATATATATGTTTTATATTATTATCTCTTGTTAGTGTTTCTGTTGCAGTTTTTTTTGGTCAACTTTTAAGCATTTTGTTTAGTCTTTGTCTTTGTTCTTTAATGTGCTTTGTAGATAAACTTGACCTTGGTCAATGTGATGAGCAGTCATTGCTTTGGTAGTGTTTTGCTTACTTTAAGTGTAAAAGATAAGTAACGCACCAAAACTATAGATTGCATGTTGCTGCAACTTGGTTTGTCACAGAGCAGGTGTTCAGGGCTAATTTATTAGCATGGGGGCCAAAATTAAACTCATACACTCTGCACACAGCTGCTGTAAAACTGCTTTAGCATCTTGAGCTAATAAACACCTGAAGCTCTGGAGTCTGATTGTTTGGGAATTTTTATGGTCTGTGAAGTAATCTGAGTTTCACCTTGCTGTGCAGCTCTGAACTGTATTTGTTTTGTTTCAGATCACTTGGCCCAGGTTGTCTCCAAGTCCCACCTGGAGACGTGTCAGTACCTGAGGGAGGAACTGCAGCAGATGAGCTGGCAGAGCTTCCTGCAGGATGAGGTAGAAAGATACCAGAGCAAGGTGGGTTTACTTTGTCCACATGTAAGCATATTGTGCTGCTTACACTGAGTAAAGTCAATGTAGCTGAACAAAGTTGTTCTGACGTCCATTGCTCATGTTCATTGTGTTCTGCCTGAGGAACAGAAAGCACTTCCTGACCAGAAGAGATGTAATCAGTCAGGTTTCTTTAGGGTTGACTGTCTGTTATCAGCTGAATGTGCACAGAAAACTGATCACGTGTCCAAGCTGCATCAACTCTGATCCATCAAGAAGTTTAATGTTCAATATGGACTCTCTAATAGCATAATAAGCTGACAAAACTTTATATCATGAATTGCTCAGCACAACTGTAGCGTACCACAGGGCTCAGTTCTTGGTCCCCTTCTGTTCAGTGATTACACGCTACATAATGGCCACTTGTTTAGGACCATAATGTAAATGACCATCTCAGTTGTAAATGCCAACAAAACCCACACGTCCCAGCAACCCTGCAACTCTCACAGCTTGCCTTTCTAAAGTTAAATCCTGGATGAACCAATATTTCCTTTATTAGACTTTGATATCAGTCAGGACGCAATTAAGCCAAAATGCTGCAGACTCAAAAAAAGTATCATTCACTGTTATTTTGGAGGGGACTTGATATTGTTTGCTGAATACATTTTATATTCTATTGCTGCTTATCTGACTGCCTTGGTCCCTCTTCTCTGGGTTTTTTTTCTAACCCTGTTATATTTCCCGGTCACTCTTTAAAACCTCTTCCTGCTCTGGTCGGTGCAGCCGCGGGAGGTGATGTGGCAGCTTTGTGCTGTCAAGATCACAGAGGCCATCCAGTATGTGGTGGAGTTTGCAAAGCGCATCGACGGCTTCATGGATCTCTGCCAGAATGACCAGATTGTGCTGCTGAAAGCAGGTGAGAGCGGCCAGCAAGTGTCACACGGCAAAATTCAAGAATATCCTCAATTAAATATTCTGCGAGGGATTACCAAAGAGCCACTGATAAACACAGTAGTCCTCACTAAACAATCACTGGAGAATCAAATCTGCATTAAGACTGAGCTGAAATTTGAATTCAGGCTAAATTTAAACAAAAGAGCCTAATGAGCAACATCAACTTCACATTTCTATAGAAATGCAGAATAATATCATTACTTACTGTCAATAATATTTCTGTGAAGATGGAAGGGACATTTATAAACATCATCTCCATGTTTTCTCTGCCAGGTTCACTAGAAGTCATCTTCGTACGAATGTGTCGAGTGTTTGACTCACAGAACAACACCGTCTACTTTGATGGGAAATTTGCAGGTCCTGACGTCTTCAAAGCGTTAGGTGAGAATAATCATGAAATACCTTCCGTTTTTAATCTATTCTATTAGAACTTTCCTGGGGTCATTTTTACCATCAATCTACTTTCAGTGACTTTACTTTGTGGATGATTTAGAACAGCAGATGTGTAATTACTTCTCACTCAGTGTGCTGAATTTAAAGATGTCTAACTAAGGCAGCCGAGGGATCATGTACATCAAATCTTTTCTTTGACTCAATCCTACACTCTGGGCTGAATACGGAGACAATGGAGAGAAAAACTTCCATCAGGACCAGGACCAGGACTAGAAAGGACGGCCTTCTGCCCGGGCCAGAGAGGACTGGAAAGAGGGATCAGCAAGCAGCAAATTAATAACAACAACATCATACATTTATTCCCGGAGAAAAGGGGGAGAAAGTTGCCCAGTGGTATTTAATACTTAGTTTCAGATCTGCAAACCTTCAGTGTCTGTGTGGTCGGATTCTTTTTACAACGGTCGCCTTTTCTAAAGTATTTCCAAATGTTTCTTAACCTCAGTGATGTTTCCAACAAGGTTGAGGAAAAAAAGACGGCGTGCCATTTGACCGGACCTCCTCTCTGGATCAGCAGAGACAAACAGCCACTCAAAGCGGGGTGCCTAAAGAGAGCCGATGCATAGACTGGGAGAACACAAAATCTCCATTTCAGAGAATCAATGCAGCCCAAGAAAATGTGTTAATAGACTAATTAAACTTTGATAAAGACAACCATCATTTCATTCAAACATCTCAAAGGACATATCCAACCTACTGAAAGTGGAAAATGTCCAGAAGTATCTTCCCTTGGCTACTGACTCTGTAGGTTAATTTATAAGGAAAATGTGTTTTTACAATATACAGCAAATTATTAAATAAAAAATGGCAACCTCATCCTGATAGGACTGATACTCTCCGCTTCCCACAATTTTACAAGAGAACATCTCAACATCTGGAGACTTTTAGATCTATAGACGTTGCTGACGGGAACAAAATTAGTGAATAAATGATATAAAACAAGTGTGTGACTTCAGCGTAGCTCCTGTGTAATGTCAGGAAGAGAAGCATTCCTCACACTGAGAAATTTGTGCTTCTTCATGTTTGTTTAACCCTTTCCGCTCCGACTCCTGCTCCCTCTTCTCCATCCTGTTCTATCGTTTATCACAGCAAACAAACTCCAAACGTTGGGCTTGTGTTTACAGATGGAAGCAGACTCAGTAAAATGTGAGCTTTTATCATAGAAATACAGCTTATCTCTCACAGCTTGTCACAGAGGAAGTTAGCATCTCAAAATAGCACCTCCTCTCATTTCATTTCCATCAGTGTGAGATGTGTCAGATCAGAAACACCAAATAACACCAGTTTCTTTTCTGCTTTTCTTTAAAAAGTGTAAAATCACAGTCTTTACAATCTTTATTTGTATCACACTTTTCATACAACGCTGAGTGAAGCACAGTTATTTTTAAAATGCAAAAAATAAAAACAAAGATATGGAAAAACAAAAAATCCCACCATGATTCCAACTAAATTAAAGGATTTTATTCTATAAATACAGGAAACGTTATCACATTTAGGGGATGAAAATCCATAAATTTGTGAGGAAACTCGGTAATTCCCACCATGGGGTTCCTGGACCCCCAAGGAGGTCTCCCAAAGAGCACAGGAGGCCCCCAAGAGACTGTTCAGAGCCAGTGTGATTTAAATTAAGGCCATGTCCCCATAGAGAGGAGTTGCTTAAGTTTTTTATCATTTGGGTGTTTCGTTCACATGGAATCAGTGTTTTGGGGGCCAGAAAACACGTTGCACCATTTCATTATTGAGACAGGTCTGAGAAATGCTACAGAGCAGGTGATTCATCCTTATTTTTAAAACCAAAAAAAGTAAGGCTATATATTGGTAATTACCTTAACATTGGTTTTATCTAAAGAAAGGAGTCAGTCAGAATGCATCATTTATGGTGAGAAGCAGCTAATGACAGCATAAAACAGGCGGGTCCACAGTTCTTTGGTAGTAGCATGAAGTTGCTCCGGAAAACAGGCTGGGAACCAATAATCTAGATGCAGGTAAAAAGTTGTGAAATAGAGGTTGGTTGAATCAGAAAAAAGAATGAGATAAACTAATATGCTAAACAATGAACAAGACTAATAAAAGTACATTAACCCCCCCCCCCCCCCCCCCCCCCCCCCCCCCAAGAAAATACAATACAAGGTAATGAATTTATTGAAAAGTTAAAACATAGAAAGATTTGTGGATTAAAATGAAATTAAAAAAATGAATAAGCAGGAGGTTATTGCCATAATAAGATGTTTCACAGGTCGCTTCTTCACGGCTTCCAGGGTACAAACACTTTTGATGAACAGACAGATTCTGGTTGTGCACATTTGCAGAAAGAAGACGCTTCATCTAAAGGTCCGTAAGTGTGTGCTGACATTTGACGAGCGGAATTCGATTAAAGCGAGCTTTTAGTGTGAATGCTTTCATCTAAACCACAAAGTTGTGTCTCAGTTAGTTTCCAAACAAAACTAGTGAAGTTTAATTAATATGGACATTGCACAGATTAAATACCTACCAGAGACCCCGAGGCACTACCTGGACACCTTTTATACATTTCAGATTCGTGACATCTCCATCATAATAAAAACAACTGGAATCCAAATAAGCACATTTTTCCTCTGGAAGTTCCAAAGTTCTGTCGAGAAAATATGAAATGTACACCAGAGAAGCCGTCAAATCAGGATGCAACTTTTTCAACATGTCAGAGAGAAGCAGCATTAGTTGTGATGAGGAAACCGAACAGTTAGAAACTTGTGTGTGACTCTGTCGTGACTTTGTGTTCCAGGTTGTGACGACTTGATCAAGTCCGTGTTTGATTTTGCAAAGAGCATGTGTTCACTGCAGCTGTCAGAGGAAGAGCTCGCTCTCTTCTCGGCGTTTGTTCTGCTCTCTGCAGGTACATCTTCTCATCTGGTTCATCATCCGAGCCCATCTTCAGAGACTTTTCATGCTAAATAAGTATGTGTGTGTGTGTGTGTGTGTGCAGATCGGTCGTGGCTGCAAGAGAAGCTGCAGGTGGAGAAGCTTCAGCAGAAGACTGAGTCTGCTCTGCAACATGTTTTGCAGACTAATCAGAGAGAAGATGGAGTTCTGGAAAAGGTATATCTTGATTATATCGTGGACATTTCAGTCATATTTCAAATAAAGCAGAGGTGACGTGGAAATGAGTGCTGCTGCCCTCTGGTGGAGAATTTCTGAACTGCACTTTTCCATTTACTATAAATATTCATTTCAGCTGTTCTAAAACTAAGGTTTAAGATTAAATAAGTAACTTCCTGCTTGACGTTTTGTGGTAAAACAGTTTTTTCTTTTCTCTTCAGCTCAGGTGTAAAGTGTCGGTGTTGCGTTCACTGTGCACGCGACACACGGAGAAGCTGTCGGCATTCAGAGCCATTTACTCCGACGTTGTTCGAACACACTTCCCTCCTCTCTACAAAGAGCTGTTTGCTGCTGACCTCGAGCTGAACCTGCAGACCAGCGACTAAAACAGAGACCATGTGCTCTACAGATCATCCTGAAGGACCATGCCCAGTGTCCACGGGAACAGAAAACGGGTGACTCATGCAGCCAGAGGCGGCAGCTGCATGGCTGCACTTCTCCTGGACTTCTGAGTACAGCAGAAGAAGAAGAGACTTTAACCAACCTGCTCCTCCTCCTCTCATGGATGCAGTGAAAAGTCAGGGGGTCTCTCTCCTCTCATCTTTTGCATCCAGGAATCCCAAACCTCTGACATTAAAATGCACTTCCAGTACTCGCTCTGAAACCTGGTCTGTTTCCTTCAGCAGATTGTCCAGACATGACTTTTTTGTTCCGTTACTGTGATTTTGCACTCAGCTTGAGGTCAGACAGTAACGGTCCCAACCCGAACGAACCTGGAACTGCTTCATTACTTCTGCTCTCTGTAAATGATGGGAATTAATCAGAAAGAGATGGAGGTCAAACTCCATCTTTAGGTTGCCATAAGGCTTCAGTAGTCTCACACTGCATTCATGTCCATTCATTTAGATATATGAAAGATTTTTATTCCTGACTCAGATCTGTGATGGACGATGACGTTCTGACGGTTCCAAGTAGGGACTTATTTCCAATTATGTTTCAGTAACAAAACAACTTTTACCAAGTTCCCATAGTAAAAGCTTTGTTTCACATTTGTGCATCAGTTCAAATTGCTACATAAATATCTCATTTTTTATTAGAAGAGTTTTTTTGATAATACAACAGTTTAATTTGTATGCTCAGAGTTGATCAGATCATATAGATTATTGATTCTGATAATTGATAATAAACATCAGAATAATTCCCAGCACATCAGAGTGTGGAGAAGAAGTTGTGGAGGGCTTGACTTTGTAGACAGAAAGGTAAAAGATGAATTCTCAAATTTGGCTTCCTGCGAACTAGAGGTCAGTATTACTGTTTGTAATCTTTAACACTTTTAACTGCATTAACATGTATTTTAGATGTTTGTTTTTCTTTTTCTGGGGAAAAAATGCTTCGGAGCGTCTGAGGCTGCTGGGAAGTCGAGTCCTTACATTAACCATTTGAGTTCTGTGCTTATTTTTTAGACCTCTGCTCAAAAATTGCACACCCATAATGAAATGAATATGTCTCTGCAACCAGATGGTCTATTTGAATGCTTTGAGACACTTTGAGAATGAATATGAATATCTCTTTCACTAGTTAGTGAAATAAATATAGAAGCTGATGCACATTGACGGCATCACTTCCCTCGTGGAAATAAACATTTTCCTTAACTTCCTGCTAATATCTCTCCATAAACATCGGAGCAAAGCAGAGCTTTTGTTTGTTAGTGTTTTCATGATTGAATCATGCACAACTCTCTGTACATGGCTGGTTTTAGTTGAAAGTACAAAAGACTTTGCATCCATCCATTTTTCTGCATCCAAATGGATGGTCTCTAAAAAGGAGGTTTGATTAAAAATTAATCCTCCTTTTAGTACAAGCTGATGAAAATAGTTTTAAGTATAAGACTATTGCCAATTCTCATTCTGTTTAAAACTGTTACAGGTATTACTTCTCAGACAGCGTAACACATTCAAATAAATTTTCTTTAGACTGGCAGCAGAAATATTGAATCGATAACTTACCAGAGCACAGGTTTAATGACGTTTGACCGAATCTGAATAAAGATCTAGTATCAAATCCTTTTCTTGTTTAACACAAATGGAATAAAAAAAAATCATAAAATATCATAAATTTTCAACCTAAATGTCAAGTCATTAATACAGTGAATGCAGCAGAAGGTTTTTACACATTTTGCATCAACATATGAAAAGGAAGTTTTCTGAGAAACTTTATGAATGCAGATATTTTACCTGTTTAGGAGTCGGGTGTAGAACTAAAACTAACCATTTACCTACCCAGTGATGTGAAAAGCTGCAAAAAATGTGCTCCTTCCTTTGAATTCAGATGCAGATTTTTAACAGAAAATAAATCACTGTCCATAATTTCGTTCCTCATCGTCCTCCTGCTTCGGCACCTGCCTACCAACATCAGCCCCAGCAGCCAGTCTGTAGCACCACCTTGTGGCTCAGACAAGGAAGTGCAGGTCCTTTACATTGTGACAGCGTTTTAGATTTATTATGACCTCCACCAAGGCGGAAATCTAATCTCAAAACCAGAATAACATATTTGATTTTGGGGGTAATCTGGATCACTGCCTGGATCCAAGAATTTTTTTAAGGATTCTTTACAATAGGGATCATTTTGCCAATAGAGTTTGTAACTCAAAAATAATGGCCACAATTATTGGCAAAAAAAGATAAATAAATAAATAAAAGAAAAGAAAACAGTGTTTTGGCAGAGGTCTGCTTCTCTGAGTGCTTCTAGTTTATTCCTGTGAAGCCAGTGTGCAGCTGCTCTTCAGTCAAGTCAATCAATAAACTAAGAAAAATTGGCAATAAAACTTTAAAACTACATTTTACCTGATACCAAACACTCACAAGATTTTTCTCTTTGTTCCTTTCAATAAAACATCTTTTTTTCTGTCTGAAAATGACACAAACTCTGATAAAACTGACACAGCCTAACTGAAGCAATAGTAGCCTGTTGGCTAACAGTCCATGCAAAATAAAGTTGACTAATGGGCACGGTGTCAAAACTGTAAACAGGTAAAAAGATTAATATTTAAAAAAGCTATGCAGACGTCTTTAAAACACGTTGCACTACAGCAAATCTGCTGCTCTAACCCACAGCACACATTATACAGTTTGTAACATCACAATTCTCAGAGGATCCACATTTTCCCACCATCACAATCAGGGTTTGTGGGTTAGTTTGGGGCAAAAAAGAGCTTACCTTGGAGACCAGATGCACACTTCCGACTATCTGTTGTCTTCTTTTAGCCCTTAACAATTTTTAGGTGGGTTGCTGTCCTGCTGGGGGGAGAGATGTTTGGATGAGGTTACACACAGACCAGACAGCGTTTCTGATGTGTTTTTCAACAGAATCAACTAACTTTAAAATTGTGTCAGGCTGGTGTTTTCACCAGGAAAGATGTCTCCAAGAACTTCAAATGTATGTAGCAGCAGTATATTTACTCTGTTGTTCTAGTTTTTCTTTTTCTTTCCCTATCATACTTTGTGTAAATGTAGTTCAGTTCAGATACTTCATGAATGCCATCTTTCCATTTCTGTCATACAATACTGACTTGGCTTTTTTTTGTTGTTGTTGTACATGTATTGCAGAAATATTTAGGGTAATTAGCTGACATATAATCTGCACTCTCTTGGCCCATGCCCATGATTTCTTTCAGTTTAATATAAATAGAAAACAAGCGTAAAAATTCACACATGTATATTATACACTGTGGCTTATTTAAGCAGGTTTTTAAATAGGTTTTGGCTGTTTTTGTTTAAATGTGTAGCTCAGAGAGACGAAATTAAAGGAAATTCTAAAAAGTTAGTCTTCTTTTTTATCCCCCTCCATGATTCATTTTGTTGTAGCTCAGGACAGAAAAGTTTGCAAACTGCACTTAGTTTTTTCTGGAAAAATGAACATTTTGTAAACGCTGATCTTCATTTTCTTGTCACTTAATGACTATTTTCAATGCGACCTCTCTAGGAGAAACAATCAGTATTCGTGAAAAATAACGAACAACGTTAGCCATAACAGAATGTTAAGCAATAATGTAAATGCTGTGTTTTTAATGTTTTCCCACTTGTGTATAGTTTTAAAAAGAAATATGGCATGTTAATGCAGATTGTTAATCTCTGCGATACTTCGGGGTTTATCTTTAAATTGTGTCACGTTTTGTCTCGTAAATTTCTACACTTACAACATTTTTTCTCCCTTCATGCCACATTATGAGTTTGGTCTTTTTAATGTAAGTAGCTTTCTAAATTATTTTGTACAGACCTTAGGAAAATACTGAGCATCAAACTGTTTAGCATCATAATGTATTCTATCTGGTTGATATGAAGTTATCTTAGTTTAGTAAGAACATCATTGTGTTTTCAGTGTGTGTGGTGCTAGTTTACCTTTGGTTAGCAGGGTTCTGGTCTCACTAACTATGCCACATTCTGTTTCTTCACAAGCTCATATGTTAAAGGAAAACTTTGCATTTCAACAATATGGTGACATGTTTATTCAGCCGAGCTAATTTAAGCTAATAAAATCTATTGGTAGAGGGAAGAAGTCTCTATGTTTACAGGATGTAGAAAATATCAGGCCAACCAGAACATTTCCAGAATATTGTTGTTAGAAATGGTACAAACACAGAATTTTCCCATAAGTGAAAACACCTCAGAAATATCACAGTTCAGGGATATTATAGCCCAGCCTGAACCTGTATCAGTGTGTTGGACCTGGGCGCAAATTCCTGAAACTTGATTTTTTTAATATATATATACAAAATGAAGCTGCTGTATTTGAAATGTAAAAATGAAATTAAAGTTAAGAAAGAGAGACATGACTGTATGTTTGGCTTCATTTGTTGCTTTGAGTTAATACAGCCAACATTTTTGGGGGGGGGGCTATGACTTACATTTAGAAGAGTGGCTTAACTCTATTTAGACCTCTGCTCAAGACTTATATGCATATCCATCATTAAAGTCGTACATCTTTGCAACCACAAGGTCTGTTTGATTACTTTTGTGTGATAGTAAAGTAAAGGGAACACGTGAGATTTGCTAAGATGTGTAAATATCAGTATGTGTCACTGGTGAAAAATAAATGAATATGGCACATTGCACAAATGAAAAAAAACTTAAGGCTTGTCTAGAAAGCTGTAGCTCTAAACCTCTATCAGATAAAAAAAAAGTGAACATTTTCTCTGCAACAGCCAACTCTGATATACATATTGGAGAAGATTTAGCACAGACGGTTCAAGAGAAGTCTCCTAACTGGCCATTTTGATAATCTAGCACCATCTGTTGGGAAACCTCGGGTTTCAAAAGGTAAATAAAAGGAATATGGAAATATACTAAAAATAACTCCCACTAATGTGCAAAAAAATCTATTAAACTTGATGGAGGTGATTTTTGCCTTTTCAAGGCAAGGCTTGGGTAAAGTCAGTTTGACCTGTCAAAGTCTAAAGTGACTCATCAGCTGTTTCCAGTCTGATCAACTCTGTGTCACCACTATGCTGCCTAGTTTATTTGCTTCCAGCCAGTGTGGTAAATAAATACACTGTAGGGTACAAAGAAGGTTTAATTACAAACTTTTTTTTAAAAAAAAAAGTTTACTGTAATTACAAACTCCTGTAAACTCCTGCAAAAAGAGCAAACAGTTCAGATTTTAACAGCAGTTTGTACAATCTGACAACTATGAGAACGGCAGCGCTCCTGCTGTTTGGTGTTGTTGAGTAACAGCTTACAAATCCAAATTTTAACTGGTATTTCAATGATGGGAGATCAAATGAAACGGTGATGCAAATGTATTTGTGTACAAAATTAGAAAAAAGTTTGATATAGAAATGACTGGAATAAAGTTTGATGTGGAAATGAATGAAATAAAGTTTGATGTGGAAATGAATGGAATAAAGTTTGATGTGGAAATGAATGGAATAAAGTTTGATGTGGAAATGAATGGAATAAAGTTTGATGTGGAAATGACTGGAATAAAGTTTGATGTAGAAATTAATGGAATAAAGTTTGATGTAGAAATGAATGGAATAAAGTTTGATGTAGAAATGAACGGAATAAAGTTTGATGTGAAAATGAATAGAATAAAGTTTGATGTAGAAATAAATGGAATAAAGTTTGATGTGGAAATAAATGGAATAAAGTTTGATGTGGAAATGACTGGAATAAAGTTTGATGTAGAAATGAATGGAATAAAGTTTGATGTGGAAATGAATGGAATAAAGTTTGATGTGGAAATGACTGGAATAAAGTTTGATGTGAAAATGAATGGAATAAAGTTTGATGTGGAAATGAATGGAATAAAGTTTGATGTGGAAATGACTGGAATAAAGTTTGATGTGGAAATGACTGGAATAAAGTTTGATGGAGAAATGACTGGAATAAAGTTTGATGTAGAAATGACTGGAATAAAGTTTGATGTGGAAATGACTGGAATAAAGCTTGATGTGGAAATGACTGGAATAAAGTTTGATGTAGAAATGACTGGAATAAAGTTTGATGTAGAAATGAATGGAATAAAGTTTGATGTGAAAATGAATGGAATAAAGTTTGATGTAGAAATGAATGGAATAAAGTTTGATGTAGAAATGAATGGAATAAAGTTTGATGGGAAAATGACTGGAATAAAGTTTTGATGTGAAAATGAATGGAATAAAGTTTGATGTGGAAATGAATAGAATAAAGTTTGATGTGGAAATGACTGGAATAAAGTTTGATGTGGAAATGAATAGAATAAAGCTTGATGTGGAAATGAATGGAATAAAGTTTGATGTGGAAATGACTGGAATAAAGTTTGATGTGAAAATGAATGGAATAAAGTTTGATGTGAAAATGAATAGAATAAAGCTTGATGTGGAAATGAATGGAATAAAGTTTGATGTGGAAATGAATAGAATGAAGCTTGATGTGGAAATGACTGGAATAAAGCTTGATGTAGAAATGACTGGAATAAAGTTTGGTGTGAAAATGAATGGAATAAAGTTTGATGTGGAAATTAATAGAATAAAGCTTGATGTGGAAATGAATGGAATAAAGTTTGATGTGGAAATGACTGGAATAAAGCTTGATGTGGAAATGACTGGAATAAAGTTTGATGTGAAAATGAATGGAATAAAGTTTGATGTGGAAATGAATAGAATAAAGCTTGATGTGGAAATGACTGGAATAAAGTTTGATGTGGAAATGAATGGAATAAAGTTTGATGTAGAAATGAATAGAATAAAGTTTGATGTGAAAATGAATGGAATGAAGTTTGATGTGGAAATGAATAGAATAAAGCTTGATGTGGAAATGACTGGAATAAAGTTTGATGTGGAAATGAATGGAATAAAGTTTGATGTGGAAATGAATAGAATAAAGCTTGATGTGGAAGTGACTGGAATAAAGTTTGATGTGGAAATGAATGGAATAAGTTTGATGTGAAAATGAATGGAATAAAGTTTGATGTGGAAATGAATAGAATAAAGTTTGATGTGGAAATGACTGGAATAAAGTTTGATGTGAAAATGAATGGAATAAAGTTTGATGTAGAAATGAATGGAATAAAGTTTGATGTGAAAATGAATGGAATAAAGTTTGATGTGGAAATGACTGGAATAAGTTTGATGTGAAAATGAATGGAATAAAGTTTGATGTGGAAATTAATAGAATAAAGTTTGATGTGGAAATGACTGGAATAAAGTTTGATGTGAAAATGAATGGAATAAAGTTTGATGTAGAAATGAATGGAATAAAGTTTGATGTGAAAATGAATGGAATAAAGTTTGATGTGGAAATGACTGGAATAAAGTTTGATGTGGAAATGACTGGAATAAAGTTTGATGTGGAAATGAATAGAATAAAGCTTGATGTGGAAATGACTGGAATAAAGTTTGATGTGGAAATGAATGGAATAAAGTTTGATGTGGAAATGAATGGAATAAAGTTTGATGTGGAAATGAATAGAATAAAGCTTGATGTGGAAATGACTGGAATAAAGTTTGATGTGGAAATGAATGGAATAAAGTTTGATGTGGAAATGAATAGAATAAAGCTTGATGTGGAAATGACTGGAATAAAGTTTGATGTGGAAATGAATGGAATAAGTTTGATGTGAAAATGAATGGAATAAAGTTTGATGTGGAAATGAATAGAATAAAGTTTGATGTGGAAATGAATGGAATAAAGTTTGATGTGGAAATGAATAGAATAAAGTTTGATGTGGAAATGACTGGAATAAAGTTTGATGTGGAAATGAATGGAATAAAGTTTGATGTGGAAATGAATAGAATAAAGCTTGATGTGGAAATGACTGGAATAAAGTTTGATGTGGAAATGAATGGAATAAGTTTGATGTGAAAATGAATGGAATAAAGTTTGATGTGGAAATGAATAGAATAAAGTTTGATGTGGAAATGACTGGAATAAAGTTTGATGTGAAAATGAATGGAATAAAGTTTGATGTAGAAATGAATGGAATAAAGTTTGATGTGAAAATGAATGGAATAAAGTTTGATGTGAAAATGAATAGAATAAAGTTTGATGTGAAAATGAATGGAATAAATTTTGATGTGAAAATGAATGGAATAAAGTTTGGCGATTAGACTCTGATGCTGGATCAAGACATGATGAGAACTTGATGATAGGAAAGGCCAGGGTGGTCTGGTCTAGATGATGATGGTGGGCTTTGAGGAAGTGGACTTCTGATGAGGTTTCATCATGGAAAACTGCAGAAGACATAACTGGAGAGGAGGTCAGATGAGAATGAAGGAAGAAGTGAGATTTTATAAATGGTACAGACCCAGAAAAGTCACCTCACTTGTTTTCTATAAAAAAAAAAGCACATTTGAGCACCGCTCCACTTCCTTATTCATTATGCTTACATGCATTAAGATTTAATTGCAAAAGGACTGACTGGCCTTACTGGAATTAAGATTTTAGAGCATCATGTGGCAGAAGTTAACAACATAATTGCTTAGATGTCTAAGCTTCTTCATCAACTGTTACATCATCTCAAATGGCAAAACCCACTCAGTTTAATTAAAGTTGGGAAAAAATGAAGAAGCTTTGTTATTGTGCCACATTGACATCTGTGTATTTCTAAGTTATATTTTACAAAACCAATCAAAGACAATAAATTATTGAATAATTTAAAGTAATTAAAGCACTTCTTATATACTCACATACTTTTACATAACCAGTGTTATACAGTTATTTAACTTGTATTATTTTGTGGTATATTATCATTAAGGAGCTGAAGACATCTTCCACCTCAGAGACATGAATCAATGTTGGTGTTTCCTGCAGATCTGTCCACCTGCTGTCTGCTTTCCCGCCAGCAGGTGGCAGTAGAGTACAACTGTGTGCATTGCAACCTGCAGTGAGAGAGAAGTCTGTTTTTCAACAGAAAACAGGTAGATTAAATCAGCTTTCTTACGGATACAGGCTGCAGGTTGGATGACACGCTGTTTGAGTCAAATTACTTTTCTTGTATTTATTATTTATGTTCAGGATCAGGATGTAGATATGAGTATTTCACAGGAAGGTTGGCACACAGCTCTGTCTTCATCTGCCTATGAAGGGGTGTGGTTTAGCATTTCCTTCTTTTTTCACATGTTTTCATTTTCACACCTGATTCTGGATTTGACTCACGTAACATGGAAGTTCTTTGGCTGAGGAAAAAAGAGACACAGGCTCTATTCACTTGCAAATCAGATTATCCTTGCCATGTGTGACACATCTCAGATTTTTAATGACAGTCTGCATGGCACAAATCAATTTTTTTTTTTTTTTTTTTATCCAACACAGTCCACTTTCATATGTGATCCTAGATCAGACACATCTCAGATCTGTGTTGAAGCGACCTCAGTCTGAACAGTCATGCTGCATTTTATCTGACTTTGACGCCAAAAAAGTGAGACAAATGGCACAATTCTGCACCGGTGGAAAGAAAACGTGGCAATATCGAATAATTTCATTCATCAATTGGGCATAATTTTGTTGATTCAGACTGTGCAAGTACTTCCAAATTAATACACAAACACGTGAAGCATCCATGTGAAGAAGTGAACACTACACACTGCATGACGTCATGCTTTCCTCTGCGCATGCGTGTCACTTCACAACCACGTACCGTCCACACTTAAGTCTGATTAAAGTTGCATTAAAAGGATTATGTGAACGATTGGTTGTGAAAAAAATTTGAAAATTGGTATTTAGAATAAAAAATTTAATTTGAGCATTAAGACCTGTAGTGTAAATGTAGCCAAAGCGTCTGTAACTGATGCAAAAGTAAGTCTCTCTCTCCACCAATGCTCTCCAGTTCCTCCTGAGGGACTCTTATGCTCACCGAGGCCCAACTCGTCCTGCCACCAAGCTCATACTTTACTAACCTTAAATTTCCCCCCGCAGGTGAAGGTGGCATTCTGTGACCTCTTCAGGCTAAGTCTTACTGAGACCCAGGGGCCAAAGCTCCATCAGGTGCTCAACATTGAGGTTCTGACTGATTTTAGTGTGATAGATTGGACAAGGTGGGAGATTTTTTCCATATTGACCTGATGGCATCACACAGTTGCTAGAGATTATAGACAACTGAGTCCACAATCATTCCGAGTCTAGCAGACTATTTGTAGGGAATGTGCCATAATACAGCACTTCTTAAGCCCCATTTATCTTCCCTGTACATACATAAATAGGTACATCTATTTCAAATTTCACTGTCCTCAAACTCTTGCGCGCCTTTTACGTTGGCATTGTTGTCCATCAATACATCCACCAGAGGGCAGTGCAGAGTCCAGCATTTACCTGTGAGCTTCGATGTCCATTTTAGACAACAGCAAACATGGCCGTGGTGTTATCATGTTCATGATAATGTATGCTCCAGTCCTTCAGGGCCACTGTTGGTTTTTGTTTCCCTGCTTCAACACACATGACTGAAATTAATGGGCCATTGTGAAGAAGTTAAAAGGAAGTTGATGGATCCATTTGATCTGAATCAAGTGTGTTGGAGCAGTGAAAAAAACAAACACCTGCATGATAGCGGACCTCAAGGACCTGAGTTGGACACCCTTGAGCTAAATCATACAAACCAGTCACATAATGAGCCAGAGGAAATATGCATTGGTGTTGGGAAGTAAAATGAGGGTGGCAGCCTGGTGATGTTATCCCCCTTTTTTAAATTCCTTTGGCAAATTAGATTCTAAACACTAAACAAGTGTCTGAAGATGTAAACAGGTTTTAATAAAACATAAGTTTTAACCAGATTATATCATCCTCATCAGCAGCTCCCACTTCCACCTGTTTAGCCATACACATATCCTTGAGTGATGATAGGAACATCAGGGAATATTTAAATCAGTTTACAGGCGAGATCACACCTTGTTACAGTGGTAATATCAAGGCCAGGATAGCTGATACATCTCCTTTATGATTAAATCCAGCCCCAGTGTTGTCATGTAGGAGAATGAAATACAACATGATTAATGTGGCAAATGCAGCATTAATACACTATATTTTCATTACATCACATTAATGTGTAATTTCTTCATCATGTTTAAATTTCTAATGTTACATAATATAGGAAACACATGGAAACAGAACCGTATCTCGGAAGAAATGGGTAGAAAACAGATTTTGTGGCTCTGATCAACTTGAGACAAACATGTCATACATTACATTTTTTTTTTCATGCAAGTGGGCACAACTTGCACTTGTGAACAACTAAATGCAACGTTCAGCTCAGATGCTGGACAGGTGGAGATTGAAATGACAACACTGCAAAATGACCTCCACACTGAAGCCCATCAGGATGCACCAAAATTCTGGTGCTTGTTGCACGGTGTGTGCACAGCTGCTATGGAACTCCTTTTGGCTCAGCCTATCTCTGCGAACCATGAACTGACATGAACTCAAAGATATAAAACACACTTTACCGATGCACACAAAAAAGACTCATATTATAACCCAGATAGCAGTACCCTGGTGAACAGCATGCAGTGCTAGCCTTTCAAATAACAGATATTTACATACACTGGAAAAAAATGCATATTTTCTCCTTTTATTTATGAACTCCTTATGTAATCTTAGTTTTAGGATTTAAATGGTTGAAACAGTCAAAAACCACACAAACTTGAGGCAATTTCCAGCAGTCAGAAACACATTTGCCACAGAGATGCTGATCTACAATGGGCTAGCTTGATCGCCACATCTTCCTCTTGTCAGCTTTGGAGTTTCAGACAGTTAACAAAATTTACATGTGCAGTTTGGAAACAATGAAACGATCAAATCAGTCTGAAATGGGCGCAAAGCCGCCACTGCTTTAATCTCTTTTGGTGTTTCAGCCTTTTGTATATACACTTAGCTCTGTAAAGGCCAGACTCTTTAAAACAAACATGTTAAAATATCTGAAAACGATGGTAAATTGTTCAGTGAGCCAGGCCTCCTAACAAGACAGGCCAATACACCGTGTCCACATTTAGCTGCTGTCTTCTGTCTTCGTCTTTGTCCTGGCTGAAGACAAATTTGATTAAACCCTGTAAGCCATGTTTTAACACGATGTAGGAGACTAGACACAGCCAAACCAACGTTCTGTAACACCTGTCTGTTCACCACCATGCTGTAATGACCAAACACTCCCTCTGTGTTTGCTTGCGTGAACCCCCTCTCACCTCTTTACCCCTTCATTCAACCAGCCAGCTGTAATTTCGAGGACACCTAGGAGGATGACACTGACAGACTGAGGGAAGGGGGAGGATACAAGGAGGCGGGGGAGTCTCTGGGGTGGTGTGTTTGTTAATGAGATGGATCTAACCTGGCAGGCAGCAGATCTTGGCAGCAAACAGTGGACTGAAAACGAAAGCCCAGTAAGTTCCACTTAACCGATCAAATCTGGAGCAACAACAAAGACCTGAACTGTAAATAGTGTCAGGCTATCTTAGAGCCTGGGGATTTTCTGGATCCTCATACTGTAAGTTTCAGAAAGTATGTGTGAAGTAGGACTGATGTCTTAGAGGAACAGAGTGAATGGGCCTCAGCTTTACCTGCGGGATGGAGACATAAGCCCACTTTTGGTACATTTATTTTAGGCAGACCTTTAAATGGACAAACTCCAACATCATTAAGGGTTGACCTTGAGGAAAGGCTAGAGAACTACAACTGTAAAATAGACTTCATACTGACTGGAGAAATAGCTTTGGTTGATATAGTTTCAGATAAGACCAGTTGGAGACAGAGTTCGTCAAAGTTAGTAAAGATCATTTAGACACAACACACATGAACTGGGTCTAAATGTAGTTTGCCCTCACTGGCTAAGTATCTAGAACCAGATAAAATCCCCTAAATATATAAATCGAAGCATGAGTATAACAATCATGTGACAGCAGGACAACTTTCATTTTCCTTTTAAGTCTGACAACAAAGAAAAAAAACCCAAAATAAACATAAAGAAAGCAATGTGAAAAATAGCATACAAAAAAGTGGTGTCTGTGATTTTCCTCATCTCCCTTCCACCCACCTTCTCAGGATTGTAATAAAACACACCTATATGGGACATTTTCCATTAAAAACAGTTTCGGTGCTGGTTTGGACTCATCTGGGTTATTCTTATGATGAGATTCAGATTTTCTCTCTGACACTTAACACTACAAGAACTGCTGCATCAGCCCAGATTTTCAGGCTTTCTACACAGTCAACAAGAGGGATACTTTTTCAGATGATGCAATAAATTAGTCGCATTTCCCATTTTGATTTTCACCAACCAACAGCAAAGTTGTTAATCATTTTTTAAATTAATTTAAACCACTTTCATATTACTGACCTAATGAAGCCTTTTGTTTGGGAAAATAACGGGGGTTTAGTTTTAGTCTCACCTTGAGTTCTCTTCAGTTATTCTCATTCAACACTTCAACACATCTGCTCAGTTTTCTTTCTGTCAGGTAATTTTTTAATTTTTATTTATGTTTTCCATTTTGAAGTTGTCTTGGCAACCAGTTTATTTATGCTCTTTGCTAAAGACGGATGTCTTCCATCCATCTGCTGTGTTCTTAATCTGTGTAATTTGGTCCGTTTCCAGGGCTCTTGCAGATGTGTCTCCTAAAGGCCTAAAGCCAAAAAGTAAATCATGCTTTCTGGAAAAAGGAGGACACTGTATCACAGGCCAGGTGGAGTGAGCTGAAGTCTGTGATGAGACCGACTGGCCTCCACTCCCTACAACAGAAACAGAACTGGACAACTGAGACTGGGAAGGTTGACAACAAACCTCCAAAGCACCTAAATACGAACTGCAGAACAGATTTGCTCCTCTGTCGGTGGACTCTGGATCATTATCGGATGACCATCTATCCCAGGACTGTGAGGTGAGGACTGAAAACGGGTCAAAAGGAAAAGACCACAGGGAAAAAGGGATTTTGGGTGATTCTACTGTAAATGATGTTCAGTGGATGTGTGGAAAGAACACCAAAGTTCTCTGCTTTCCCAAGGATATGATCAGTGAAACGCAGGAGAGAATTCTGAAAGTCGTGGCTGACCACCCAGATGTTAGAAACATGGTTCTACGTACAGCATCACATGATGTGTCCAAGCAACAATCTGAGGTTCTGAAACAGGACTTTACTGGACTGTTAAACCCAGTGAGCTCTCTGAAAGCAGCTGTTCTTATCAGTATACCTGTGCCACCCATCAGAAGAGAAAAGGAAAGATTCAGTAGATTACTGACACTGAATAATTGGCTAATATCGGCATGTTATTACAACAAACTGCATTTTGTTAATCATTTTTACATTTTTGGGGGAACGCAGGTATCTTTTTAAGGCAAGTGGATTCAATTTTAAAAAGTCAGGGGTGAAACTGTTCACCTCCAGCCTTTTTCACTTCCTGCGTCATCCCTCTACATTCGGTTCCAAGACTGAGATACACGAGGAGGTATCTCATAGGACAGACCAAACAAAACCCAGTGGAAACCCAGAAGAGGAGCTGCATCTGTACCCACTCAGCCTTGAAAAACAGAGACATCAGTGGAGGCAAGAAGATGGACCTTTATGTGCCCCCAATCCCCTCAACAGCACCAAGAACCAGGATAGTGGACCTTCATCCCACTAAACCTCCAACAGGTCCCCAAGGCTTTGAACATTGAGAGCCATTGTGATTAATATCAACATATTGTCCCTATTGTAAGAAGAAAAAAAAAAGTAAGGTTATATGTTGGTAATTTAACTCTGGTTTTATGGGTGGACAGGACTCAACATTATTTATAGTGAGAATCTCACTTTTGAAAGCATAAAGTCAAGCATGGTTTCAGCATGGGGTGTGGCAGGGGGTCCATGACTTTTTAGAATTTGCACGAAGGAGGTCCCCATGGAAATAGGTTGGGAACCACTGACAACCCTCAGGACGAAGGGACTAAAAACCTGAGTAACAGTCTGGACAACTTTGGACTAATTCAAAAAATAAGAACCTGCACACATTGAAGGACACACTCTAGATGTACCGATTTCAAAGGGTTTGGACTTTTCCAAGGTTACTGTGTGTGATGTGGGCCTGTCTGATCATTACTGTGTTTTATTCGAGAGTACAATTCCTGTTCACACAAATGTCTCAGTGGAGGTGATCACAAAATGATGTTTAACTAAAAACATGAGTGGGATTTCCAGTGCACTTATTTCCATTGTAAGCAATATGTTTGTCAGTGTCGGGGTACCTACCTGTTCTGCTGTTTTGCTTAATCTAATGGTTAGATTTATGTGTTGGGCATCCGAATCAGAAAATGACCTAATAGCTGTTTTGGCTAACCCTGTACGCATTTCTCTTCTTTTCTCCCAGACAGTGGAACCATTGGTGAACTTGTCTGTATGTTAGACAGTGGAAGGCTTTCTATGTTTTTTCTACTTTTTTTTTTGTCTATATAACCCGTATAGAAAATCATGCTACTCATCTATCTAGTCGTAGACATAAATTGGCTGTGGCAAACAGAGAAAGGACATTGGCGGATTACAGATGAACAAAAGATGAACTGTGGTGGACGACAGACAGGGTTGATAACATCAGGCTGTGAGCCGAGAAGGATTCCCCTTGTCATTAGTGGTTTTGAAACTCTGGTGAGTTAAACGTTAAACCGAGGAGCAGTTCGCTAGCAGTGGTAGAGTATAAAGTAATTGTTTCACTGACTTCATAAAACCTGCTCAGTAAGGTCAAATACAGTGGAGTGGATGTGTTTTCACTATTTTGCTGTTTTGTTTGTGTACTAAAATTTATGTTTTACGAGTTAAAAAGTCAGCTAGCATTATGCTAATGCTAAGCGTGAGATGCTAACATTATTAGCTGACTTTTAGGTTGATTAGGTGACATATTTTGTCACCCTTATGATGAATAAGCTCATGCTAGAATATTTAAAGGTGCATGTAATTTACTGTCAGCAAAGAACTTTGTAAAAATAAGTTTTTAAAGGTTATTTCAGTAATGTGTGGTTAATTTTGGATTTTAGTTAGCATTTAATTTTTGGTTGAATGATGAATCAACAGTGAAATGATAGCTGCATTCAAGTTAAAAGGAATACATAAATTATGTGTCTGGAAGGAAATACTTTTGCTTACAGTAAATCATGAATAGTTCATTGCACTTTAAAAATGGTCATGAATAATGATTCATTTCATTGTATATATTTGGTTATACATTTCATGCTGAGACTAAGAAAGATGTTAATGAGATCGCATGCAGAATCTGTGACAGAACCAGATAATCATACCGTCCTGCAATTTCTGTGTAGGTTTTTTTTTTTGTTGTTGTTTTTTGCTTCTGATTGTGATTGAAAGTGATTAAAAGACTTGGATGGTGAACCAAGCCCAGCGATTCTGAGAGCAGTCGAAGATGCCGTGTTACCTGCCTAGAAGACCCTGGATCACCTCAACATTCAACTGAGTCCAGATAAGAGACATACGGTATTTATCTACCTGGGTAGCAACTATAGTGGGCATTGGTAAAGGTTGTGTAACAGGTATACACGCAAAACTGGAACTATGATCAAACTGAGCTCACTTTCAAGGGACAAGGGATTTTTTTTTCATTTAACTTTTTTGGCCCTTGTTTTGTTTATTGTAAGGTACAGCAGAGCTATCAAAAAGCCAATATACATTTCTTTGTGTTTGAAAGGGTTCTAACCAACGCTCCTTTGTTAGTATATGCTAGGTGTAACTCCTATAGGATGTAGAGTGATGTGAGTGTCTCCAACAAGAGGGAGAACAGATGTGCTAAATCTGTTTGATTGTTTGTCTTCGTTGACTGTGTTATAGTTTTTTTGTGATATGGATCGCCCTGGGTCTGAAATAAAGAATAAAGAAAGATGTGCTCCAAAAATGGATCAATTTTTAATCAAAGGAAAAAAAATCAGATGGGTCGACATCAGCCGCTGAGGAAAATAATAACTCTGATCCTGTAGCCACTAAAAACAGATATGAAGATACCAGAGAGAGTGCAGGCAGTCTATCGCCTGAATTCCCAATCCAAAAATCCATGAAATTCCCAATGAAACTTTCATTTTCACCCAACAGCAGCAAAATTTCAGAAAGACTGAAGGTTTAAGGAGTGTTAGCACATCTCAAAGCTGCAGGACAGACCACCTCCAGCTGCCACTCACCTCAAATGGATCACATTTAGCACCTCTCACCCCTCCACACTCCATCTTCCCTTCCCCATTTTCTCATCTCTGCCACCTGCACATACACACTTACACAGCGTCCACTTCTGTCCATCATATTATCCGCTCAACACAGGCACATCTCCGGCCCGCTCGCCTGCCTCCTCTCTCAGAGCTCTTCAGAGGGTTATCACTTTATTGGCTCACTCAGGGGCACATGGATAAAATCACATCTTGCTTTCTGTCCAATGACACGCCTCAAAGTGCTCTGGGCTGAAGCTATTAGCTGCTCTTCATGGTTATTTTCACTCACTTGTGCTGCTGACTCCAATCATTTCATTCACAGCAGCCTTTGACATCTTTTATAGACAAATACTTGTGTTTGTCAGATTCATTCTCAATGTTGAAACAAGCGTGCATCTGTTTCAACAAGAAACACAGATGACAGCGTACAGCAGCGTGATTCTGTTTACACATAAGTGGAGCTGCTGGACTGTCCTAAAATCTTCTGCTTGGAAAGTATTTTCCTAAAAGTTTGTTTTGAGTGCCTAAAAACTGCTTGCATGTGGATGAAAGGTGCAAACACATTGAAAATACCAGGTATATAAAGACTTAGCGTCAGTCCCTGTCTCCAGTTTCCTTTTCTCCCTGCAGAATGCAATGAAAGAAACTCAGAGAAAATGTGACCTACCAACCACAGTTCCACATTCCAGCAGCTTTCGAGGGCAGCTCAGACTCTCATCCTCAGGACTTGGCATGATGAATACTAGTTGGGGGCCTTGGCATCCTTAAATGGAGTCCTCAACCGATGAAGGCTCATCAAAACTGAAGATGTGGACAATCATACAAAAAAATAAAATTAACTTGACTGCACATTACAGCAGCAGGAAAACATTCAAAATCACAATTTACCCAAACCCTTTGCAATGAAGCTCTGCAACATTCAGACTTTATCGGTTTAAACAACAAACCATAATATTCCATGTATCATTCAACAACACAGCACTGTTAAAAAACAAACAAACAAACAAACAAACAAAAAAAAAACATATAGAAAATTACCCACAAACCACTTTTTAAGGTCCGCCTTGCTAGTTCTGGGTTGAATCCCCTTTTTGGTTCAGAAAGGTTTTAATTGTTGGTGTGATAGGTCCAACCAGATGTTGGAAACCTTCCTCAGAGGTTTTCTCCATATTGACATGACAGCATCACACAGTTGCTGCAGGTTTGTCGGCTGCATCCATGGTGAGAATCTCCCGTTCCACCACATCCCAAAGCTGCTCTACTGGACTGAGATCTGGTGGCTGTGGAGGCCGTTGGAGTCCAGTGAACTCATCGTCATGTTCTAGAAAGCAGGTGGAGATGATCTGAGCTTTGTGACATGGTGCATTATCCTGCTGGAAGTAGCATCAGAAGATGCTCCACTGTGGTCATAAAGGGATGGACATGGTCAGCAACAATACTCAGGCAGGTTCTCTTCTCTAGACCCAAGAGCCCAGAGGTAATGCATCTCAGTTACTCAACACTATGAACACAGTGATAATTCTGCTACATATTTAACAAACCCAGAGGAATAATGATCAGCTCTATGTGGACAGCTCATTCAACAACCCAAGAGAGAGGAAAAAATATCAAAGAGCAGAAGTTATATGAGCAGAGAATGTGTCTGAGTGTCAAGGAACGAGACCAAGCTGGAGCACAGGAGATTTGAACCTGCAACCCTAAACTTGAAAGGAAGAACGATATATTTGAGCGCAAGAAGGGACTTTGAATGTAAGAGTTTTGAGAGAGAAAAATATGATATTTGAGCGTGAAAACAAGAAATCTTGCTCTCAAATCAAACAAGTAAGCCCTTGATTAAAGATAAAGAAATACCCCCATAGAAAAGATTCATATTTTCATGTTGTTTCTGTAACTCTGACCCTACCCTCTGAATGTGTGTGTGTGTGTGTGTGTACTCAATTATGCAATGGTGTAATATTCTCCACCCTCTTCCATGAATGTCTTGTTCCCACTTCTCATAAGTGTGTCCTGGTTCCCCAACACCAGTTGTGGTGAGTCTGTGTGAAATGAAGCCTCAGTTTCCTGTTCTTAGCTCACAGGACTGGAACCCAGTGTGGTTTTCTGCAGCTGTAGCCCATCTGTTTCAAGGCTGGATGTTGTGCATTAATAAGACATTCTAGTCCAGACACCTACTGGATATTTTCTCTTCCTCAGACCATTCTTTATAAACCCTAGAGATGGTTGTGTGTGAAAATCCCAGTAAATACTCAGACCAACAACCATGCCACATTCAAAGTCACTTAAATCCCCTTTCTTCCTCAGTCTGATCCTCAGTTTGAACTTTAGTAAGTCTTCTTGGCCATGTCTACGTGACTAAATGCATTAAGTTGCTGCTATGTGGTTGGCTGATTAGCTATTTGTATTAACATGCAACTGAACAATAGTTGTACCTATTAAAGTGGTTGGTGAGACTAAGTTTCGATGCAAAGTGACATAAATGCCACTTTATTATTAGCACATACAACATGAATTGCACATTCTGTTTTATATAACTTTACTAGTTTACATGGAAGAAAAAACAGTTTCAACATATGGTGCTAGCTTAAATATAACACTAGCTTGTAGAATCTCATTCATGTTTTTTTTTTTTTTTTACCAACAAAAACTGTTTAAGTAGAACAGCTAAACTCACTGTTAAAGCTCGATGGTGCGTGCTCTAAATTCACAGAGAAAAGCAAAGTTTGCCTGTGAAAGTCAGAACTTCCATCATATTTAACTTTAGGCATTCATATTACACATTAGAAGTCGTATTTTTTGGCTTTGGAGCATGTTGTGTTAATTTTCCTTTTTTGTAATAAAGTTATAAAACAAATCATTTGGATCTCAGCAGATTTATTGGCACAGTAGACTAAAGGAAAGGCCCAACGTCAGCCTCTCTGTGACTTTTTTGTGTTTTTTGTGTTTTTTTATGCACTTGTATTCCTTTCTGCACCCTGCTGTAATGGTTTATGTAAAGCACTTTGAATTGTCTTGTACATGAAATGTGCTATACAAATAAATTTGCCTTTACTGAAGTCACTACGGTGACCTTCTTAAGCTGGTTGAGAGAATGATGCTAAAAGTTACTGAAAGCATCCAAAACCCTAGACTGGATTAAACCACCGTAAAGCAACACGCCACTCATATTTGTTAGAACCAGAAGTTTCATTCTTCATCTCAACCTCCCGCATCTCTCCACTTGCTTTCTTAAACCATCCTTCTCCATCTCTTCTCACTATCTGTTATAACTGCCTCCTACTCACCTGCACCTGTGCATTTATTTATTTTTCTTAGCTTTCTTTTGGTGTATCAGTCTAAAATCGTATCACCTGCAGGGAATTACCATCTGAAACTGTGCCAGCAGGGCTGCTCCAGGCTTCGGATTATCTCAGCCCTGCAGTTCATCCATTTCCCGCTGATTTCCCAGCTCCCCATCCTCTCCGATTTGTGGTATCAACTTCTCCTGGGTTGTGAGGAAAGACTGAGCTGAACCTTGTTACATTCAGAAATAACTTCATGTTACCAAAGGGGGGGGGGGGGTGAATATTGGTAGGGTGAGTTACCTCCCACTGCGCTCTTACCTTCATCCTCCTCCTCCTCTCCACTTTCCTGCGCTCTTCGGGCCCCCCCATCTTCTCAGTTTTCAGTGCACTTAGCTTATCGTTCCAGCTCTTACCAAGAGATTGATGATTTGTCATTCTTCTGCCGTCCCATCTCTCTTCCTGTATCATATTACTCATTCCAACTGGTTTGGTACATAATGAATGTACAGCCGTTTATTTGATTCTCAGTCATCTCTGATCTCATGATGCAGTTTCCTGTGTAGAGTCCTTGTCCAAACTATCCAATAAACTGATTGCAATCAATAAAAACCTGAAGTCATCTGAATAAAACCACATTTTTCTGACAATAAAATCATGAAAAGTAAAACTTTCTTTTATATTTTTTTTGCTTTCTTTTGGATATAAAGTCTGAGTTTCTTAATATTCTCACAGTTATCTAATGTTTTTCAGACAGCTCACTGGCCAGCCACTTATTCTGCCATATTGGCACACATTTTTTCCCTTTTGCTTACTTACCATCTGTGCAAATATCAGTCAACATCAGTCAAAAATATTAGTTTCCTCCTCATTCTGAGATTTTTTTTTTCCATTAAAATAAATTAAGATTAGGAATCAAGAAACAACAACAAGAGTGTCCTGGCCATATATATATATATATATATATATATATATATATATATATATATATATATATATATGTATATATATGTATCAATGTTATTGTGAGCATGCTCATTCTGGCGTTTGTGAGCGGAGTTCTCTCACAGTTGAATTTTGTTCTGGAGAGTGCCAGATTTCCATGCAGCCTTCCACGTAAAATCCCAGCTAAAACACATCATAAAGAGGCCTTAATATATAGGTGAAAAACACCAAATCTGGCAACACCAGCCACCACAGCAGCTCTACCTCTGCCTCAATGATCACTACAGCATCTTCATATGATCACTTAAAATAACTTTTTGAAAAGGACAGTGATGATCCAGGAGGGAAAAATCCTGACTTTTTGTGTAAAGTTTTCCCGCCGGGTGTCAAGAAGCAACAACGTCAACAGCAAACCTAGGACGGCATATTGAAATAAAGCACCCGGCTAGCCTTCTAAGGTACGTAAACTAAATGTTAATAAAAAACAATCTAAAGACTTGGCAACGGTGTGCCAAAGCAGATCCTCCATCAGCCAGAACTAAATACCGGCGTCCAGCAGCAGCAGCTCCGTTGTCTTCATCTCCAGCTGCAGCTGGAAAACCTTTTGCAGTATTTTGTCGGAGACCTGCAGCCTTTGAGGAAAGAGGAGCCCTCAGCTTTCATAAATATGACAAATGCAGACATATGGTCTTGCATGTTTTGTTTTTTTGTTTTTACTTCTTCATTTGGGCTGAATGTTCCACTTTTAAGACCCAAGTTCTAGAACTTTTCTTTGGATGAACACGTCAGAAAAAATACATTCACAAAAAATTGAAAAGTGACTTGATGAAAAGATAAATTATGTTTAAATGATTTGCACTTTGAGGTACATCCTTTGTCTCCTACCTCAGCCTGGTTCCTACGTCAGATAGTTTAATAGTTCCTCGTTAAAAAAAAGACCATTCAAGCAAGTTTTTCCTCATGTTTTTATAGTGTGGGAGTGAAAGCTGCAGCTGGCCACGAGCGTGGACTGAATGGGTGGCAAACATAGCATTCTGAGGGTAATAGCTTAGCAACATATTGGGAAAAAGGAGCTATGAACTAGTTCATTTTTAGTCCTGTGAACTTAGTTTAAAATGTGTGAACTGAACTTTGAACTAGTTCATGTAGAAATTTAACTTTCCCAACACAGTCTGTATTCCTCCACCACCTCCACCTCTTCTCCCGTGGTGTAAAAGGGGCTTTGCTCACTCCCGTTCATCCTAAAATTGGTAATTATCCATTTTGTTTTGTTTGTGCTCAATAGGAGGTGATTGTTTTAGCATCATCCCACAAACTGATTGACCAGTTCCTTGTACTCAGCTTCGCCTTGTCCATCCCTGACACACCCCACAACTTCAGAGTAATGAGAATATTTTTACTCCACTGATAGATAATTGTCCATCACTGCTTAATGTTGCACAGTATTAAACACTTAGTGTTTTTGATGCTAACATGTTTGGAAATGTTTTAATGGTGGACACTAGCATGATGCTTAATTGAAGTTGCATTACTTGACATTGAATATTTTTTATTCGTGTAATTTTCATGGTGTGTACTGAAAAGACTACAGAGAGAGAGAGAGAGAGAGAGAGAGAGAGAGAGAGAGAGAGAGAAACTTCAAAATACATCACTATGAAATTTTCCCCTCATTTCAGTGAGCCTGTGCAGCTACAACCATTTACCACAGCCAAACCTTAGCCCTTTACAATCCTGCAATTTTCACCCCAAATGGGTTTTTTATTAATACAAGACTTATTGTGGACCAGCTATGGAGTACTTTTACTAGACCCTTGTTGATATAATAGGACCATTTTTGTTGCTGTATCATCTGTTACTGGAGTACAATATGGCTTTAAAGGTAAATTGCATTTGCAACTGAAATAAGTGTTTACTGAATCTACATGATTGTAGCTGGGAATGCTATTCATCATTCACATCCAAAGAATCTTAGCTTCCCAATGGTTTATAACAGGGGTAGCCAACGTTGGTCCTCGAGGGCCCCAATCCGGCAGGTTTTCCAGATTTCCCTGCTCCAGCACACCTGACTCAAATTAAATGGATCCAACAGCCTATAAGGATCTCCACAGTGACTCGTTAGTTTAAGTCAGTTTAAGATCAACTCGCAACTGCAGAGGTTGAGAGCAGGTTGAGCAAGGAGGGGCCTGATGCCTGGTCACACACAACACAAACTGCTGCTTCCAAATAAATTGTATTTCATACATAAAATTAACACATATGTATTATTAAATTTATTGGGTTACGTGAAAATGTTTAAAAAAAGAAAGAAAGAAAAGAAAACAGGTATCTGCCTGCATCAACGGGAATTTGTTCACATCACTTGACGTCAATCTTGTATCTGGGTGTTTGATGGACGGAAAAGGTGATGATGTTACATCGAGTCAAGGGTGTATCACGGACAAAAGACCAAAGAAACCATCAGGTGCCCAGAAAGAGAAGAAAAAGAAGAAGAGGAGAAACGTTCAAAAGATAAAGGTATGCAGGTCTCTGTGAGTGACGTTAATTGTGCATGTAATGAATCAGTAGCCTACACACTATTTATCCTCTTGCTAATATGTTGCTTCTTAGCCACAGAAGACGACTGTATTTGGTTTTTAGCTTTACTTAAGCAACTATTAAAATTTGAGGTGTCATGAAGTCATGCAGTTAATTTCACCAATAGGCCAGTTTGTGTTTGGAACACAACAAGTACAAGGTCACATGGGCCTAATAGTCTGGGAAGTTGGTGAACAATAGTACGTCCTCACTGTGGAATTTTTAATGCTATACATACATACATTTATGTTAACTTAAATAACTAATATAACATTCATGTCAATATACACTGACATGACATTTTGTAAGCTTTATGTGATACAGTTTTTTTTAATAATTTGTAGTGTGTTATGCTTGGTTAATAGGATGTTAACAAATGACAATCATTTGCGCATTATTGTGGTTTATTTTAATTGGGTAACTAATGCATGTTAAGTGTGATCTAACTTACATATTGTATCTTAATTGTAAATTCAGGGGCACTTCTGAAATGTTTTGGAGCAGCTCCCACTGGCCAAAATGAAGAGCCACCTCCTTCTGCAGCCACATCTTTGCAGGACTTATCAGGTCAACTGACTGTTGTTGTTGTTGTTGTTGTTGTTGTTGTTGTTGTGTGTGTGTGTGTGTGTGCCAGGTGTAAACAGGGTGAAAGACCCAGGTGCAAAAATCTGCTACAGTCTGAGTACTGAATTCAGATTATGTCAATTATTATTACTATTTTTTATTTATTTTATTTTATTAATTTTTATTTGTGTGATGAAGGATTTGTGCAATTTACATTGATGTTTACAAACTCTATTTCATTTATCTATCTTATTGTGTTATCTATTCTTGTTAACTTTCGTATTTAATAATAAATAAATAATAATAATTTTCAGTTGGTCGGTGGGGGGTGGGTCGGGGTGTTGATGGGGTTGGTTAGTTGTGGGTGTGGGGGGCACCGATGGGTGGCTCGCCCAGGGCACAAAACTAGCCAGGACTGCCTCTGTTAGCAAACATTATCAAATGATGTTATTGTATAAATGTTGACTGTTGCTGGTACTTGTGCATCACCCTCTGAAGGATTACTTCCAATGAGCTGAAGTGGTGGTGAACAAGAACCCCATGCATTAAAAACCAACACAAAAGCCTCTAAAGTGTCAGTGTGTGATGAGCTGGGAATGAGCATATATTGCATCAGGAGTTGCACTTCAAACCCAATTTTGAATGATGATTTTTTCTCCTCTCTCTCGGCTTTTGAGTTGATGCTTCAACATCTACAAGAACAATCTGATTCATTCTTAACCATAAATGTATGGGATCTGTACTCAAGAAAAGAAATTGTTCTTGTTATTCCAAGATGTCAGATATTTTCTGAGCTTTTCAGGACGTCCATTATGAAACCAAAAACTGACAACTAAACCCCGCAGTCACTGTGCATTACTGTCTTTCTTTTAAAATCGTGTTTGTTTTTGTTGTTCTCTGATGAACTCTTGCTGCTACAGACTGAAGTTTAAATTTTTTGTATGTAAGACTGTGTCAGGCTGTGGTTACTATGCACACAGGTGTCTCCCCAGCGATGCTCAACGAGTTGAATACAAATGCTTCTTAATTAAGGACTAATTTCCCGCTCCATTGATCCCAGATCCCCGCATAGCCCCGTTCCTTGGCTCAGAGGATCAATGAGCACACAGACAAACCCCTATAGTACATACATGCATGTGAATTTCTCTCCAGGCTTTTTTTTTTTTTTTTTTTTTTTTAAAACAGAGGGTCTTTTTTTTCGTTGCTTTCATGGATTTTTAGAGGTGAGTCAGCGAGGTGGGAGCTTTCACAAATCTTGAAATCAGGGGGGAGAGGCATTGCCTCAGGGTTTTTTGTCAGGGCAGGTATTGATCAAAGTTAGACTTTTATTTACTGGGATTACTGGAATCTGCAACACAAATGTACATATCTGGGATTTGTTCAGGTGTAAATAATAATAGCATGTAGCAAATATTTCGATATATTTTAAGCATGCAATTTAGTTGTTTTATGGAAAATAAAATAATTAACTGCTACTTTTCCTTGTTCTGTGCAGATTCTGAACAAAAGCATCAATCAATAGGAATTAATCCTAAGCACAAAGACAAAAAAAGAGGCCTCCTTAAAAAATATATGTTTGCAAATTACAAGTATGCAGACTGAGATTTATTTATTTATTTATTTGTATAGCTCATTTCATGTACAAGACAATTCAAAGTGCCTTAAATAATACACTAAAAGCATTACAGATGGATACACAAACAAAGGATTAGATTGAAGTGTCCTTTGTGCAAGCATGTAGAACAATTACTACCATGGAGAATGGCTGTCATAGATGCTTATGGGGAGAGGGGGGGTTGTGTAAATTGAATTTGGGATGCATCATCAGTAGTGCTCCTCTGGATGTGTTACACAGGGTGTTAAAACCTTTCACACTATACAACCTCACCAGAGGTGGCCAGCTACAGGGTGATCAGTCCCAAGCCTGTGTCCAATGCCCAGTTGTCATGAGAGTCACCTTGATGCTAAATAGCAGACGTCATATGGGACTATGCATGGCAGGCGCGTCCTCTTCCCTGAGTCGAGCCTGGGCTGACTGCATACCTACTGGCTTTCTACTTGGGAGCCCAGCAAGGGTCATTTCTCTTCATCCAAAGCCACTGGCTACTGCTCTCTGCTGCCGCTAATGCAGTTTTGATGGCTGTGCGTTGGCTCTGGCCCCCAATTCCCAGGTCTCTCAGCAGTTTGGTGGGTTCAGTAATGAAAACCCTTTTTAAAGAGGAAGACCAGAGCACCAGAGCACCAAATCACATCTCACGGTGAGGGAGGTAATCTCTGGAGCAGTTTTTGGCCTACATCTGCCAGCAGTTTCCAGTCACGTGCTAAGCAAAGCTGACCTCTCTCCGACAGTGAGAAGCTGCTTTTGGTTGCTTTGGCCCCCTCAGAGACAAAGACATTAGTACATATGGGTTTGGATAATGATGGTGGTAGGAAATTAAAGGCATTGCAATTATAATAAAATCATATAAAATAAATAAATTGAATGAAAATGAATAATAAACCCCGGAGCTCCATAACAGACTGCATAATACATCATCATTATAAAACAGAACAGGCATCAAAGCAGCAGCAACAAACTTCTTTTTGGCCTTGAATAAAATTCATGACTTGATTCCAAAATTAAAACCTGATGTATTTTTTTTAATTATTTTTATTATTTTTACTAGTTGCTGGGTGTGAGGTGTAAAAGGTAAAATCTTCTAGTACAATTCTGATAACATAATCAATATAATGATATAAAGAGATACAGACTCAATAAGAGAGCACAGAGCAGTGTAAACAGATAAAATCAATGACCTTGGATTTCCTTCTGAAAACATTTTGACTTTAGATTTATCTGCATTTAAAAAGTTCCAAGTCACACAAATTGCATTGAAGTGTGTTGAATGTAAGTTCCACCTGACCAACAGCATGATCACGAGAATGTGCAGAGTTTTACATCATCGTATAATCGGCATAAAAGGGGGAAAAAAAACAGATCAAGACCCTGAATGTATATAATAATAGAAGTGATCCCAGCATCAGCCCCTGTGGAACAACCTTGGTCACAAAAGGAGAAAGGATACACAATCTGACATCTGCCTGACAAGTAGCTTTAAACCAGAAAGAGTCCCACACTTAAGTTTTTTTTTTATTTTTATGTTTTTAAGGTAATTGCTTCTATTAAGTCATGTGACTTTGGCAGGCCTTAAATACATCCAATAAATGAAGTGGTGGTTAAACAAACCAGAATGGCTGCTGTTGTCCAAGTATTTTCAAAGTTAAGATGCTAGCTCAGCTTGAAAAATGTCATAGATCTCCAAGAAGGATTGTAGCTTTGAACTGGAGAAATATCAGTTCAGTTCCTAATATCTGGAACTGTCTGGGGCTTCAACATCAGCGTCACCAGATCCCATATACTGGGGCACATGCCCCAGTATAAATGCTATGATTAATTTTCGACAGTACATATTTATCATACATTAATTCAGATAATTTAGATGGGAGAAGATATATATTTCAACTCAAACGCGTAGCAAGAGCGTTAACTCCAAATAGAGGATCCAGCTCAGGAGCGCATTCTGTCTCTGCATGTCACCGTGCACGAGCAGCAGGTAAACCACACACACATCACGCAGCTCTTCCATGTGTCGGGTGAGCGGTGAACGCAAAGCGCACTTTGAGGTCTTGTAACGTCACAAAAACAGTTAATAGTTTTATTATTTTTATAAACGAAACCAAATGACCTTATACTGACTGAAACATATAATGTGACTTCTGTAGATGGATATCAGGAAATTCTTCACCCGAAGCAGAGCTGCTTTTAACTCTTATGTAATCTACTTTTTATTTATTTTTCCTTTTGTGTACGATGACTTTGGGTGTTGAAAGGCGCCAAGAAATAAAATTTATTATTATTATTATTATTATTATTACAGGGAGGCAGCAAGGAGAGATGAGAAAGAGGGAGGTATGACCGCAGTGAAATCAATTGTAGATTGGATATTGAACAGATATCAACAAATGACAAGCTTTCCGTGAAACGGAAATTCTCATAAAGGACATAAAACAATATTTTCATACTAAAGAAAAGCGAACTTCTGACGTAAACAGAGAGAAATAGCACGTATTTTTTGGTTTTATACAGGGTGCCAAATCTTTTGAATTGCTTCAAATTTTAATTGAGATTTTAATAATTTCTTAAGAGAGAAAAAAAAATCTAATAGCTTCTAAACCAAGTGACCCTGTCACTTCAAACCAAAGCTGAATTGAAGCAGATGACCATCCAAACAAGACACAACTCTTCCTGACTTTCTTAAAGCTGAGTCACAGTCAAGTGATCGACCACTTTGTGCTCAAAAATGAAACAAACTGTTCAGAATGAGTTGAGCTATCACCCTGAAAACCAGATAATAACCATGACTGTGGAATGTTTATGAAGAGAGTTCTGACCTGCCATCGTTTGTTATGGCGTTTATGCTTTTGCTCCCATGTTGAAAGTGTTTGTGTTTGTTAAATATGTTCTTACACTCATTAATATCTCAATTAGTATTTTTGGTAGGAATGTGGCAGTGTCACAGAGCAGTGTGTGTGTGTGTGTGTGTGTGTGTGTGTTAGAGACGGGGGATATGTGGTAGGGGGCCTGTGCCCCAGTAGAGCTTTATGCCTAGCAATGCCCCTGGGCTTCAGACAAGCTTCTGCATGGCCAAGTAGATGGAAACATGGGCAATCTTGAACGGCTTGGTGTCTGGATAGGTGAAAACAGTTGGGTTCAAGACCCTTTATGACAAATCCTGTATTGTTATGTTCCTGTTCCTGTTGGTGTTTTTATAGTGTCATTGCTACACTTGTCCATGGGCGTAGAATTGGGTCGGGACAGTAGAGACATGTCCCCACCAATGTTCATCAAAGCTGCCAGTAGTTCAGAGAGGAGGAGAAGCTGAGGCAGGTTTAGAGGCAGGGAGGCTTTCGTCCTCAGTGTTGTAACTTGGGCTACATTTTTAATTAAAATGTAATCAATCCTGATCATTACAGACTTAAAAAGGCTATTTCTTTTGGTCTTGGCAAAAAATGAATAATCATAATTTTAACATGTTTTGTTGAATTAAATAAGAATAAAATGGTTGTACATTTTAAGATTTCCTGATAAATTACAAATTCTATGCAGCTGTAACGAGTCACAATGATCCCGTAAATCTTTTTTGCAGAAGAGAGTAGCAACAGCAAAAACAACAGTTACAGCGGTGACAGAAGGGGGCATACACTTCTTTATGCACTGCGTTTCTAACACACTATTAACCCTTTGATGCATAGTGTCCACTACAGAGGACACATATGTAAAGTCTGTTTTTAAATGTATGCATGGGTTTGGATCGTACATTAGCAACTTCATTGGACATTAGTGAGTCACCAATACTCTGCCATGTATGAAGCATAAATGCATTTGATATAGTATATATACATACACTGCAATTACCAAGATTGCCTCAGTGATGAACAGGACAAGAGGTGTTATTATAGAAAATATATATTATATTAATATGACAAGATATTATTTTATAAATATCTTCATAGATCAAATAGAAAAATCAACACACTGATTAAAAGTTAAAATAAGATTAAAATACAGAAAAGCATCATTGTGCATGTCTGTAGAAGTAAAATATTTTTTTGAAAAAAATGTGGTACTGTTTTGTAATAATTCATGCACCAGAAGGTTAAGAGAGAACCAGATCTTGCTGCCAGCTCCCATTACAGGGTCCTTTCGAGTTGCTAGTTGCGTGTTGCTAGTCAGGCCGAGTCACCAGTACTAGACGATACAGCTGATCCTCCGAGCCCAGTGGTGCCATACTCACCGAGGACTGCGGATTTAGCCATCTGGTGGGACTTTCGTAGATTTTCTGTTTAACTGTTTTTATCACAAAACTGCTTATTTACACATGTGAGTAACATGCATGTACATGTGGAGCATGTGGAACACACCCAGAGCATATGTTGCACAAGCACAGGTGGCAGGTATCAATTTATACAACGCCACTCAGTCCCACTTCCTTCCAAGACTTCAAAAGACTAAAATTGTGCTACTGAAGGTTAGTATTAGTAGAATCTCTGGTCAAGTTTATTTATATTAGGGCTGCAACTAATGAATATTCTATTCATCGACTACTAAACGACTAGTCAACCAATCAGATTATGTATCTCATAATTATTAAATGGATCTTACTTCACTTTCAGCTTTGAAATCTTGCATGAGGTTGTTATGTAAGTCTGACGTTCCTCCTCTTTAAATGTTTGAGCATTGCAGATGTACTTCCGTGGTACGCAAGGTCTGCTTTACAAATCTCACATGTATTTAATTTATTTTGTAAGTTTAACGTGAACTTATCTCAGACTTTTGACGTCCTCTGCTACCACTTTGTTTCCTGGTCGGCCACCATATTTTTCCCCTGGAAATTTTTGGACATTTTTGCGCATGTGCAACTCTCAGCAGAGATAGGTAAGAAGACAATGTTTTTTTTTGTTTTCTTTTGTTTTGTTTTGGTTTTTTTTGGCGACAATAGTTGACGGGTGAACTCGTTATCGACTATTTTTTATTGTCAACGTTGGCTAATCGTTGCAGCCCTAATTTATATAGCACATTTCCAACAGGTCATGCTGCCCAAAGTGCTTTACAAGCTAAAATACATCGAAAATAGATAGAAGGTTCATGTCTGACTATGAAGTCTGTAAAAACTGGACAAAGGATTCTGAGCTTCATCCTGATTGTTCAGCCAGTTTAACCCAAACAAGCCAAACACAGAAACACAACTTTTCCACTTTAGCTGGGCAAAGAGGACCACCTCTGCTTTAATTTATCACAGCTTGTTCTGCACCACTGGAGAAAGCAATCTCTTTAACAGTTTAAAAGGCTTTCCCTCCATGACAGATTACAGCTCCATCACTTAGCGGATGTCTGAGAGTGAACGGGTGGTCCACATCAGGCCTCCTACCAGCAGGCAGCAGGAGGGATGGGCCTGCTGGTGGTGACTGGATGCCAGTCAGAGCCAAGGAATCGAGTCCTCCCTCTGTATTAAAGAAAACCACTGAAATAATTAAGCACATACTTTATATGATGCAATATGATGCTATGCAATTCGATATATGATATATACGATACGATAAGATGTGATGTGATATGATATATTTTATTGTACTTGTGGGGGGTTGTTCTTGGGCTCTATGCCATGCATATTATTGTCTCCACAGATTCAAAACACAACAGTATCACTCAGTCAGCATAATAAGAAGTCATGCACTTTTTCTGATCAGTGCTTTTTCTACACATTTTACACACATAGTTTCACCCCCTTCATGTTTTACACACACCACAATCCACTAAATATGAACAAATGAATATATTATAATCATATGTTCATATCAAACATCATGAACGCCAAACTAATTTTCTTCCTGTAAGTAATTGTAGTCTGTTCTTATTTGTATGTTTTTTAAGTTTTCTATTGAGTGTGGTTTGAGTTGTATTGAGTTGTATGGGTTTGAAGAGTCTATAGAAGAATAACTAGTTTTAAGTATAATCTGTCAGAAATTATGTTTGTTTTTTTTTTTTACCACTAAACTGTTACAATAAGTAAACTCATCACATGGTGTTTGTACATCAGTGGAAATCCTGATTAGGCACCTTTACATCAAGGTGTAGCTTGCGCTGATTACAATAAGCATTGTTACTTTTTCTGCTGATCCGATGGTGAAAAGGTTTAAACCACAGAGTGAAAATTCTTTCTGATTAAGACCGATTGGATCAACTGATGAGTTTACATGACACTTTTTTATTCTGACTGGACATTCGATTGGATCAAAGTGCTCCATGTAAACGCAGCTATTTAGATGATTTATGGTGGAAATTAATGCTGATTTTTGCCAGGGGACCGACATCCAGCCTGTCACAGCTTTAATTAATTGTTGCCACAGTGACCACCTTATCAGACACAAACGTCTTGCTGACTGAATCCTGATTATGTGACACAAGGAGGATCTCATCTCTGAGGTACAATGGAAAAGCAAATAACTGCAAGTAAGGATCAGTCAGTCTGCAGAAAAGAAGCCAAAAATGTGCAAGAATCATCAGGTTTTTACAGTTTCCTTTGTTGTCCCAGTAATCCAGGAACATAGACGGAACATTTTTCCATCTAAGCAGGAACATGTGATGTGATTTATCAACTGAAAAGAAATGAGTCGGGGCTTAATCATCCTTCTGTTTGGTTGGATTTGTGTTGATAAAGATGCATCAGTGTTTCTCAGCTGTGTGTCACCTTGAGCCTGCAGGAGAGATTTTTCCTCTGCTGAGGACACACAATGTCTGACAGTGATGCCAGACGTGTCGAGGAACGTGAGCTTTAGTCACTTTCATGTGTCTTATCATTTCCTATATTTCCTGCCTGATCACAGTATAACAGCTTCATGCTCACAGAAGCCCACTGAGCTTATTGACACATTTACCATCTTCTGACGTGTTTATCCAGCTTCCCTGCAGTACCAAGTGGCTTTGTGTTGCTCAGATTTATCTCAAATTAAAGTTCTTATCTTGCTGCACACATGACTGTTGGAATAGTAAAAAAACATGTTATATTATACCTATCAAGGTTATCTGAGTGCAAACATAACACAGTGTCTTGCAGCACAAATCCAGAAAATCCATACAAGCATATAACAGTGTAATGAGGTGGAGTCCCACTTTTTCTGTGCTTTTATCAGCACTGTTGTTTAAGGCTTTCAGACACAGGAACATCCACTGACATTGCTCTTGCTTGAAGATGCTTTCTTTTAAAATGTCATGTCAGAGAAGAAAAACTGAAAAACAAGACAGAAAATGCACAAAGCAAAGAGATTATAAAAACACTGATAACAGCATTGATAATAAACAGAAACTTCACATCTGTCATCGAATCCCGAATCTTCGAATAGTCTGTTCAACCTGAACTCTCTTCTCCACCATGTTTGTTTCTGTAAATCTGTCGGGACAGCAGGGCGTGAGGAAAACAGGTTGGTTCAACTTTTTCATCAGCAAGAAGCTACGCCTCAACCATGTTGGTTCACTGGTTCAATGAAAGTTCTACAGACATGAAAGTTCTCTGACTGGTTCATTTGGGGTCTGTTTTAGGGCTGGGAGGAGGAGACCCTGTCTGTCTGTCTGTCTGTCTGTCTGTCTGTCTGTCTGCCTGCCTATCTATCTATCTATCTATCTATCTATCTATCTATCTATCTATCTATCTATCTATCTATCTATCTATCTATCTATCTATCTATCTATCTATCTATCTATCTATCTATCTATCTATCTATCTATCTATCTGGGAGGGTGGATCACAGAACAACTACATTTAAAAAGTCCCTTAAGGATGACATACATATTACAGTAAAATATCACACGTCACACTCCCGTGGTTCATCTTAAAAAGCTGCAGCTGAAGTTTTTTTTGTTGGTGTGTCCAAATTTATTTAATCTAAAATTTTCCACAGTTCCTGGCACCTCTTTCTTAACGATATCACACAGCTTGTGAAAAAACACGTAGTCTGCCTTTGCAAAGTCACAACCACAGTTTCTTGAATTGACATCCACTTCAGACTGAATTGTCCTTCAGTCTGAATGCAGCATTCCTCCTTCTCAGGCTTCTCTCATCTTCTGCCAGACAAAATGATAGAACTAAAGAAAATTACACCTGCATTGTGCCAAAGGTAGTTAGAGTGGAAAAATAACAAAAATATGAAATGTCAGTCATGAAGAATAGAGACAGAATGTGGAAGACTTCTTCCCTCAGAAATGTTTGTGTAAAGCATTGTTTTCTCAGTCAATCCTCAAATTTCCTTCTATGAGGACTTGATTAGCCTCAGGTAATAATGTAAAAGTGTTGTGCTGATGAGTGAGATCAACAGTAATTGTGTTTGTGTAGCCTGTTTGGGTTGCGCTTTTTCCCCTTAGTGCAGAAAAACGCAGCTGCTAACAGCCTGGATCTACCCCTCTTCCTCCTGAGGTCACTCAGAGTGGAAAGTTGAGAGTTTGAATTAGATCTGCTCTTTTGATGAGAGCGCCATTCTGCCGGGTGATATCGACCATCAGCCCCTCAGCTCCGCCCGACACTACACCAAGGTTAAAACAGCCGGGAAATACACCCACTGCACCTAAACACTGAAACACACCACCTAAACAAAACAATTGATTAAGTTCTGCAGCTTTTAAACAACAAAAGAGACCAGAAGTAAAGCGGAGCATCCCAATATCAGTAAGAGTTAGAGACTGAGGACATTTAGTTTTTATTTAGCTATTAATGGCTGAGGTGAACGTTCGATGGAGTGGAATAATGAAGCGGATCAATGTCCATCAACCAGACATATTTCCCCTTACACTGATGCATCAAGGAAGCCTAATCTGCTCCCAGAGAAAGAGGGTAACTGGAAATAACATTCAGGAGAGAAGGGCTTGGGCAACACTATTGATTCTTGTCATAAATTATGAAAAACATTGATTATTTGGAAGTTTCAGATGTCAGTTTGAACCTGGAAAGACTGTTCTGATTCTCAGCAGCTCTTTTATTCATGGTGGGTTGAAGTAAGTTCAGCTACTGTTTATGGAAATAAACAAAAGGGACAAACACACACACACACACACACACACACACACACACACACACACACACACACACAACAACAACAATCAGCTACACCTCAACAATGTGGTTTTACTGGTAAGTATGGATAGATATGTAGTTCTCTGATTGGTTCATCTGGGGTATCTTGTGTTTCAAGGCTGAGACGAGGAAGGTCAGGGTGGGGGTCCCTTTGAGGATGCCAGTGATCCGAGCCGACTTTGGATCGCCCAGATGGTACCCGAAGAAAAAGAAATGATATGAAGAAGACACAAAAGATGTGGTAAATGATGAAGCAGATGAAGATGGATGCAGAGGGAAGGATGGGTGGGTGAGGGGGAGGAAGGGAGGGTGGAAGGATGAATGAGGGAGGTTGAGGATAGGTGAGAGAAGAGGAAGAAGAAATGAAAGAGATAAGGAATAAGAACAGGGATAGGGAGAGTGGGGTTGAGAAAACAAGATGAACAGGTCTGAGTGGGTGAAGCAGATTACTGGAGGTGTGGCCTCCTGAACAAGTTAAGAGGTTAACTTCTTCATCACTTAAATCATAAATCATTTTAAACTGATTCTTAGAAAAAAAAACTAAATTCAAGCCAAATCAGTTTAAAACAGTTTTTCTGATCATTTAATTTTATTTAATCTGGTTTGCAATCATCTAAACTAAAGCAAAATGTTCAAATGATATATGTATATGTATATATATATTTATACATGTACATGTGTGTGTTTGTATTTGTATCTCATTATAAAAACTATAATTGTGCAGTATGAAAAAATATTTATTTTAGATTTATATATGGTTTTTTAATGTATCCTTATGATTATTATTTAAAGAATTATTTCTAGAATAAAACCCATTCTAATAATAATAATAATAATAATAATAATAATAATGGATTAGATTTATATAGTGCTTTTCAAGGCACCCAAAGCACTTTACATTGTGAATCCATTATTCATTCACTCTTCTCTCATACCTGGTGATGGTAAGCTACATGTGTAGCCACAGCTGCCCTGGGGCAAGCTGACGGAAACGTGACTGCCAGTCTGCGCCTACGGCCTCTCCGACCATCGCCGAACATTCATCCACACATTCATACACCAGCGATGCCAACACTGGAGGCAAGGAGGGTTAAGTGTCTTGCCCAAGGACACAACGACAGATGACAGCGGAAGTGGGAATCGAACCGCCTACCTTCCAATCATTGGATGACCTGCTCTACCGCCTGAGCCAGCTGGTGCCAAACTGGGCCTAAATGGCCATTTTTTTTTAGATTTCTTATGGACTGTACTCCTGATGTACATTTAAAATCTTAATCTTTTTTACAATTTCTAATTTGGCTCTTCACTTTATGAGAGTTGGGCTTTGAAGAGATCATGTTTACATGTTGTACTATGGTTAGATAGTTTAGAGCAAGCCTGGAAACTTTGCTATGTCCCATCTTCATGTATTCTTCACTACTAACAGATATACTGAAGTTTACACATCTTCCTTTACTATGACTCCAGACGTATTTAAATCAACCTTGTGCTTACAGAGATATACCTATTTCAGCATGCATATGCATTTTTCAGGCCTAAAAATGAGCACAATGGTCAGAGAGCATTTTACACATTTTTATCACCTCTCGACTGTTTTACATGTTAAAACCACAGACTGTATATAAAAGAAACTAAAAATCCATTAATCGGTTACAGATGGTTCAGAACTCAGCTGCTGGACTTTAAACGAAGGCGCATCACAGCTATGTTAACCTCACTGCACTGGCTCCCTCTGTGTTTTAGAATGTATGTAATCTGGTGACTATTAGAGCCCTTACATGTGTTTCACCCAGTTATTTATTCACCATTTTAGGATCATATCAGCCTCCAGACTGAGTTCTTCTGGGAGAGAACTTTAACTTGATCCAGACACTCAGTTTGTGACCAGAGGCAACAAAGCATTTATGACCAAAGCCCCTAAACTCTGGAGGGAACTGCCTGAGGAGATCAGGTCAGCAGAGTCAGAGTTCTCTTATAGCTCTTCTTAAAACAGACTTTTTATCAGAGAGCCTATCTTGATCTTTCCTGACTTTCCTGGTTTAATTGATTGATTTGATTAATATCTACTGATATATTGTTTATTTAAAGCTGTGTGAAGCTTTGTTTGGAAGTGCTGTTTAAATTGAGTTTTATGTCATGCAAATTCGTGTCCAGTGTCATCTCAAAGAACTGTTAAAGACAGTCCAATACAATTATAAACCAAACAAATTCAATTTACCGTATTCCAGTCACAATCTAATTAAATATAACTTATAAAGAATAATTGCTAGGCTAAAGAAACTAGTGGATTTGATCAAATCTTCTCTTTCATTCAGTCCCCTGTGCTGAATAGTGTCCTGTGCAGTAGGTGACAGCAGAGAGGAAAAACTCCCTTTTAATAGAAAGAAAAACAGCAATAATTTCATAGATTTTTGCATGGAGAGTAAAAAGAGAAGTGGAGCCCATCTGAGATTATGTTTAAGGCAGTTAAACTCCTTAAAGGACTCCTACAGTTTCATGAACTGTAGGAGTTGTTTTTTTTTGTCATTGAGTCAACATTTATGTAAATGTAGAAGTTGATTCCTGCATTGAATTAAAAAATGCACATGAATATGTGGGCACATGCTCACCCACTGAAAACAAGCAGAATATATCAGTAATCTATCTGCTGTGTGCTCCCATCACTTCCTGTTATTAACGCTGTACCTCCTGTGTGAAAACATATCCCCGGTGTCTCATACTGTTGTGGTTCATTGGAAGGTGAAATATTTTGAGAGTTTAATGAAGTTAAATCTTGGGAGATGTTCGTCGTTGGCATTCTGTCAGAATACTGTTGCTCATATGGATCTCAATTAATTTGCCGATGTGGTTTCCTGTGTTTGGGGTACAGAAGGAGACAAAAACCCACTGAAGCTTAATTCAAAGTGAATTTTTACCTGCAGGAGGATAAAGGTCTCAAGAGGAAGCCTAAAAAGCTGGCAGCTTCATGGCTTCATGTCAGAGGCAGTTTATGTACTTTCCACTTTCAAATGTTACAAATTAAACACTCAAACGTTAATCAAACCAAACACAAAATATATATAACAGAATGCAACCAGCTGTATGACTGGACCCATTTTTCCACAGGAACTGCTTTAACTTTTGGTGCCATATATTGAACAACTTGTTGGAAACATTTGTCAGGTCTTCTGTGCAGAATTCATGCATGGGCGCATGAGAAGAGAAATGCTTTTAACCTGGATTTAAAAATGCCTACATTTGGTGATCTGTGCTCTACTGGACTGAGATCTGGTGGCTGTGGAGGCCGTTGGAGTCCAGTGAACTCATCGTCATGTTCTAGAAAGCAGGTGGAGATGATCTGAGCTTTGTGACATGGTGCATTATCCTGCTGGAAGTAGCATCAGAAGATGCTCCACTGTGGTCATAAAGGGATGGACATGGTCAGCAACAATACTCAGGTAGGTTCTCTTCTTTAGACCATTCTCTGTAAACACCAGAGATGGTTGTGTGTGAAAATCCCAGTAAACACTCGGGCCAACAACCATTTAACGTTTAAAGTCACTTACATCTTCTTTCTTCCACATTCTGATGCTCAGTTTGAACTTCAGCAAGTCCTCTTCATTAGGTCTACATGCATTGAGTTGCTGCCATGTGATTGGCTCATTAGGTATTTGTGTTAAGCAACTGAACAGGTGTAGCTATTAAAGTGGACAGTGAGTATCTCTACAATACTTACTTTGCCAACTTTTATTTTTGCACAAACTGGAGAGTCCTTTTTTCTCTGAGTTTCCACACTGAAACAGCTGTTTGAAGATCTTAATGGGGACCTATTATGATAATTAAACTTTTTTGAGCTTTCTACAGTGTTTTAGTGTGGATTACTCATTAAACAAGTAAACAGCACCATTTTTTGTCACATTAACGCCTGTTGTGATGATGACTTCAGAATAAACACGTTACAGAAGAAATTCTATTCTATTCTACAGTCATTTGGCAGATGCTTTTCTCCAAAGCGACTTACATCTGGGAGTAAGAACAACACTAGCAAGAATTCAAACAGGATGGGACGTGGGAAGTGGTAGTCAGACTGCTGTGAGTCCAGTTGGACCCAGGTGTTTACTATGTCCCACTTTAGAGGTATGGGAGGGCGTAACAAAAAGCAACGGTGGACAGATGTTAAAGTTAAATAAGCCAGTTTTTTATTGTTATGAGCAAAAATGAAGATGTGCTGTCATGTAGTGCTAGAGGCAGTGCTTCTTCGGCTGTGAGGGAAAGCTGCATTTGTTCAAATCCTGGAAGGAAACAACAGTTAGACAGCAATGGATGAAGTTTGTTTTTGGAAACCAGACACAGAGCTGCACCAGCGTTTGTAGTTGTGAGCAGCACTTCACCAAAGACCGCTGGATGAATAAGCGCCGGTACAATGTAGGATTTGTGACCACGCTTTAACTGAGAGGATGGATCTGTTCCTGCAATCAAGGACCACATTTTCGATCCTGAGCCACAAGCTGTAAGTAAAACTGAATAAGATGTCAGTTTTGTTATGATAGTTAGTGTATGAGCAATGGTCAAACTAAAGTAATTAACCCGCACTTACTTTACCTGATCGCTACCAGCAGGTAACACATGTAATGATGACTAGAAAAGGCTAAAAACATCCAGGTGATTAGCAATGTGAAACAACATGGAGTGGCTAGAAATACAGCTAACTATAGCTTAACAATGCATGAAAGCAAATATCGTCATTGCCTTATCTATTTCTTAGACAAATATTAACACCTTCCAGTTGGGTCCTTAGGCAAGACCCTTAACGCCACTGCCTGACCACTGTAAAGCTAAATGACTGTAATGCAATGTAAATGTGAAGGATGACAAACAACGTTATATCGGATTATAGCTGGTAAGCAGAGTATTTACCAAACAAACATCCTGCTGCATTCCTTCCTGTGGGTTGCTGCAGGTTGTTGAGTTGTTCACTCTCATTTTCAGGGTCTGATTCAGGCTCGAACATGTACAGCTGTATGTTTTATGTTGGCATTGAGTATTTATACTATTTAAGTTTGTTTACGTCCTCTGACTTTATTCTTTCTTCCTTGGCTCCAAAAAATATTATTTCAGTTTTGTCTTCACTGAACTGAAGGAAGTTCTGGCACATCCAATCTTTAATTTGATCGATGAGTTTGGATCAGACTATTGTCTCCAGGATGGAGCCTTGGGGAACTTCACAGGTTATTTTAGTTCATTCTGATTTATAGTTACCTATAGACACAAAGTAGTCTCTGTCTTTTAACTCAAACCAATTAATTGCATTGCCATAAAGTCAATGTCAGATTCTTCAACCGGTTTAGTAAGATGTTATGGTCGACCGTGTCAAATGCAGCATTGAGCTCAAGTAGTACTAGAACTGAAATGTTTCCGCAATCTGTGCTCAAGTGAATGTTATTAAAGACCTTAACTAGAGCAGTCTCAGTGCTGTGGGGTGGCCAAAAACCTGACTGCTAGACATCAGAACAGTTATTTAGTATCAGGAAGTTGTGTAGCTGTTTAAATACAGCTTTTTCTGTTATCTTACTAAGAAAAGGGAGGTTTAAAATCGACCTGTAGTTACTCATGAAGAACGAGTCTGAGATTTTCTTTTTTGTGTTAAAGTGGCTGAAGCAGAAAAAAAGATGCAAACTGTAAACCACCAATAATATGTTCAAATAACAGGCTGAATGCCATCACTGTTCACATGGAGGAAATTCTTTGCTGTGTCTGACTTTGCATCCTGTCATTATGGTTACTCTCATCCCCAAACAACCGTGGATCAGATGAAAGATGACTAGCATTAATGTCCTCAGCAGCAGTGATGGCTGACTTCCCGTGGAGCAGTTTGGCCTTGAGCGGCTTCCTGGGAAATCAGGTGGGAGCAGCGACAGCCGAGCAGCCGCCACGACTCGTTTGCTTGAAAATTGGGGGAAATAACAGAACCAGGTGCTCTTGTTATTTTGCCCTGGCCCAGGAGCATTACCACTAGTCACTGTTTTTGAACAATTTTCAGAGCAGAAACCTCTAATTTTACAGAGGATTGTGTCCCCGTGTCCCCTAGCCCGACTCCCCTGCTGCTGCCGCCTCTGACAGCAGGAGATGTGAAGTGAAGAGAGGACGTGCGTGACCCTGCAGCTGCTCTGGTTTCAACTGGAAACCCTGGGCTGTATCGTCCACACAGAGCATCATGATATAAAGTTAAGGCACTTCCTTAGTACCCGTGTTGCCTTTTATAGCATAAATATCAATTTTCAAAGGTACATCAGGAGTGAGGAGCGGATTTTAAAGGTGAGCAAGTTTGATTGGAGGTTTTGAAGGAATTAAACACATGGCTGATCTTATTTCATACTCAGAATATTACTTTCTTCACTGTATTTCTCTACATGAACAAAGTTAAGGAAGTAATTATAAAAGGGTTAGTTTGCACATATCTGAAGATACTTTGCTGAACATTTGGTTCAATCTGAGTATCTGAACCACCTGGTTCTGTTCAGGTATTAAAATAAATAGTTTAACCAGGCCAGTCTCACCAGAAATCATGTAATATGTTGATTGGACAATTTCTTCAGAGAGTAATATTGTAAGAATTCATGGTTTTAAAGTGAGAGCTGATGTACAAAATTACAGTCATCCAAACAAGAAGAGGAAAGCATAGATACTTGTTTCCACTTCTTGTGAAACGTACAGGTAAATAGAAACAAACACAGGCAGCTCATCAGAGGTGTCTGACCAGGTCTGAACCAAAACTGGTGATGTTGGTGTTGGGTTCTGTCACTGGTTCAGTTTCCATTCATACTGTGTTAATATAGTGCCAAAATGTTCACAAGATATAACCTAGTCCAATTAAATTCAGTCAGATCAAACTGATCATACAGTATCATCCACATTAGTCCAATTTATAAAACCTGTGTTTATATAAAATTAAATGAAAAATATTTTATTAATCCTAGAGGACACTTTTCATTTTATTATCGGTTTCTTTCATTTATTTATTTATTATTATTAAAAAAACAAAACAATAATAGTTGATTAGAAGATGACGGAAGATGCCTTTTTTCTGGAGGGCGTTGACTGTTGGTATCTTTCTGTGGCATCTGCTGTGGATCTTTCCTGTGTCATACAGGTTTAATATCCTGTCTTTTTTTTTTTATATAATTATGATTATTTTGTATGTAAATTTTGAATTGACTCTTAAAGAGGAGATCATCTGGCTAGGTATGTTTGATTGTTGTACCTTTTTTCTGTTTGGAGCTTCAGCCTGGAGGGCTTTCTGTTTCACACTATGTTCATGAGCTTCCCAACTTCCTAATCTATTTGCAGATTTAGGCCTGAGAAAATATTGATTATGCTTTCATCTTTATATGAGAGTGACAGCCGAGAAGCCTGAGGAGGCTGAAGGACTCAACCACATGAGGAAGAGTCAGAAGAATCTTTGAGCAGAAAACAAACCAAGCAGATGGGCTGAGTAACGTTTGCCACCCGGCTTGCAGAACCGTGCACATCAGACGCACTCCAGAGGTTGTGTTTGCCTAATTGAATTAGCGCCTGTGGTCTTGTTAATGTGCAGTGTCAACGATGACTTAATGGGAGTCAGAGCTTTGACTGGAGCAGCTCCACAATAATTCCCTGCCAAACAACACTATCAGGAACACCAGTGGCCAGGCTCGGATTAGTGCTGACAAGCCTTAATTGGATTTTCAGTACAATTAATTGAATTGGGCTAAATTAGCATTTTCCAGTTTGTTGTTTTTGTTGTAATTAAATTCTAATATCTATACCGTAATAAGCAAGTGTTTTGACTACTAATTAATATTCAGAAACTATGTTTTTCAATTATTTTGCTGGTGATCTGGTCAATCCCTCTTAATGAGAATGATCCAATCCAAACTGATTGCATAATGGACGTAATGTAATGTATATAAAATTAGGCAAAAATAGAGCTTAGCTTGTCTGATTCTTACATGTTTGAAAGTGAATATTTGGTCTGAGCAGGTTTATTCTTCAATGCAGTCTGAACCCCCTCAGACAAGCTTTCCTGTCATTTCTTTAAGTGATCTTCAGGAATTGTTCACCAGGCTTCTTGAAAGACTTCTTTGAATGTTTCTGCCTTTTGTTTCCTGTGCTGTCAGGATAATGTTGAGATCCAGGTTCTGAGGAGGATTCATCCCTCCATCAGACCTTTTGTCACTGGTTTTCAGTCCAGTTTTTGTGTCATGTGGCATAGTTAGGCTTCTCTTTCTTAAAGGCCCATTTGTGCTCCCTTTACTATGTAAGTAGGTACATCCATTTCAAACGTCACAGCTCTCATATTTTCTTGTGTCCCTTATGTTTGTGAGGTTGTTAGCCAATACATCCAACTGAGGCAGTATACAGTTCACCTCCAAGTTCAGATGTTCGTTTCAGACAATAGCAAACATACCTATTTCCATCTGTGACATAGATCATTACAACATTCTCAGAAAGAGACATAAAAGGAGGCAGCGCAGTAGATGACAGTGGTTTGTGCAGCCAATAAATATATTGTGAAAGCTTCTTCTTCTTTGTTCCTTTAGCAGGTTGTACATCAGCTATAATGCTCAACACTGCCCCCACGGTTTCTGGTGGTACTACTTAATTTGCTCTGTCAGGGCACGGATCTGAAAGGGCCTCAAAAACAAATAAAATTACAAACCTAAATGAAGAAGAAGATGGACAAAATACTCTGTGTCTGTCTTTTGTGTAGAGCAGTAAAGGCCCTAAAAATAGCTTCTTAGCATCCACGTTTCCTTGAAGACCATTTCTGATGAGGCTTCAGTGAACAGTAGATCGATCAACTGAAGGTCCAGAGGTCCTGGTTCAGGTCTTTGCTGGACTGCTCTTATTTCTTCAGGATATCCCTTTCAGATCCTGTTCATCTGCTGTAGGTAGTTGTTTAGTCCTGACTGTTTTTATTTTGTCTTTCACTTGTCCAGTTTCCTCTAATGTTTCAAGGACCTGCTGCACATCAATGTCAAGTTTTTGGCTAAAAAGCTCTTTGGGAATCACCTTGTTGCTGCAGCAATCCTGTTTTCTGTGTCAAACTGGGTTACCGTAACTGTTTTTAAGATGCAACCAAAAAATTGAGTTGTGTGTAGACACAAATATTTTCATTCATTGAGTTTTGAGTGTCTCTTTATGCTTAAATGAATCATCAGTTAGTGTGTGAAGTGGCTTAACAAATATTTGAAAATTATTAGGTGCAAGGACAATACTAAAAATGAGTAAAAAAATACAAGATGTACAAAGAAAAACTTTGAAAAACCTTCAGAAAACGGGAGAACTATTGATCAAACCACTTAAAAAGATGACAACAAAGTCTGTCTGTTTAAAAGCAAAATATAAAGACACCATGGACTTGATCAGGACTTTTTCACAGCAGTGTATAATATCAGCTTTTTTCACAAGTAGTTAGATTTTGACTTCTGCCCACCTATTTAGTGGAATCCACAGAGAAAAAGAATCACTGCTTCTACAACTATCAGGCACTGATCTGCCGTCCACACCAGCCTTCAATTAATTTATTTTCACCTGTAGGTTCATTTTCCTTCACTTCTGCATTGCTGAATAAACTGAAGAGAGATAACTGGACAACTGTTGCTGTCCCTGCTTAGATTTTTATGTTTAGGCACATAAATGAGCAGCAAAGGCTGCTGTTATTTCTCTGTGTACTAACTTCCCCTCTTTATGGTCATCGTTTGCTTTTTATTGTTTTCTCCATCGTTTCTGCATCTAGCCATTGCACCTTGTTAGCCTCTAGAGACAGACTTACTTGTATACACTTCTTAGCAGATGGGGGCAGGGAGCATGATGGGAAGGGGGTTGGTTTAATTCTTTTAAAACCTGTAAAGCACTTTGTGCGACATTTTATTGTATGAAAAGTGCTTTATAAATAAAGTTTGGTTTGATTTGATTTGATTTGGCCTGTTTCCCTGACTTTTACTGATGCATCCCCAAATGGCTCAATACATAATTGTATGTGTGTGCATTAAAGCATCCTTGCCAGATCTGCTCCCTCAGTTACAAGCAATATCACTCCTTAAATGTCCAACTCATCTGTGACTTCCATAACCATCTTTTTACAGAAGCAGCCCATGACTGCATGACTGCATACATATATTCTGATAATTAAAGTTTACTACAACAGTGGCCTTTTATTATAATAATAAGTTTTATTACCAGATGGAGGTTATGCCCTGACCTCCTAGTTAATATCCCCGCTGACCAACCTTCAGACTCACCTGGAGGTTTTTCATCAGATACAAAGGATTAAACGGATGCTGGATGTGTTTGGACACAGCAGGTGGCAAAGTACAAACTACAGAAGGTATGCAAAGAGAGAAAAGACTTTTTTCTATGGCATACCACTTTCCCCTTCAGCCACTACACCACGAGGATATGCTTCATGCAGGCTGCTGTCCATGGTCACAAATAATTTATTATCCATTTGTACATAAAGCTGCTTTATATGTTTTGAATATCACTGTGTGATTATTTATAACCATGTGTATCACTTTAGAAATGAGAACAAAAGGGTTAAAGTGCACCTCTTTATTATTAGTAATATTTCTTTTCATTCTTTACTTTTGGCCTTCTGTTTATTTTTTCTTGACCCTGTCTCACCTCTGTTGTCTGCACACGGCTCGTTAGTCTCGTCCCGTTTTGTGGGCAGTTTTGGCGTTTACTTTAAAAACAGCTGGTACATCCTTCCGCTCTATGAAGAAACTGCCATTTATCAGTCTCAGAGGAAAGATACAAACAATTTTGTACTTTATCTCTTAAGAGACTTCTTAAGAACAACTGAAGCACACATTTAAAAAGATTCATAAGAAGATACTGATGAATGACTCACCCCTGGGATATAAATAGGTGGTAAGAAATATGACAAAAGGTCAACATGTCATGCTGTGTGTAAGCAAAACCACTTTGAGATTAAATGCTGTGGCAACACTATACAGCATGCCAGGTGCTTAAAGAAAGAACTGCTAGCATGGGTATTGACTCCCAAGCTAGCAGTGCTAGCAATAAGAAGTCATGAGAGCTAGTCAAGGCTAAAAGTTAAATTGCAATTAAAAATTCCTGCTGCAATTTCCTATTTCATTTGCAAAGACATGAGGCCTTACAGATTTTGTGCAAAATCTTCATTGACATGAAGATTTTTCTCTGCTCACTATTCACATCTGTATACCTCGGTGTGTCCTCCAATTATTCTAGACTTTCCCAACCCACCAAGTGACTTAGCATAGTCTGTAATTAATGGTGAGCTGGCTAAGAACACAGGCCTCCCCATTTCAGCTGATTAGATTCAAGAAGCATTCTAATCAATGCAGAATGGAAAATCGCCTGGCTTGGATGGTTCAAGTTGAATTCTATAAGGCCTACGCTGCATTATTAGCCCCAATTCTGGCAAGGACATATAATGCTTATAAAAATCTGAATCTACAACCCATTATATCTGTAGCATCTATCTCACTGATTCTTAAGAAGGACAAAGACCCAACACCTTGCGCTAGCTATCAGCCAATTTCTCTTCTAAATTTAGACCTCAAGAGAACTTGCTAAAGTATTGTCTCTTCGCTTGCAGCAGGTGAAGTCCTCCATAATCTCTACTGATCTGAGTGGCTTCATGCAAGGACAGCACTGCTTTTTTAATACCAGGAGGCTTTTCAACATTATTTCTTCTCCAGCTTTAGACACCCCTGATGTAGTAATTTCACTTGATGGTGAAAAAGCCTTTGACAGGGTAGAGGGAAGCTACTTATGTTTTGTTTTAGGGTAATTCGGCTTTGATTCCTCTTTCATTTAATGGGTTATGCTCCTTTATACAGATCCATCTGCATCAGTACATTGCAACGATATATACTCCCAGCCCTTTCCCCTCAAATGTGGGAACCACCAAGGTTGCCTGCTCTCCCCTCTGCTTTTCAACATTGCTATTGAACCGCTGGGTGTTTGGCTTAGAAACCAGAAACCATTCGAATCCCTCTTTTTCCCTTCCACCGATTTTGGCAATTTTAGACCAAGTTGGCCATTTGTTAGGCTACAAACTAAATATGCAAAAGAGGAAGCTATTTTCTGTCAATCAAATTGGGAGGAAACTACCACAATCTATATTCACTTTTAAGATAGCAGAGGAAAGATTTCAATATCTGGGGTTGTATGTTTTGACTTCTTCTGGGACCATGTTCCTTAGAAACTTTAAATCAATAAATGATACTTGTTAGGCAGATCTGGTGAAATGTTTTACTTTCCTCCTCTCTCTAGCTGGCCAAACAAATCTCATCAAGATGATTCTACTGCCAAAATTTCTCTATCTTTTTCAGCATATTCCAATTTGCATTCCTAAAATGTTTTTAACAACCTTGACCAAATGATTACCTCTTTTTATTTGGAATAACAAACCTCCTCATCTAAAGAAATCCACTCTCCAACTCCCTAAAACCAAATAAGGACTAAAGCTCCCCAACTTTCGCAGCTACTTATGTTTGTTTGGAAATGTTTTCATCACCTTCTTCTTTGTTTTCAGTGGCTTGCTCACAGTACCCATCTCTGTGCATTTGATGTCTCAAAATCCAGTAGTCACCAACACTATTAAAATTTGGCTCCAGTTCAGAAAGCATTATAGACCACCTATAGGCTCAGCTCATGCTTCCATTCTGAACCATCTTCTGTTTAATCCCTACTACTCGGATTCTGCCTTTAGAATGAGGTCCTCTGAGAGTCTTTAGACATTCAATGACCTATACAATGGTGGAGTGTTCTCCTCATTTGCAGTTTTATCATCCAAATATGATCTTCCCAACAGCCAGTTTCTGATACTAAGTAGTCCAGCATTTTGTCCAAAAAGTATTTCCGCAGTTCCCCAACCGTCTCCCAGAATCAGAGCTGGATCGGCTCCTTTCTGTGAACCCAGACCAGAAAAGGTTAGTCTCATCACTGTATAATAAGATTAATCTCTTCAATCAAAACACAATGGATGAACTTAGAGAATTTTGGGCTAGAGATATTGGAACTGCAATTTCTGACTGCGAGTGGAACAAAATCTTAACTTTAATTTCTTCCTCCTCTATCTGCATGCATTTGAGTCGATGCACTTAAAGACGGGGTTCATAGTGTTCTGGAGCAGCCCAAAGCTGTTGTCCTTTTGGTCAGATGGTTATTGAATTATTGAGTAGATATTTGATATTAAGATTAGCCCTGACCCTCTGACAGCCATATTTGGTCTGACCGTATCCACAAACACACCGACCTCTGTGCAGCCTTTGCCACCCTGCTAGCCAAATGGGTAATTCTTGTTAAATGGAAACATGTCCTCCCGCCTACATGTAACCAGTAGTTACAAAATGTTCTACAGTGCTTACAGTTACAGAAGCTGAGATCCCAGCAGAATGGCCTTGTGAATTTTTTTCATAGAAAAGCTGTGCCTTTAATAGCCTTTATTGCGGAAAACATTGAGATCACTCCCTCTTCTGATGATAGTACATGACAGTCAATCCAGTGTACTCCCCCCCCCTTTTTTTTTTTTTTGTTTTGTGTGCCTTATTTATTTTATTCCCCTTTCTTCCCACCGCCAAGCCAATTGTGCTGTGTTCTGTTGTATGTCATTACTAGTCTTTTTAAAGTGACTAGTTAATAAAAAATAAAAAAATAAATAAATAAAAAGAGGATTTTGTGAGCCACTTGTTAAAGATTTCTGCATTAAGTTTACAGATGGCCGATTGGCTTGTCTGCTCCGTGGTCATTTGATTTTTGCTGTTTCCTTCCTGCATCCGATTTGAAATCATAGAGACAAGGTCATTTGTTTGTTTGTTATAACACTAGTTTGCTCTTTGCGGCCTCTTTCTCTTCAGTTTCTCTCTTCCACGTTGATACTGGAATGCTTTCTTTGGTTGATCTTGAGTATTGTTCGGCTCAAGTTGATTTAATAAAATGCAAAAAAAGAAGAAAAAAAAAAAGGACAGAATGAAAAAAAAAACATCTTTAAAAGGATGCAATGTTTCTTTCCCAAAAACGGGAGAATATACTGAAGTATACAGGCATAAAACTGGAGTTGGGTTACGATTTGTCCTCTAAACTGACTGCTGGCATACTTAAAAAGTTATGTGGGAAGAGGCTGTTAAAAGCCGTTGTAGCATGTGGCACCATAATCAAGCAGTGTGCTGCTCATGTGTTAATATCTGACATTTCCTTAGTCAGTAAATTACCACCATTAAAGCACTCTGGGTCTTTAATGAGCTGTTAATACTGCTATGTGTTTCCTGCATTTCAATATCGACAGTGTAAAAACACCAAACAAGACAAGTCATGCGCCAATAAGTCTGCAGTGCAGTGTAGGTAATTAGGCAGCCCAGACTAATTAATCATCCTATTCCCACTCCTCTTTTAAAGGGAAGAGTGGAGCAAATTAGCAGCAGGGTGGTTCTTTAATGTGTGCAGTGAATCAAACACGCAAACAAAAAAATTTGAAGGAACATTTTTCATCTTTCGGCTCCTGTCGCATCAAACACCTGAATAATGTGATTTTCCCATGAGCGTTAATGGCATTCCTTCATTTCAGTGATTGATAACATCTGAGGAAAATGACATTTTCACCAAGCAAACATTGAGATGGAAGTCTGAAGTTTAATCTCTTAGCTATGATCAATGTGTCCATTTAGAAAAATCAGCTCATTACTGGGGATCTATTAAAAAACTGGAGAGTCCATAAACATGTCAAAGAAAAGAGGAAACACCTGCATTCATTGTGAGAGCATTACATGTGAGATAGGAGCAGCAATGATGAGGTGAAATACACCAGAGGAAAAGTTACTGGCACTGTTATTTACAACCGAAGTAGCCTCTGTGGACAAAATACCAGGGATATTATTTTCTTTGCTACAACCAGGAAAATACAAAGGAGAATTACACTCACCAGCCACTTTATCAGGTCAATCTGTTCATTTGGTTGTTAAAATATCTAATCAGCAACAACTCAATGTATTTAGTCACATAGACATGGCCAAGAAGACTTACTAAAATTCAAACAGAGCATCAGAAGGAGGAAGAAAAGGGATTTAAGTGACTTTGAACGTGGCATGGGTATTTACTTGAATTTTCACACGCAGCCACTTCCAGTGTTTACAGAGAATGATCTGAAGAAGAGAAAACATCCAGTGAGCAGCAGTTGTCTGGACCAGAATGTACTGTTGATGTCAGAGGTCAGAGGAGAATGGGCAGACTGGTTGGAGATGATAGGAAGGCAACAGGAAGTCCAATCGTCACTGGTTCCAACCAAGGTCTGCAGAACAACATCTCTGAACACACAACACATCCAACTTTGAAGCAGATGGGCTCCAGCAGCAGAAGACCACACCAGGCGTCTCCTGTCAGCTAAGAACAGGAAACTGAAGCTACAATTCACACACACTCACCAACACTGGACAATAGAAGATGGAGAAACGTTGCTGGTCTGATGAGTCTTCATTGTTCCCACCATGCTGAAGCATCTGGATGCTCAGCTTCCCCAAAAATATGCAGCTGTTCTATTCTTGACGCTTGTAAACCGTGTCAGTCTAGAGCGGATCGTTCAGGCAGGAAGTCAGTCGAAAAGAAAAGTCGATTTTAAAAATAAAACACTATGTGGAGACTTTGGATGGCATTTTACTCTGAAACATCAACGTTAGATCATAATCAGCAGCACAGGCACCAAGCCGTCAGGTGAAAGAGGGTGTCACTTGATACATGACATCATGGGTGACAAGACTTTTATCATAGAGGAGGAAAGTCACACCATTTAGTACAATACCACACATCTCTATTGTTTAGGCTTGACTTTAAAGCACGTGAGACATGGGTCGGAATGGGCAAAAAACCTTCTGCTGGTTTATTTTTCTCTTTAAATGCCCATAAAGGCACTGACTATTGTGCAATGTTACAATACTTACATTTTTGAGTTCATTGGACTCCAACGGCCTCCACAGTTACTAGATATTAATCCAATAGAGCACAGATCACCAAATGTAGACATTTTTAAATCCAGGTTAAAAACAATTTTTTCTCATGCCCCTATGCATGAATTCTGCACGGAAACTTTTTAACTCATCTTGCTTTTAATCATTTTAATGTAATTTATTATTTTATTGTGATTCCTGCTGTGTGTTGCTGTCTTTTACTATTTCTTAATATCTGTAATGCTTTTGTTGTATGTAAAGCACTTTGCTATAGAAATAAACTGCCTTGCCTTGAGAATGGTCTGTAACAGTCAGAAACTTTCAAAAGCTATTTTTTGCAAGTCCAAGTCAAGTCTCTTTTAGTTGTAATGAGTAATGTACCATGCGGCACCTTCCATCTAGTCTGCTTAGAGCACTACATATTCAAAGAATTTAAAAGCCATGCTTATCATTTATTATTTATCTAACAGCATTTTATAACAGCACTGATCATCAGCTTAAACTGACAAATGCTCTGTCCCTCTCCACTGGCAATTTCTTGGCTTTACTGAATTCGGAAAACCTGTAGATGAACATGGAAATTTATGGTAAAGCAGGATATGTAAAACATGAAAGATAGCCACAGCGGCCTAGGTCATTCTCCAGCAGAAAACTTCTACACTTAACCAGCTCATCTTCTCTCACAAACACTTTCTCTGCCATCAGATCAACTCAAAGATTCTGCTCGTGTGTTATTTATTTATTTTTTCAGTTTTCTCTGGAGTCATCATGACCCAGATATACAGAAGCTGCAAGTTTAAACGTCACTTAAATTATGCGGAACATTCAAAAGAAAAATCTTGTCCAAAGTTCTGTGAAAAACAGATGTGTAAAAACAGAGCAGGTCAGATGCATTTCAGCTTCCCATCTCTGTTCTTTTTCAGAGCAGCACTCAGAGCTCTGCTGCAGCCCCTCGGCTTGGATGTGGATCTAAAGTATCCCCATGGAAATCTGTGTTCTTTCTACACTGATGTCCATTTCCTGTGAGCACTCAGAGCCTCTCCACCTATCAGTTTTACTCCTTCCTAAGGACCTCTCAGTCTCCGCCTGCACTGATGTGAAATATGTAAATGGCCTAAGTGCACATCCCTACATAACTCATTTATGATAACTGAACAGCACTGCAGCATCTGCTCACATCAGATCTGCTGATGTCAGAGTAACCAACATGTTTGGTTATTAACCTTTATGTAATTCTTTGCTTTATGATACACTTTGTGTTTGCAGGTGTGTAAAAGACATTGTTTAAAAACTTTAACTCGGCCTTTTTTGGTTACCATGACAGATACTATCAAATCAAAGCATACTTCAGATTTCTATGGACCCAGTAGAATATCCTCTCTAATCCATCTTCATTTATTTAAACCCTCAACGAACCTTTAAAATATTTGTATCTATCAAACCAATTTCACAGAAGTTTGTCAGCAATTAATTTTCTCCCCTCATGGAGGCTGATCTGGTCATGCTGCTTGTGCAGGCAAAGGGTTAGACCAGATATAAGGACAGCCTGATAGGCAAGACTGAGGAAAAAGTTAAATAATAATATTTAAGAAATGGTTCCTTTGGTGAATTCACATTAATTTTGTTCCTCTCGTGTTTTCAGACGAATCATTTAAAAAAATTGGTTGTGATGTTACCAGAAACACAACATACTTTGTTCTGAGGACTGCAAATCTTTATTTACCGGCCACTTTATTAGTTACACCCTGTTAGTACTAAGTAGGACCTCCTTTTTTTCCAGAACTGCCTTCATGATATATTCAACAAGGGGTTGGAAACATTCCTCAAAGATTTTGTTCCATACTGTTGTGATATCACACAGTTGCTGCAGATTTGCTGGCTGCATCCATGATGAGAATTAGAAGATGCTACACTGTGATTATAAAGGCATGGACATGGCCAGCAACAATACTCAGGTAGGCTGTGGTTTTTAAACCAGACCACATTGGTGCTAAGGGGCCCAAAGTGTGGTGGCTGGATACTTCAGTTGGCAGGGCATCCGTCTCCCATGCAGGAGGCCCGAGTTTTACATATGACCATGAAGCAAACATTAACACCTTCCAGTTTGGTTCTTGGGCAAGATCCTTGACACTACTGCCTACTCTCAGATGTAAGTCACTTTGGAGGAAAGCATCTGCTAAATAACTGTAATGTAATATAACAATATCTCCCACACCATTACACCAGTGATACCATGCAGAATGGAGCCACGTTTTCATGATGTTTCCACCAAATTCTGACCCTAACACCTAAATATGGATCTGAAATGGAAACTCGTCAGACCAGGCAACGTTTTTTTCATTCTCTCACTCATCCATTCTTTTTTATACCCACTTATTCCAGAGCAGGGTCCTGGGGTTTTGGTGCCTATCCCAGCTACTACAATAGAGGCAGGTATACCCTGGACAGGTCATCAGTCCATCACAGCGCCAACACAGAGAGACAAACAACCACTCAGGCTGGCGGAATACCCAGATAGCAGATGAGTTTGGGCTGAATCCGGGCTACTTTTGGCACTTATGGCTAAGTTACAACACTTGTAAGAGTTGTGTGGGCCTGAAATGGACCGGATGTCAGTTGCCAGCCTAGCTTGGAAAATCAGAAATTTGTTGTGGACCACATGTGGTCTAGATGTCAGTGTTTGGCCTGGAAATGTATTACGCCTAGTATTTTGAGTGCCAGGAGTGGTCCTAATATGGGAATCCTGCCTGGTGCCAATTTCCTTGTAGGCCAGATGTGGTGGTCATGTGGCAGTTTTGGCAGCTAAACTCACATTTAGTCAACACCGTAAATCAAGGTCACATTTGGACCATATTTAACATTTTTTTAACATTTATCTGGGTATGAGCGACAGTTAACCTAACATGTATGTCTTTGGATTGTAGGTAGAAGACAGAGCACCTAAAGAGAACCCATGCATACACGGGGAGAACATAAAATCTCCACAGGGAAAGGCCTGGCCTGAACCTAAATGCATTGAGTTGCTATCATGATTGGCTGATCATCTATTTATGTTAACAAGCAATTCAACAAGTGGAACAAGTTGCTGTGTGTGTATGTGCTAAAAAACCTCTTTGGTAGTTCTGAGTGTGGAAAACTCAAAAAGCAATACTATTAAGATTTGATGAGAGTGTCCTTAAATATTCACTCTTTATTTTTCAATTTTTTAATTGAGCTTCTTCTTTCTTTTTAGGCAGATGTGCTCACATTTCTATATATTCAGGGGTGTGCAGACTATGAAGAGGTGTTCACCTCTTTTTTTCAGAACTTCCAATCCTGGAGTTCTGTGTTTTTCATTCATGAAATAATAAAGCGAAGAGGATATTATTGCCTGTGTGGATAAAACACTTCAGAATCAATATCCATTCATTGGCTTTAACAAATATTTCCAGGTGCCAAGCTCAAATAAAGAGGGATTTTATTTGTGGTTATAGAATTACTGCTCTGTACATGCAGTACATGCTCGCTCTTGCCCCTTAGAACATTTGATTAGGAGCTGCTGTCTGTCTGCGTGATCCACCGTTAACTCCATTTAGCTTCTAAACTGTGTATTAGTTTTGCCGTACAGGGAATATGCATTGATTTGTGATATGTTCAGCCCCGTGTGATGGTATCATTCTGTCTCCTGCTGATCACAGTTTCAGCTGAGCAGATGGGCTTAAGGGAAAGTGTAGCGAGGGCAGCTGCTGTGAACGCTCATATCCATGATTACATTGAGTGAAATTGAAAACTGAGGTGAGAAGATGTGAGCAATTTACAAGCAAAATCAATCAGCTTTCTGTTGCAGCGTTGCGTCTGGGTTTTCATTATGAAACATCAGTGAGTTTTCCTGCAGAGAGCCGGTCACAAGCCGCCCCCCCCCACTCCCCACCCCCTCACCCCTCCTAAACTCCAACCGAGTCAATATTGCATTTAAAAGTGTGAATGAACATATGGTTGGCTGCCAGAGACAAAAAGTTTAGCTAAAACACTTTGTCACTGTTGTGAACTCTTTATCTATTTATTTCAACACGCATCATTAGTTAACGCAGGCAGTTGTTGTTGCTTCAGCATCTGTTCTGTTTTGTCTTAATATGTAGAAATACTGGCTGAGTTTGCATCTGATTCTGCTCTCTGCAAAGACATCTTCTGGCTTTATTTGCATTTCTTTAATTATTTCACTGCTGATGAAGTAAGTGTGGGTTAAAGAAATCAAAATCCACTCCATTCCAGCAACACACTTACATACACAGCTTAGAGCAAACGGAGGTCCGTTGAAATGTTTACACGTACAGCAATAGTCTGCTTTTAACCCAGTCTGAAGTAGACTAGCATGTATATATACCACTTTATGATTGCTTCAACCTTATTATAATTTGAGTTTTGAAATGGATGCCCAGGTGTGCTCTGCGGAATGCCTTGTTTTAGGCTTGTCATGAAGCGGGTTGCATATTTCTTCACAAGATCTGGCAAAACTCCAGCAGCAGAGAGACAGTGCAGAACAGGAAGGCTGAGGGGAAAAAGAAACACATTTTTGGATTGAGGGAAAATCTAAGTGATGCTCAGTGGGTCTGAGGACCTTTCAGCACCATGGACAGTGACACTCTTTAGGCTGTGAGCGTGAGCATGCATTAACATTAGCAACTGATTTATGCTCACTTTAGGTGCATAAATAGATAAGTTAGTTTTAAATATAGGTTTATTTAGCTTCATTTATATAGCTCCAATTCACTTTCATCCTTGTGTGAGCAGCAGACTCTGAGGACAGTGATTCCAGTTTGGGGTGCTTCCCTCAGGATTCCGCTGCCCATGTTGCAGGACACAGGGGGAGGAGGATGACCTTTGTTCCCAAGGCCATCTCAACTCTTTTCTTCCCCCAAACCTTTCTGCACCAGAACCCACCCATTCATCTGTCTAAGACCCCCCTCTTCCCCATTTCCAATCTTCCATTCCTTTCCAAGGTTCTTGAAAAACTGTTGCATCTCAGCTTCATACCCATCTGTCCTGAAGAGAAATTTCAGTCCAGTTTTGCCATCTCCACTCTACTGAAGCTGCATTACTCAAAATCATTAATGATGCCCTCATTGTAGCTGACTCTAGTCTGTTATCCATCATCCTCCTTCTTAATCTTCAGAACTATTTCATGCACAATTCTTTTGGACAGACTTCTCAGTAATGGCAATATTGAAACACACCCCTAAACTGGTCTAAATCTAATCTCTCTGGCCACACTCAGTTCATTCAACTAAAATCACTTCCAGTCATCACAGGTGTGTCCCACGATTCTGTCTTGAGGCCCTTTCTATTAACAATTTCCATTACTCCTCCTTGGCCATAAAAATATATCGATCTCCATTGTCATACTCGATAGCGAACTCTCCTTCACATCTCACATTAACAACACGACCCTGTCAGCAAGCTTTCATCTTCGCAACATTAAGCGCCTCCATCACACCTCACACTCCTTCCATTCAGGTTCACAGCTTTGTCACCTCTCAACTTGACTGCAACTCCCTTCTAGTTGGACTTCTAATGAAAATCTTGAATAAACTCAAACTGGTAAAGAATCCATTGCATCATGAGAAGTATGTCATCTACCCACCACATCACACTTGTCCTGCAGCAACTCTACTAGCCTCCCATCACATGCTGCATTCACTTCAAAATACTACACTACTGCGGGCCTACATGACTCACCCCTCCTTACCTTTCTGACCTCTTCCAGAAAGGTGATGGAAGAGGGGGGGGGGGGGGGGGGGGGTAGAGGCAGGGTACACCCTGGACAGGTCACCACTCCATCACAGAGAGACAAAACACAACTCACACTCACTTCCTAGGGAGAGTTAAGAATGACCAATTAACCTAACATGCATCTCTTGGGATTTTAAGAGGAAGCTGGAGAGAATCCAGGCATTCACAGGGAGAACATGCAAGCTCCACAACAAAAGACCTCCAAGGCTTGAACCCGTGACCTTCATACTGTGAGGCAGTAGTGCTTACCACCACACTGTAAAGAGAATGCACCATTTCATCTCTTTGATTCTAACCTCCACCCTGAGCTGCATGAGGTGACAGTGGAGAGACAAATCTCCCTTTAACAGGAAGGAAACTCCTCCAGCAGAACCAGAACCAGGAAGAGCAGCTATCTGCATGGACCGGTTGGGGGTCACTGCCCTCATACTCGCATATGTACATAACATTGGCATGGTTGTTCGCCAGTACATTTGCAAGAGGGCAGTTCAGAGTTCAGAGTTCACTTTGGAGTGCTGATGTCAGTTTCAGTAACAGCCTTGGTGTCAGTGGAAGGGATCATGATAGTCCACATTCTCAAACAGAGACATAACAACAGGCAGCACAGTAGACTTTGGAGGTCTTTTCAGCCATTAAATATATCATGGCTCCTTGATCTTTCTTCTGCTCCATTTGCTGCATTGTGCTGCACATCCACAAGGTCTCTGAAATAGATGGAACTAAGAAAAAGACAGAGGACGGACAGTATGTGTAGGCAATATCAAAATTATTCCTGTAAATACAATACCATTAAGTTATGGTACTTTTTCATTGGCAAAGATACAGAATCCGATATTTTGACTAGTTGACACTGATGCATCAACTCCAGAATAGCGATTCGCCCATCCCTGACAGACAGAAGGCTTCTTCTGTAGCTGTATTTGTGTTTAAGGTTTTCTATGAATGAGCCCTAGGTCTCTGTGTTGACATGGTAATGGACTGGTGGCCTGTCCAGAGTGTACCCCACCTCCCTGCTCATCAAAGCAAAGACAGGCTCCAGGATGTGGAGGGAATAAAAAAGATGGACAATGAATTACATTATTTGCAAACACCAGACTTATTTTCATGTATTTTCTTGTTTATTTTCAATGACACACCTGTATTTCTTTTAAGTCTTGTTGATGTGATAACAAACAAGGAATGCTGGACAAAAGCTCACTAAAACCCTTTTCCAGAATACAGAAATGGTATAAAACATCTTGTAACTGCAGGATTTTTCCACCTCTAATGTGAGTTAAAATTCTAAATAAAGCTGAAGTCTGATTTCCTTTGGCAGCTTTTATGCTCTTTCTCCTTTATGATTGTCTTTCACACACACAAGCAGATGTTGTCAATGTCACTGCAGAGAAATCTGCCAGGAAATCTAATTCTGAGATCAATTTGTGATCATTTAGGATGCAAAGAGCAGGTTTCAGCCGGCAGCTGCAGCAGTTTGTCCTAATAACTAAACCTTATTGTCTTTTTAAATGCTGCCCCGCCTCCTGGGAGAACACACACACCTGTCTTCCTCCTACACCTCCCTTTGTTGGATCCCACTGAGCAAAGCACTCAGGCTTGTAAAGTAAATAGCTTCTCTTCACATCCACAGTAAATGTTTCTGTCATGGCAGAGGGAGGAATTTAAATATTTATCACCTATAATGATCGTCACAATCACCAGGGCGCCTGCTGGTTGGGTCACCTGAACATACAAAAACAGATTTACTGGAGGTGGTGGAAGCGATACTGCATATTTATCGGTCTGTGTCGCACCTCAGTCAGTGTTTAAATAAGATGATTTACCCAGAGAGCGCTGATATGTATGAGCTAACCTTGCTGTGATCACATCCAGTTGGTATTTACATAAAAATCCTGTTACTGAACTTATTACTGTTGAACAGTGAGTGGAATTTTAAGCAATGCTTTCATAAATCTTATTATTTTTCTGTCATAAGCCCACAGATGAGTCATTTCTTGGTTTATACTTATTTTAGAGCAACACTCTGAATCCAGTCAATGCTCAGAATTAAACTCGGACTCTAGCATTTACAGTGGCCTCTGGACAACACCTCAGCTTTTGAACTGTGACACAACCTCACTGCAAAAATGCAGCAAGAACAAACAGAGCAGAAAAACTTCTGGTATGTGGGGACCTCTGAATATATTCATGTGTGTGTGTTCATGCTGCCAGTGACAGGACAGTTTTGAACCTGTACACAGATACACTGATTTGAAATTCCACCTGAAGTTCACTTTCTGAATCAGCAGCAGGTCACAGCTGCGACACACTAAACCTGCTGAACGAAATGAATAGGTCAGAACTTTGATCTGAGTGTTGCTATGAAGTTTTGTTAGTGTGGGAACTTAATATTTTGTTGCAGACAGATGAAGGAAGCTCGTGCCACTTTTTCTTGCAGCAGAGGAGAACATATTTTAATGTCCAGAGAGACACGTTCAGAAACAGATTATTCTGTAAACAGCTGCTTTATTGAGCTAATAATGGTTAATGTTGGCTGTAACCACGTTGAACAACCAGCAACAGCAATCAAAGAAAGGCTACCGGTCTTCTCTACACTCCCTGCTCTCCTTTCAGTCTGACAACACACACACGGACACACAACAAAACCCCGCCTTCCCATTCACTCTACCGCGCCCCTTTTCATGTCTCATCTAACCACATATCTGTCTTAACCCCACACGCACTCAGCATCTCGGCCCGCCAAAACCCAGAGAGCATCTGAACATGTAAACATCAGAAGGAACATACATAAGTCAAGTCAAGTCGTCTTTATTTATAAGCATGTTTAAAAACAACATATGTTGACCAAAGTGCTGCACAACTAAGAGTGATAAAACAGAAATAAAAATTTGGGGGCATAAATAATAAAACAGATATAAAATTAATAAAAGACTTTAAAAACAAAAGCATGAAAAAAATCTGATCACAAAAAATGCCAAAGCTCAGTCTGGTTTAAAAGCAAAAGAGTAAAAATAAGCCTTTATACGAGATTTTAAATGTCCACAGTTGGTGAGATCTTAATATGAAGGGGGAGGCTGTTCCACAATTTGGGGGCAACGACAGAAAAAGGTCTGTCCCCTCTTAATTTCAGCCTGGACCGCAAGAAGTGACTGGTCATCAGACCTCACCAATCAAGACGGAGCATGTGGGGTTAACAGATTAGCGTGATAAGAACCAGCCAGCCCATTTAATGGCTTAAAAACAAACAACAGAATCTTAAACTCAACTCTAAAACTAACAGGTAGCCAGTGCAAACGAGCTAAAATTGTTGTGATGTGGTCTCTCTTCTGAGTGCCAGTTAACATGCGAGCAGCTGCATTTTGGACCAACTACACATGGAGCATGAGGGACTGACCCTAGAAGCTGCTGTAATAGTCATGTTTAGATTAAATAAAAGCACGGATGACTTTTTCAAAATCAGGAATGGACAGAAAACGTTTGATTTTTGCAAGAATTCTGAGCTGATGAAAGCTGGCTCTCACCATGGCACTTATATGTTTGTTAAGTAAAAATGTGCTATCAAAAAGGATTCCCAGCTTTTTAATGGAGGATTTACTATATTGGTGCAAGGAACCAAGATCAACTTTCTGGGGGCCATGCCAGCATGGCAGGAGGCCCAAGCAACACAACTTCAGTCTTATTCTCCTTGTAAATGTTGGAAACTTTTAGCCATCCAGGACTCAACATCTTCTAAACAGTTCAACAAGGATCAACAAGGAGTCTGGCTGTTTCGCTTCAGAGGGATGTACACCTGTGTATCATCTGCATTGCAGTGGTACGAGATGCCATGATTTTTAAAAACAAACCTTAAAGGTCCCATATTATACACTTTATTCCCAATCTGAGACCATTCATTAATATCTAAATGAAATATTTCCGCCATGGTATGGACAAATCGACCCTCAGTTTGAGTGCAGCGGCTTCTCTTCACCTCCCTCTTTTTAGCAGCTTCAGAAATGTGCCGTTTATGGTGGGCGGAACCCTGGTGGAGCAGCTCAGCTGTTGGCTCCGCCCATCGCATCGCCCGTCATGAGGTGATTGACAGGTTAGGCCTTAGCGGTAACTAGACGCTGATTACAGCGTAGTGAAGGATAAACAAACGCCGGAACACCGGAACCCATTCCTGAAGCCCCCATTACCGACCCAAACCGCGACGCACGGAGAACACAGCTAGCTACGCTCATCAATCTGATGCACAATGGCACCGGATACAAACAGTAGAAACAGTGACTTGGCTACATTTACAACAGTGCTAATATATTTTCAAGCTATCAGACTAATAAGGCCGAAACGATAAAATAACTGCCAGCTCTTACCTCTCCAGCTGTGTCACGGACAGTTGGTATTGAACCTGGCTTCAGCTTCAAACGGTTGGCGAAGCCTGCTTTCCATGCCCCCATGTTGTGGAAACAGTCCTCTTTGAAATGCTGGCCACAGACATGCAAAACCTTTGGAAGTTTTCCGGGTACATTTCCTCCAAAAATAAAATTAATCCACTCAGTCCTCGTGGGTTCAGTGGATGGAAGTAAAAAAACGTTTTCGTGTTCATTTATGCAGCCACAAACAGAACAGTGCTTCTGTCGCTTAGCCATGTCCGCTAACGAGGGTTGCCGAAAAGGAAAAACACTGGGCGCTAGGTGATTTTTAGAGGGCGGGCTTTGAGAGCCGGTAAGCGGGTCCATCGCTCTGTGGGGAGTGGTTATTGTCCCTTATGACGTCTTAACGTACAGGCTTTCAAACTCGCTCAATTCAGCGCTTACTTCCCTAGAGGTGGAGCAGGGGGGAGAGAGAGCGCCTGAAAGAGTTTCACACTTACGGGTCTCCTACACATGCGGGGGGACCAGTATGACTGTTCCAAAACCATTAAAAAGTGAATTTTGCATAATATGGGACCTTTAAAGGAAGCATGTAAATAGAAAAAAAGAATTGCACCTAGAACTGATCCCTGAGGAACCCTGCAGGAGAAGGGGGCTAAAGAGGTTGAAAATGCACCAACGTTGACAGAGGAATTTCTGTTAGTGAGGAAAGACTTGAACCATTCAAGTACTGTACCTTTAAGACCAATAATATGTTCAAGCTGTAATAATAAGATGCCGTAAAGCAGCACTAACATCTCAAAGAACTAAAATTGTAGAGTCCCCAAAATCTGTAGCGCATAAAAGATCATTAAAAACATTTCAAAGTGCAGATTCTGTGCTGTGGAGGGCTTTGAAACCAGACTGGTAAACATTGTTAAGACCATGATCATTTATAAATGTCTCAAGCTGGATTAAAAACAACTTCCTGCAGCAACTTGAAAAGAAAGGGCAATTTTGAGATTGGTCTAAAGTTTAACAGAACTGTAAGATCCAGATTTGTCTTTTTTAAAAGAAGCTAAACCACAGCACACTTGAAATCATCAGGGACAGCCCCAGATATAAGACTAAGATTTATCAAAGATAAACACAGCTGGGCCAACAGTCTCAAAAACTTCCTTTAGCATGCGAGAGGGCATGATGTCTAGACTTCAAGCTGTGGCTTTTAACTTGTCAACCAGTTCTGAGAGCAGAGATAGAGACACGGGTTCAAAGTGGTCAAAGACTGCAGTGCATATGTGGAAAACGGATTAGTGGAACAATCTTAGACCTGATATTGCAACTTTGCCCACAAAATTTAAAAAAAACTTTCACAAATAGCAGAAGAACCCACAAGACCAGAAGCAGCAGGTGGAGCAATAACAGAACTTATAGTATTAAATAACACACAAGGTCTCTGACAAGTAATCAACATAATATTAGCCAAATAATTGGTTTTAGCTGTCTTAATAGCCACTTGATAAGATGACAAGGACTCCCCTAACATATTAAAAGACACTTGGAGTTTATCCTTCTTCCATTTACGCTCAGCTCTCCTACACATTTTTTAGAGGGCCCGAGCTGCATCACTTAGCCAAGGCTTTTTTTTAGGTTTTGAGTGCTTCGTTTTAAAAGGGGCTACAGAGTCAAGAATGTTTGAACAAGCACTATTAAAATGATCAAGTAGCTGGTCAGCAGACATGAAAGCTGGCAGACTGTCCAGAAGTACAACATGGTTTGCCTTAGCATAGGCAGCAGCAAACTGAATGCCAGCCATTTGTCTTGACCAGAGACTATTGTTCCAAACCAATGTTTTGGTTGTGTTTACCCACAATGCTATGCACTGAATGCACGATGCACTTTGCTTTGTAGTCCGTTTCCTGTATTCTGTCTGCCTGAATTGGACTGAGTCTGCTGCTTTGATGTGAATCATGGTTTGTTTGTACATTCATAATTCCCCATATGAAGCGGACTTTCCGAGCAAACAGACCAGGATTCAAATCATAAAAGCTGGTGTGAATGCAACTTTCAGTGTTGGGAGTAACGATATTACATTTTTGGGTAATGAAGTAAAGTAGTGCGTTACACTTAAAATATTGGTAACAAAATTACTTTACTGGACTACAGTAAGGCGTTTTTCTGTGTTTGCCTATGTGTAAAGTTCTGATCTGTTTTAAGTGGTACGAACATGCTGCTGCCTGTGTGTGTGTGTGCTTGCCTGGGCATGTTGCCATAGAGATTGATTTGCATGATGTTGCTGATTGTGCGCCAACTAAAGAGAAAGAAAAATGAAGCTGGAGAGTTGGAGATACGGGCTTTTGGTCAGTGGCGATATTCGCATTACGTTTGTTTCAGTCCAGTTTCAGTCCAAACTTGTGGTGAAAGATCCTGCTCACCGGTCTGTGGAAGCCGACCTGCCTCAAGCAGCCGACCCGCCTAAACAAGCAGCCGACCCGCCTCAAGCAGCCGACCCGCCTAAACAAGCAGCCGACCCGCTTAACAAGCTAAGCTTTTTTCAACATTTCCTGGAGCGCAGCAGCCGATAAGACAGAAATTAACAAGCTAGTTGCAGGTTCATTGTAGGAGACATGCTCCCCCTGTCGACTATTGAATCGCCCAGGTTTAGAAAAATACCAGATAAAATGAGACAAATGTGGCCTTTTCTTCTCACAGACAGGGATGTTGTTCTTGTGATTTTAAAGCCATTTTGTTTACAATATACAGTAAACATTATTCAGAAAGGCAGCGGTGATTCGGCTATGATGTTTGTCCATGTCTACACGGTGAATTAATAAAATGGTAAAGTAAAGTAATAAGTAGTGAAATTACTTTTCAAATGCAGTAATGAGTAATTTCCTTACAGTTTATAGAAGTAATGAGTAACTAGTAACTAATTACTTTTTTAGAGTAACTACCCCAACACTTGCAACTTTAAAGTATCTCATGGTGTTGTAATTTGTATTTTTTTTTGCACTTTTGTTGCAATGACAATAAAATTTTATTCTATTGCCTTTTCTTTTTTTTTTTTCTTTTTTTTTTAAACTCTAAGCCAGTTTTTATTTTGCTGGATTTGGTTTGCCTGTTTTTTCCTTCATCTGTACCAGCGAGAGCCAAGCTAAGTAGAAATAAAGCAGTTTCCTCACAATGCTGCTGTCGATGCTGTGTAACTAAATTACTGTGAAGCAGCTTCATATTTTACTGATGCAGAATCACAGCCGGATGATGATTTATATGGTTTAACACATCATGTTTTAGTCTGCCGCTGCATGTTTTGCTTATAACAGGTAATCTACTCTATATCTGTCCAGACTCACTGGAAAAGTCTTGAAACATGTCTTCATGCATGTCTTTACCACTTGCTGGGAAATGTAAATTTAGTCGATTATTTGTAATATCAAAATAAAGTCTTTTTGTACAACATCTACTTGATATGAAGTAGAACAACACCTTACATTGAATGCAGTGATGTAACAGTGTGTTGAATCTAGCTACTAGTGAGAACAACAGCAGCAGCAGCAGCAGTAGGCAAACCTCTAGGAACAGGTGAGTTCTGTAATAATTAACAGCTGGAGTTTGGAGTTGTTTAACGTCAATATGACAAAATCCACATTTTGGGTTTAATCCCATCAAATATGCCCAACAACTCTTATCACAACATTCACATCAGACACACACAGCTCGGCCTGGTCTGTCCATCTGGAATGTTTTTCTCTGTCTACACATGGAAGCAATGAAAGTCTGTTTTCACTATGACAATAAATTAGCTTGGCATTGAAATATTTTTAAACCTGATAGCAGTACAAAATAATGTGACTTGTAGCTGCTTTGTAACTTTTTTTAAAGAAGTCAGTTTAAAAGTACTGAGTTTAATAATTAGGAGGAGGAGGAAAGGGTTAAGGCCAGTTCTGAGTCTACTAACAGCATATTTTACTGTTTGTACAGAACAAAGATTTGCTTACTTAACTAGAAATTAAACTTCCACTATACATGAGTGTTACATCACCAAGGAGGCCATGTATTTAGCACCGTTGGCTTGTCTGTCTGTCTGTTAGCATCCATCCATCCGTCCATCCATCCATCCGTCCATCCATCCATCCATCCATCCATCCATTTTCTATACACCATAGTCCAATACATGCAAGTGGAATAAGAAACAACTGATTAGATTTTGGGGGTGATCCTGATCAACGCCTGGATCCAGGAATCTTTTTTAAGGATACTTTACTATGGGCAGATAGGGCAAATTTTTCTGTTAGAGCTTCTAACTAAAAATAATGCCCATAATTATTGGCAATAATTAAATAAATAAATAAATAAATAAGTCTTGGAGGGGGGGGGGGGGGGGGGGGGGGGCTGCACTCTCTTAATATAAAACTTTCCTATTTTAAAAAATCAAAAGTTTTAGTAAGATTTTTCAGAATGATTTTAATAATATCGCTGAATGCATACATACTAATCAGTGGCCCTACTGTAAGGGGACAGCTGTTTTTGAGCCGAAAAAGTTTAGTATTTTTCTTTTTTCTTTTTTTGCTGAGCTGAACCAAATAATCTGGTTTTTCAGAAAAGAGCCACTTGTTTCACCACTCTAGTGCCACTCCATTGCATCATACACTGTAAACTTGGTCTGAGTCCATTTTGTTCTCAAGTTGTTTCTTTTCTTCTTCACTGAATGGATTATTCATATTTCTTTGTTCTGATTATTCCATCTTCAGAAACAAATAGATCAACTTGGCAGAACTTCTTGGCTGTAAAAGTTATGAGAAGCTTTTGTTGCCTGTTTTCTCCAGGGATAGAGAAGCTGCAGGGAAAGTTGAGAAAAAGTACTTGAAGGATAACTTTTACAGGAGCTGCAGGGACAGTTGATTATCAGCAGCATATTGGATCAATCTGTCTTTGAAAATCAATAAAGCCCTCAGCTCGGCAGGTATATTCAGTACAGTGGAGTCCTGAGGGGAAGGAAATACAGAGGTTCAAGCATCACTAACAGAGAGACAGAAGCACTGTTGTTGAAGCAATGTTATTCCCATGGGTCGCAGACCTCAAGAGCAACGTTATTCACCCAGACAGGCCTTTAGAGGAAGAAACAAACTGTAGCCAGCAGGTACAGGACGGGATGCTCACAGTGCTGGGGAAAAAATGAAGCTGAGCAAAACATGGCGCTGACAAATCATATTTTACATAACAAAGACTCCCAGCTGTAGAAAATCTGCAGTCTGAGACACACAAACAGATGAGCACATCAGACTCCTGCCACCTTTCATGTGTGTCTTATATGACTGGGGAGAAGGCTGAGGAAGGTCATGCTTGATATTCAGGACAAGCGACGTAGCAGATCCTTGCTGCCGATAGAAGCCGACAGCTCGCCATCAGCAAAGCCATCAATCAAGAAAGAGCGGAGTCTTTAGAGACATTAAAATCCCAGAGGAACAAGAAGCGCTGAAGGTTCACCCGCTGGGCTGAAACATCATCTGAAATCACCCTCCTGAGGATACATGTTTTTTTAATCAGGTTTCTGACATGAAAACTGAGAATCAACTATCCTAGCATGTTTTGTAATGAAATTTGTGTTGATCCATGTTTTCTTTTAGATGTTAAAAGTAATTACTTTGTGAGCTTAGAGATCGATAAAAAAACAAACAAACAAACAAACAAACAAACAAAAAAAACTCATTACATCCTTCTAAACCTCTTCAGCTTGGGCACAGATAGTGGAAACATTTCAGACCCGGTACTACTGGTACCTGGTACTACCTGGTACTACAACCAGAACATCTTACTAAGCTTGAAAACCAGGTAGGACTTTCTGGCATTTTGTGTGTTTCTATTATAAATGGGCCTATACAACCTGAACCATACGGCCATTTATGGAGCCTCTTTAGTTGTAGGTCCATAGGAAAATGCTACAGTACCGTTAAGGTGGAGCTACTGGCATCTAACGATAAAATTCATTGATTGGAGGACGGAAAAACATCACTGCCCACGACTAAAGCAAGAGTGAAACAAACACACTGCTGCCGTTAAGTTCATGGTTCAGTTGGATGCTGAACAGCAAGGTCTGATCGTACAATGCGGCATGTATCGTTCGTACAAAGAACCAAAAGCCGAGCAGAGCAAAAACGGAACGCAACCGCGGTGCAGCCTGAAAGCGGTGCACATACACCCAGTGTAAATTGGGGGTTATATAGACAGTTGTGAAGTCAGCCTTTTATCACTTAAAGAACATCTGGAGGATTAAAGGACTGATGTCTCAGCAGGATTTAGAAAAAAAATCTTGTCCGTGCATTTATCTTCAGTAGATTGGACTACTGTAATGGTGCCCTTCCACATCTCCCTAAAAAGTCCATCAGACATCTGCACTTAATCCAGAATGCTGCTGCTGTAACTTTTATTTCTTGGATTTGATCTTATTATACTTTAGCTTTTATGTCTTTATTTTCTTGTGTTTCTTCTTAAGTTTGTTGTTAATGTAGGTTTTAATGTTTCCTCTGCACCCAGCTGTAATGCTTTTAATGTGTTATGTGAAACACTTTGAATTGTCTTGTACATGAAATGTGCTATACAAATAAACTTGCCTTGCCTAAACATCCCAACTGCATGGATTTGCATGTCACAAAATCATAACTTTGAATGCAGATGGGTGTTTAATGTAAAATTGTTTACTCTAAACAGCTTAACTTTCTGGAGTGATTGATTCTACAAAATATTGGAAAGTTAACTTTGAGATTTTGCTCTATGTTGATATAATTCATTGTGCAATTTTTGCAGGTTTGACAGGTGCATGATTGTTCTGCAAATATCTTGTCCTACGCACATCCCAAAGGTGTATATGGTGTATTCTAACCATTGACGAGGTTCCATCTGCAGCCTCAGAATGATTATGACTATGAGGATAAAAGGGTAGCATCTGCCAGCATTTCCTGGAAGTGTGACAAGAATGTGCTTGCACAGAGGACTTTCTGTGTGTAAAGATGTGAGACACATACAATGGAAACTCTTTCCACTGGAGACCATGCTGTCCTGTGATAGGATAATTGCTTGAAAAACAGGCACACCTGTTAGTATATGAATGGGTCCAAGAGCAATTACATCATTACTTTGTTGATGCACTTAGTTTAGTAATTAGCATCAGCAGGAAAATAACATGTTTAGATCAGATAGTTTATCACAAGTTGTCCAACATAAAGAAAACGGGTTCTACTGAGGATTGAATCCAAGATCCTCTGTGTTTAAAGAAGGTGTGATGACCACTACACCATGGTACCTTCTTATTTGAGCTATAAAATCGTTGTCTTTTTTTTATCATTACATTATCATTCTTCTGTAAATTGTTATTAGTCTACATTACAAAACAAGGTTTGCTGTCAGCATCTAATATTAACTCTTTTGATGCATCAGAGGACTGACACCAAGTAATACCGCTGGCATGTTTCAGAGATCCTCCTCAGGCAGCATTGCAATCAAGGAACGTGTTGACTGATGAGGGTATGACACATCGAACATTGACCAAAATAGCCCGTGAATCCACACTGTCGTCAGTTCAGAGAGTTAAAAGTTTTGATAATTTGGTTGCGAACAAATCACTATGATGACAAGTGAAACATCTTGTCCATGTTGTCGTAGGGCAGGGGTCTCCAACCTTCACAGTCCAAAGAACCATTTTTCCCTCAGCCCAGCTAAATAAAACTTCGGAGCCGCAATGTGAGACCTTTTGACAAAAGACACCTTATCAATATATATATATATATATATATATATATATAGTTGTGATAAATATCTACTACAGGAAATTTGTTGTCATTTTTAAAACATAAAGCTTTTACAAAAAGAGGAAAGACAGACATTCTTAGTTTCCAACCTAATGACAAGAAAAAAAAAAGATAAAAAAAAATATAGTACTGGTAATTTTAGTGTCATTATGTTGTGGAAATTTCAATGCAATTATTCCATGAAAAAAACTGAAAAAATGCTCAAAACCTACATTTGTTGTTATATATTTATTTAAAAACATTAGTTAGTTTTTTACTGTTTTTAGCCATGTATTAAGATCCATTGTGGAAGGTCCAGAGAACCACTTGCGGCTCCATTGCCACAGGTTGCAGACCCCTGTCGTAGGGGAAAACAGACTTATACTAACTAAATCACCCAATGGAAATCCCTATTTAATGCCACCAACTTTTACACACACTTCAAGGCAACTTCAGTGTGGAAAGTGACACATTCTGGGTGCGTGGAGCGTCAAAAATAGACCTGGGGCGTAAATTTAGCAGCAACAATGTGCTTCTGGAATGCTTCTAACATGCTGCGGTGTAGCCAGTGGAAACCAAACCATTGACTAAAACGGAGAGTTAAACGGAGGCTGTGGCACAGCCATAACGTGGCGCACATGCTCCCAGTGAAAAGGAGGGGTTAGCTAAAGATATGCACCTAGTCTATTTTTGACGGAGCACGCGTCCAGGTCGCCTCATGCTCAGCTCAGATAGAGACAGACAGGAAATCAGACACAGGAGCAGCCGGTATATTTCAAAATGAAAGCACTGCAGATTGACACTCACTGAACCATGTAAACATATATGTATTTTTTACATCATGGACAACAAGATGTTTATCCTGGAAGTGGAGAAGATTCTCCACGTCTCCTGTAATTTCGTGGATCCAGCTAGATGAACTGCAGTCTGCAGTTGCTCCACGTCTGACCCGCTGTAGAGATCAGAATAAAACCATGGTGCACACACACCTGGAGGGAAATTGGGCTTAGTTTTTTCCTCAACAAGAAGTACTTTACACTCTCTAACCACCATTACATCACTAAGAAGGAACTTTGGTTCCACTGGGGATTGAACCCAGGACTTTCTGCGTGTAAAGCAGACATGATGACCACTACACCATGGAACCCTTGTATTTGTATTTTAGAGCCTAATTTTCCAAGCTACCAAGGAATTAACTGACTTAAAGATTGGAAATACTTTTAATCCTGATGCAGATTGATGTGTACAACAACACTGTACTCAACCAAGGGAACAGATACAATTAACTTGAATGATGAACCAAAGTTTCATTTTGTTTCTAAAGTTTACTTTGAACATGTATATTTGTTAATTTTCCCTCCTCTAGAAATGTTAACAAGGATATATAAACCATGATATTTACATAAAATGGACAATGAAAAGCAAATAAACATAGAATATGAGAATGTCACCACTCGCTGCTTCTTTGGACATGGCTTAAGCTTCCCATTCAGTCATTTCCAAATTTTCACTGCACAGAAAAACAAAATGTTTTTAATGTGCCAGCACTGAGATTAGTGGTCGAGATACGAGTTTAATTCATTCCGTGACCTTGCTCGTATCTCAATTTGCTCATATCTTAAAGCAATTTTCCCCGTTTAAATGAATTGAAATCCCATTAATCCGTTCCAGCTCGCAAAATTCCAATCCAGTTGTTGTTGATTTCCCGTTTTAATTCAATAGACATCATCTTCTTCTTCTTCACAGCCCTGTCCTTTACACTCACTTTCTTAGGACCGATGGTTTTAAATGTGATAAAGTTGTACTGTACGCAAAATAAAAGCACAAAATACGAGCAGAGCTTTACACAAGTGTTAACAAAGCGAGCTACACGAACACTAACAGATTGAGACGCGGGATGCTGAGGCAGGGGAAACAGAGCACTCGTTGTTGTGGGTCTTTGTTCGGCGGCGGTGGCTCAGATGCTCGTATCTCGAAAATTTGTTTGTATCTCAAGGCAAAAATCTGGTCGAATCACAACTCGTATCTCAAAAAATTTGTATATTAATGCACTCGTATCTCGAGGTATCACTGTACTTCTACAGTATCTGATTGGACGGTGACAAATCAAACTAACCAATCAGAGAGCAGACAGCTTCTCGTCTTTCCACTCTGACATTGAACAGTCTGATGGAATGAAGGACCTCCTGAAGTGCTCCTTCTTCCATCAAAGTGCTGAAAGAGCTGCTGAGTGACCCCACAGTTTCATGCAGAGGGTTGGAGATGCTATTGATCGATGTCAGCTTGGTCAACATTCTTCCCTCCCCTGCTTCTTCTAAAGAGACAAGGGGGCTGTCCAGGACAAAGCTGGCCCTTCTGACCAGCTTGTACAGTTTGTTTCTGACCCTTTCAGTGCTACCACAAACCTACCAGATCACTGCAGAATTCACCACAGTGTCCTCAAGTTAGTCCCACATTAAGTTGTTTTCACACCTGTAGGTCCACTGGACTTGGTACGACTGGGAACTGGGTTCAAATGGGGGTTGTGACATTCAGCTAGTTTTCTTTCACACTTAATTATTTACAATGAAGCTTCTTCAACTATTTAAAAATTGCCGCCAACACTGATGACATCTCTGCTCCTAGTGCAGCCCACATCTGTTGCATATGTCAGAGGTCTTATTTTTATTGCAGCTTCTATCTGGCACAGCCACCGTTTAGAAATCTGCTGCACCTTTGAATTATGCTCCACCTGTTGTGGCCCACCTTGTTCCGCCTGCCTTGTTGGCTGTTTGTCCATAAACTCGCTCCAAGTTCCTTTGCCAGTTGCTGCAGAAACTCTCTTTGAGCTATTTGGGTGTCATTACACTACTGCATAAAATGATTTCCTACATAGTCCAGTATGTTGTAATATACATCAACGAGCCATCTCTACGTACACATGCTTTACAGAGCACTTCGCTGCCATCAGATCTAGAATGTGAGGAAACTAAAACTAGACCAGTGTGTAAGATCCTGTGCGGTCAAAACCACCTGTCCAAAATTTTACACTTTGCCTAAATCGTATTTGTCAGCATATTTAAGACAGATAACTGCTGTGTTAAGCAGTCAGTCATTATTGTTTTATATTTGCCGAGCCCAAAAATAATAACAAAATTCATTCATATTATTTTACAGGAAATGACTAACTTAAATACCATTTTGAAGATCTGCTCAGGTTTTCTTTTATGTTTTGACATTCTCTATGCTGGTACAAATATAAAGCCACCTCTTTCACGCCTCCTCTGTGGTAAAATGTCAAAGTTGTTTCTCCATGTAGCTCATCAGAGCTGTGACAGGCTGACATTTGGCTCCTCGTCACCCTCATCTGCAGCTTCTTATCTCTTAATACAGCAGGTTGGCCCCACTCTGTTTCTGCCTGCTTTATCAGGCTGCAGACAGGGGGAACATGTGTGAAGAAAGAAAACACGCAACACCAGCTGCTGGCATCTGAGAGTTTCACACAGGAATACCAAAACAGCAATGAGACGAGACAATCAAGAGCAGATGGTGGTCATTGGTGGTGGTTTAGAATATTACAAACTGGTTCTAAACACATGGATAATCAAAGTACTTTCCAATATGTTTGACTGAATATTGCAGTATATCAGAATAACATTATGCAGAGATGTTTGGGGTCATGGCAGCTGTCCAGCAGATGAAGGTCATCTCTTTGAATATGGGAAAACACTTGTCTGAAATTGGTTTTGACTTTGGCTTTGTGGAAAAAATGACATGATTATAACGTCTTCACAGATCTTCACAGTCTGGATCAAGTGTCATGTGATTGTATAAAAGTGGAATTTGGAATAATAAACTATATGACAAGCTCTAAAAACATCTGAAGGCAGATTATTTTTTAGGATCTGTTGTCAACTTCAAACTCAGAATGTCCTCAAGACACAAGATTTACCAGAAACTTAGCAGGAACCTGTGACTTTTACCTCTGAATTTAACATTTGAGAAAAACAGACTTAAACAGTTTGGGAACCACTGCACTAAATTATATCCCTCAGAATAAGTAGAAGCACTGAGCTATCCTGTGCTTAACCATTACTTCCCCTGTTCATTACATTGTACTTTGTTCATAAAGGGTTTGAAAGGGCTCAGCCACCAGAGAGTGAGCGGCCATGAGGCAACAGACCTAAAGAGCCTTATAGCAGAAATTTGCATCGTGTCATATGTGCTGATGTCTCTCCTGGTCTGGAACAGATATAAGTTGTGTAAAAGTTCTTTCCAAAATGGTGTCATCTTCTGCATGAAGTTCCTCAGTTTAAATAAACTACAGAAAATAATATATACATAGATTACATAAATAGTCCAGTATTACTCATCAGCAGCCCTCTGTCAGTCTGTGTGTATACTGTCTGCATGTTCTGTGTCAGATGTAATCAGTGCTGTGTTGCCTTTCTGTGGGATTGTCGTTTTTGTCTGTTTGAAGTCTTCTTTTGTCCTCAAAGAATCAAAGTGGAAGCCCCAGCCTGTCTTCTGCAGTCACAAGCTCTGCCGGAGGTTGTTAGCATCTATGAAAGTACATCAATACAGCCTTACTGCCCAGTGTGTCCATGCAGACTTAACACAACAAATCACCCGTGTAATCTGTGTCTGTGAAGCAGCTTCCTGCTGAAATGATTATTTCAAATTTTGTTCAAGCCTAAGTGCTTCTCATCTTCAGAGTGTTTCTGGACCTCTTGTAGATGTATCTCTGGGCTCAAAATGACCCCAATAATTTTAACTTTTATAAGTTAATTAAATGTGACTTATTACTGGTTTAATTATTTTGTGAGAGAGGGGCAGATTATATAAGATTTTCTTCTCTCTTCTTTACATTTTCATTCAGGGGTTTGAAAAAAACAAAACACAACTTTATTTAAAGCAGGAATCAGCAACTCTGGTCCTCGAGGGCCGGTGTCCTGCAGGCTTTCAATGTTTCCCTGCTCCAACAAGCCCGATTCAAATTAGTTTGTAATTAACAGGCTGTTGGAGAACCATCTCACTTGGATCAAATGTGTTACAGCAGGAAACATCTAAAACCTGAAGGACATCGACCCCTGAGAACCACAGTTGTCCCGGGCATATGGTATAAATGGTCAATCAGTTCTTTAACACACCTCAGTCTGACATGAACGAAGTGTAATGAAGACCATATTTGAACAACACCCATTATTTTAGACTATTTATTGCATAAAATTTCAAAGACTTCATCTGGGGTCAAAATGACCTCAAAGAACAACAGGAGAGTTAAGATGGAGTGAGGTCCACATTTCAATGATAAATTCATTCCAAAGAGAGCCACATTACATACTTCCACTTTGGTTAGTCGTTCTAAATTTCCCAGAAAGCAGCCTGGCAACCAGCCTTAAAATGTTCTTTGTTTGTTAGCGTTTATTTGAGGGTTGACAGGAACGGGAGTTATTTCATGTAGCTACTGTAGTTTCAGTGCAAGTCTTTACTCACCTCTTTATTAGCCAGATCAGTTTTAGTGATTAGCACCAGGCAGCTGCAGACGCCTCTTCATAGAAAATAAATAGAAATTGTCAATGTCTCCTCTAATCACCACAGGATGGCAAATGTTTCTGAGGAAAGAAAAGCTCCCTGTCTCCGCTGTATCAGCTGTCAGGTATCAGAATCAGAAAAAATGCAAACAGTTCATTTGTTTAGAGGCAGTCTGGGTGTCTTGGAGTCTGTGTTGTGAGCATATTATTGTGCATCCCCCATACTAAGTAAGCATGGACTTATAATCAATAGTTTAAAAAAAGGTACTGCATTGTTGAGAAGATTCAAAGTTTGATTGCTAATGGTTAGCATGTTTGCTAACGAATTGAACTGATTTGCAGTTGAACTGCTGATATAATTTAAACTACCAGTTAATAAAAATACTTAAATACATTCTTGTCTTACCACATTGTGTTAGAGTGAGAAAATATTATAAAGGACAGCAATAGAAGTTGTAAATTGAGTCCTCAGAGCTCACAATCGGGCATAAACACCGCATTGATTTCTCACTAGACATATTAGGGTATATGTGGCAATAATGCAGTGACAGTTTTGTTGGCCCGTTGCAGACCACATAAATCTACATACTAACACACTCCTGTGTCATCATGTTTAAACCCACTTGCACCACCATTTGAATAAATCCATTTGTGTGCCAAAAGATAGTCAGATATATACAGTATCTCACAGAAGTGAGTACACCCTTCACATTTTTGCAAATATTTCAGATTTTTTCATGGGACAACACTCTAGAACATAAACTTTGACATGCAGAATATCAAAGTTTAGTTTTTATAGTTTGGTATATATATATATATATAATGATTAAATATATTTTAACACATACATTTTTTGTAAATAATTTATTCGTACTTAATTCATTATTAACGCGTTCAAATCCCACCCCTAATAAAAACTGTTGCTGCAAATACACTATCATTTGCAATCCTTCCATTTTCATTGCCTTTTTTGTCTTAAAGGAAACTACTTTTGCCTGTGCTGAAATAGTTTGCTGGCTTAGTTACTGTTTTTCTTGTTATGAATGGAAATTAATGCTGCCCTTTCCCCACTCAACAAACACAGTCCAGCCTCATCAAAAGCTGAGCACCTATCTTAGTGACATACTGTATGGATCAATAAAACTGACATATGTACTAGTCTGACATATCTGAGGATTAGATTGACCCTGATGAGAAAACGCTTCTGTGCATCTCGACATAGTAAAAGATCATTTCAGGCCTTTCAGTGAGCACAGGAGGAGAGCAGCAGGGATAATAGATGTGAAAAACAGGCGCAGGCTGAAATATAAAAATGAAACTTTTTTTTTTTTAATGTTCTGACATCGTATTCAGAACAGCAACACCAACAGAGAAGATTGGCAATTTTCCAAAAAGATGGAAAAGTTCTAACATTTGTGTCATGAATCTGTTCTGAAAAGTTTGGTTTTATTTCGTCGGTCAGTTCTGGCAAAGCTACCATCTAATATTCCACAATGCATTATTAATACATTACCATAAAAGACTACATGTGTTTAAAAAAGTGTTTAAAAATATAGATGTGTGCTGTTTGTCATAAACTGTTTTCATGTGACTTTGACAGTCTGACCTTGTGTGTTTTCTCCCTCTCGCTGTCAGACTGTTACTCCGGCCCCATCTAATGCCACTCAAATCAACCAACAGTCAGGGGTTAATAGCAGCTATTTTTGCTTTAAAAGCCTCATTTGAAAACATACAAAAAGCAGCAAATTGCAACTAATGACTAGTGTGGCAATCACTGGCTGATCAGCTTTTGTGGTGATTGATAGTTATTCCTCCCCAAGAGATGGAGAATGAATTAAAATGTGTAATTATTTCTCTTTCCCTGGTGGAAGTAAAGTTGCTTGTTTTTGCACTTCCAAAATGGTATTTGGGCTGTAGTTGATCTAAAGCACTTTTTATGGGAATCCCACTTAACTATTTTAATTCCTCATAAAAATAGTTTCGAGTCCTCATAAAAATAAAAAAATTTGATTCAACTAGAAATCAGTACAATTGTAGAACCAACTTGTTTCCACATGTCCATGTGACTTGGGTTCGTGCTCCAGGATTGCTGCTGATGGCCCGGGTCTCTGGGCTGCCCTAGTCTGCCTCTACATGGTCACATTTGCAGGATCACACTCATCTCTGATCACTCCTCATTCCTCATCCTCAGCATGCTGACATAATCACTGAGTCGTCCAGTGGCTTCATTCACTAAGAGATGCTTTTGTTTAGGTTTTTATTGTGTGTTTCTGGTACTTTAGTTGTTGTTGTGATACATGTTCATTTATTCGTTCGTTCGTTCGTTCGTTCGTTCATTCATCCATGTATTTATTTATTGATATTTGTTGATGTTGTCTTGGTTATTTCTTTAAGAACACCTGATGACTGCCAGCTTAGTTTACTTGTAAAAGCTGTGGGAAATTCTTTGTTGTGTTTCTGTTGTGTAGCAGTTGGTTGTCTGGTGTTAGGTTGGATTGAAGGGCTGTTGCCTTTTACTTGTTGTATCTTTGTCTCCTCTTTTTTTTTCTACTTTCCTTGTTACTTGTTTCACTATTCTCCTTTTTTTCTGTCCCCTCCAGTCAGGTCCAGAAAGACTGCATTAATTCCATAATGAATGAATGAATGAATAAATAAATAAATAAATCATATTATCAAGAGGAACCTTATACCCATAAAGCCATAAAGCTCCCCTTGGCAAAGCAAATTTTTTCAGCACAACACAGCAGCCAGAGCATCATTCTGCTGCTACAGTGCTGGACAGGATGAGTTAAAAAAATCCCATATAAAACCTTCAACTTTATTTGTATAGCATCATTTACATTACAGTCATTCAGCAGATGCTTTTCTCCAAAGCAACTTACAGAGGGTAGGCAGTAGTGTTAAGGGTCTTGCTTCAGGTCCCAACTAGTAGGTGTTTACATTCATCCTCTGATTCAAACCCTGGTCTCCCGCAATAACAGCCTAAATAAGGAAAACCATTCAATTTGCCAAGGGGTGACAGTGGAAACGAAAAAATCCCTTTTAACAGGAAGGAAAAACCTCCGGCAGAACCTGGTTCAGGCAGGGCAGCCATCTACCTCGACCGGTTGGGGTGGAGAGGACAGCAAAGAGAGACCAACAGACACTTTAACGTTTAGCCAGGAAGACCGGCTGAGAGAGGAGAAATATGTTAATGATGCAAAAACTATCATGTTTATACATGGGAGCTAAGGAGCAGAGAGATGAAAAGGAAGAGCTCAGTGCATCATGGGATGCCCCTTTAGCAGTCTAAGCTTATGGCATGGTTAACCTCCCCTAACTATAAGATAAAAACAGAGTTATTATTATCCCTATCATTTTATAACTTAAACATCACTCGCATTAAAGTGTTTCATTTATGACTATAGTTTCCTCAAGTGGGTTCTTACTGGCTGGAGTTCAGCATTCAGATACCATGTCATGGCACCAGAATAACACTTGTGCCTCGTATCAGTGTTGGTATCTCTCCTGAACTACCTCTTCTCCTTTCTGCTGTCATCAGCGTCACTGAATCCTCTGAAGAAGAGTCTCTCAGCAACTCTTCACACATCTCTTCACACATCTCTCCCCTCAGCTCACCCACACATGTGGAGAGGGTGTGCTGACATTTCTGTGGCCGGCAGTATGGCACTGTGTGTGAAAAGAGGCCAACAGAGTGTAAATATGTGCAGGCGCAGCTCCCACACACAGAGTTTCAGTGGGATATCGCAGCCATGACCTTTCTGCTCTCTCACTGTTGACAAAACCAGTGGTGCTAATGCTGCTGTGCTGATGAAAGGACGATGAAACACCTTCAGAAAAATCTGTAAGAGATAAGGACAATGGAAAATAAATGAATAAATCAGGACCCCTGAAGGACCGCTCACAGTCTTAATAAAGGAAAAGTGACGTCTTTCTAACAATAACTTCATGATGCTTCAGCATTAACATCCACCTATTTTCCAAAACACAGACTTACCAAAAATGTTTTCATTTTATTCTGTTGTCATAGAGCCGTTTACGGCAAAAGTCATCGCTAAGATCTTCTAAAAAAAAATAAATAAAAAAATAAACTTTATAATGTATTTAGATGCCACATTACATATCACAAGAAACAAAATAAGTCTGTCCATCCATTTCTTTTGCTGCTTTTCTGGGGTCGGATTGCTGGGGCAGTTGCTTAAACAGGGAAACCCAGACTTCCCTGTCCTTGGCCACTTCTTCCAGCTCATCTTGGGGTATCCCACGACATTCCCAGGCCAGCATGTCCTGGGTCTTCCACTGGGTCTCCTCCCGGGTCAGCTGAGCTGCACTTTATCTGGAACCTCAACTAGAGTCACCTTGGGTGACCCTATCACTGCTACGAAGCCCCTTGACAACATAACTCCGAGGATCACTAGGACATGCAAACCCCTCCACCATGGTAAGGTGGCAGCTCAGGGAGGGGGCCGGCTTTAACCTTAATGATAAAAGAGGTTACTGCCGCTTTCAGTTCAGTTTAAACAACTTATTTTGTCCTAAATGGGCAATTCATGTGCAGTTTTCCCAGATATACACAAACATCAGTGATGGTGATATTGTAGAATCAATAGTAAATCAAATCAATAGAATCCATACATTTAAAACAAAAACTAATGATAAAATCCAATGAATAAAATTAAATCTTATAAGGCCAATAAATAAATAATTTAAAAATAAGTCAATTTAATCTAAAATGGGTTTGATCTGTGTTCAAAAGCTTGATAGCAGAAGGAAAAAAAGACTGTGTTGCAATTTGTTTTCCTGTTGGGCAAATGCTATGGGGCTATTATTGTAGCAATATTATCTACAAATCCGTGTTGAAAGTCACAAATGCATACAGAGAGTCGTGTATCCGTATCTTAATTTGTGTGTGCACAGTTGGATTCGCAAATGTGTAAATAAATCCACAAATGTGTGATGAGATTTCTGTGTCTGTACAAGAATCTGCAAATGTGTAAAACAACTTGTGTGTAACCCGGTTTGCAAATGTGTAAAAAAATTCCACAAATCTGTATTTAAAGTTGCAAATGTGTAGACCAATCTGTAAATGCGTGCTAAGATCTGCACATGTGCAGACCGATCTGTATCCACAGAGAGACATGAATGCCTGGAGTATTTCAGCTACAAGACCCAGAAATACAGACAAATCGCTGGTTACGAGTCAAGCAGCTTCTGGATTGGCTCTCTCTACACACGTGGATTTTGCTACACTTGTTCCGTGAGAAATCCACAAATGCGTGTCAGGATTCGTATCCGTAACGCTTGGGTTTGCGTGCCCTGACCGCTGGCTCACAGGCTGCCTCACTCCGGCTGCCGTTGGTTCGCTTGCTCTGCTGCTGGCGGTAATATAATTACTGCGGTCAAGCCAGCCGCCTTTCGTTTTCGCGTAGTCAAGCCAGCCGCTCCTACATTTTCAGTGCGCACCTACCGTCAGTTTACGGTAAATGCAAGCGTACTGCTGCAAGGAAATTATTTCCGGTTCACAAAATAAAAGCACGAATTTAAATGTGTATTATCAAGTGATGTTTTAAGAAACTGATTCACGTTAACTGTAAACTATCGGGGTATACTGCTAACATTTACACTAAATAAATACCTTAGAATGTATGGAGTTGAAAACAGTTTTATCTATCTATCTATCTATCTATCTATCTATCTATCTATCTATCTATCTATCTATCTATCTATCTATCTATCTATCTATCTATCTATCTATCTATCTATCTGTCTGTCTGTCTGTCTGTCTGTCTGTGCTAATAAACATATACTGAGGCCTTAAAGCAAATACTAAGTGGTGTATGTTGACCATCCTTGACAGCACTATCATTCTAGACTACTTTGGGGTCAATAGGTCACATGACCTCAAAGCTATTGAGCAAAAATGCTCATATTTACACTTTAAAAATCATTTAAAATATATTAAGACCTTAAAGCAAATATAAATTGGTGTATGTTGACCATCCTTGATAGCACTATCATTCTAGACTACTTTGGGGTCAATAGGTCACATGACCTCAAAGCTATTGAGCCGAAAATGCTAATATTTACACTTTAAAAATCATTAAAAATATATTAAGACCTTAAAGCAAATATAAATTGGTGTATGTTGACCATCCTTGATAGCACTATCATTCTAGACTACTTTGAGGTCAATAGGTCACATGACCTGGGAGTTATTGTAATAACTTTTGAAATAACATGAAATATATATGTGTGTGTATATATATATATATATATAATACATTTTATTTAAAAACTCCTTTCAAAAAACCCAAGTACACTTTACAGGAGAATGAAAACATTTAAAAACATAGGAGAGAGAAGTATACAAAAAACTAACAAGCAAAGCACTAACAAGCAAAACAGACGACAACAGTGTAATGGTGAGTGAAAAACTAGATGGCATAGGACTGTCTGAACAAGTGTGTTTTCAGTTTAGATTTAAAGAGAGGGAGAGAGTCTATGGCACGAAGATCAGGGGGGAGGGAGTTCCAAAGACGGGGAGCAGAGCGGCTGAATGCTCTACTCCCCTTAGTGACAAGGCGGGCAGGGGGAACAGAAAGTTGAAGAGAGGTGGAGGAGTGGAGTGAGCGGATAGGAATGGAAATGTGTAGAAGCTCAGATATGTATGGTGGAGCCTGATTGTGAAGTGCTTTGAAAGTGATAAGGAGTATTTTGAAATTAATTCTTTTTTTTATGGGAATCCAGTGAAGTTGTTGCAGGATGGGGGTGATATGATGAGTGGAGGGTGTCCGGGTGATGATTCGAGCTGCAGAGTTTTAAAGGAGCTGCAGTCTTTGGAGGGCTTTGTTGGGGAGACCAAAGAGAAGTGATTTACAGTAATCAATTCGTCAGGTGACAAGGCTATGGACGAGAATGGCAGTGGTATGGGGGGTAAGAGACGGACGGAGACGGGAAATATTTCGCAGATGAAAATATGCTGACCGAGTGATATTATTAATGTGGGACTGAAAAGAGAGTGTGCTGTCAAGGACAACACCCAGACTCTTTACTTGAGGGGAGGGAAGGATGGTTGAATTGTTGATGGAAATGGAGAAACTATTAGATTTGGAGAGAATATGGGGCGTGCCTATCATTAGGACTTCTGTTTTAGAACTGTTGAGTTCTAGGAAATTGGAAGAAAACCAAGAATGAATTTCTTGGAGACAGTGGGTAAGGGAGGTTGGTGGAAGTGAGAAAGATGGTTTGGTAGAGAGGTAAAGCTGGGTGTTGTCCTTGTAGCAATGAAAATGAATATTATGTCGACGAAAAATGAAGCCAAGTGGAAGAATGTAGATGATGAATAGTAGGGGCCCCAGGGCTCGGTCCTGGGGCACACCAGCAGAGACAGGGTAAGGGTTGGATTTGTGTGATTTAAGTTGAACAAACTGTGTGCGGCCAGAGAGGTAAGAAGTTAACCAGGTGAGAGGGGTGCCGGAGATACCGATAGATGACAGTCTGTCAAGAAGAGTGCGGTGAGAAAGTGTCAAATGCTGCTGTGAGGTCAAGAAGGATGAGAATGGACAGTAAACCAGAATCTGAAGCTATAAGGTCATTGGAGATTTTGAGGAGTGCCGTTTCAGTGCTGTGGAGGGGACGAAAACTGTACTGAAACTGCTCGTAAATATTGTTTGTGATGAGGTGGTTATGAAGCTGAGAGGCAACAGACCTTTCAAGAATTTTGGAAATGAAAGGTAAATTGGACATAGGGCGTAAGTTATTAAAATTGGTGGGGTCCAAACCGGGTTTTTTCAGGATAGGTGTAACTGTAGCCGTTTTAAGTGCAGGAGGGACGATTCCGGAAAGTAAAGAGGAATGAATGATGTTGGTAATGAGAGGAGCAAGAGAGGAGGAACAGGTTTTGTTTTTTGTTGTTGTAATTAGGTTACACATGTTAAGGAAATGTTTTTGTTTTAAAACTATTTGAAAAGTGCCTTTAAGATAGTTTGATATTGATGTGTAAATAGTTACAGTAAATATATATATGTTTACCATTTTTGGTCATTTAAATATTATTGTCTTTGTTTATTTGTTATTATTATTATTGTTGTTATTTTCAATTTTATTGGTACTATTGTTGTTCTTATAGTGATGAGGTTACACATGTTGAAGAATTATTTTTCTTTTAAAACTATTTGAAAAGTTCATATACCATTTGACCATTCTATTTATTTTATTTAATTTTATTGTTCTATTGGTTTTAGATCTACTTTACTTCCAAATATATATTTTGATAGACATTTTGAGAGTGACATGTGTAAATAGTTAAATGTATATATTAACTATTTTATGGTCATTTCCTAATTCAAATTGTTATTATTACTAGTATTATTTTTATTTATTATCATTGTGTATTTATTGATGTTGTTTTTGAGGTCATTTTAATGTTAGATATCATTATCATAATTTTTTTCCCCACAATGCTTAAGTTACACATGTTGAAGAATTGTTTTTGTTTTAAAAAGGTTTGAATTTGAGATATCTGAAGTCCTTTTACTGTGTGACCACTGTATATATTGTATTTCATTTCATTATTCTATTGGTTTTTGATCAAATTTACATAACAAATGGGAGCATTTTCGGCTCAATAGCTTTGAGGTCATGTGACCTATTGACCCCAAAGTAGTCTAGAATGATAGTGCTATCAAGGATGGTCAACATACACCAATTTATATTTGCTTTAAGGTCTTAATATATTTTAAATGATTTTTAAAGTGTAAATATGAGCATTTTTGCTCAATAGCTTTGAGGTCATGTGACCTATTGACCCCAAAGTAGTCTAGAATGATAGTGCTGTCAAGGATGGTCAACATACACCACTTAGTATTTGCTTTAAGGCCTCAGTATATGTTTATTAGCACAGACAGACAGACAGACAGACAGACAGACAGACAGACAGATAGATAGATAGATAGATAGATAGATAGATAGATAGATAGATAGATAAAACTGTTTTCAACTCCATACATTCTAAGGTATTTATTTAGTGTAAATGTTAGCAGTATACCCCGATAGTTTACAGTTAACGTGAATCAGTTTCTTAAAACATCACTTGATAATACACATTTAAATTCGTGCTTTTATTTTGTGAACCGGAAATAATTTCCTTGCAGCAGTACGCTTGCATTTACCGTAAACTGACGGTAGGTGCGCACTGAAAATGTAGGAGCGGCTGGCTTGACTACGCGAAAACGAAAGGCGGCTGGCTTGACCGCAGTAATTATATTACCGCCAGCAGCAGAGCAAGCGAACCAACGGCAGCCGGAGTGAGGCAGCCTGTGAGCCAGCGGTCAGGGCACGCAAACCCAAGCGTTACGGATACGAATCCTGACACGCATTTGTGGATTTCTCACGGAACAAGTGTAGCAAAATCCACGTGTGTAGAGAGAGCCAATCCAGAAGCTGCTTGACTCGTAACCAGCGATTTGTCTGTATTTCTGGGTCTTGTAGCTGAAATACTCCAGGCATTCATGTCTCTCTGTGGATACAGATTGGTCTGCACATGTGCAGATCTTAGCACGCATTTACAGATTGGTCTACACATTTGCAACTTTAAATACAGATTTGTGGAATTTTTTTACACATTTGCAAACCGGGTTACACACAAGTTGTTTTACACATTTGCAGATTCTTGTACAGACACAGAAATCTCATCACACATTTGTGGATTTATTTACACATTTGCGAATCCAACTGTGCACACACAAATTAAGATACGGATACACGACTCTCTGTATGCATTTGTGACTTTCAACACGGATTTGTAGATAATATTGCTACAATAATAGCCCCATAAAAAATGCATCCACCAGAAGGCAGCAGTAAGAACGTGGTGGACAGAATGTGATCTGGTTGGCAGATTGGGCCCAAATCCCTGTGATGAATACCAATAACTTCAGGCCTCGTTTCCACCAAGGGGTCGGGACGGGGCGGTTAGGGTGTGGATATGGTTTCTAAACTGTAATCTCCACAGCCGACCTTAACCTTACCTGAAAGGTGGAGTATCAGTCAGATGGCGATAGATGCCTCAGCTACGTAACAGCATGACGCCATTGCAGCACCTTCCTTAAAGTAGAATCCAAACACGACTCACAAACAAAGGAGGAGAATGGCGACCAGGAACAGTTTTTGTTTCTTCTTCTTGGCTTCGCAACGCCATTTTAAATGGAGATTTAATAAACCAAAAGAAAATATGTTGCTCTAAACATGGAGCCATTCCTGCTTTGTGTTTATGCCAGGTTATACCAGAAGCGACTTTTTTTTCTTAACTAATCAACGGATGGCAGTGTGTGTCTATCTCCACCCTTTTGGGTCAGATTGGTACCCCAATGAAAGGGTCCCAAGAAAGTTGGATGGGTTGGGTCAGATATTAAGGTACCCTTCCAGTTTTCATGTGTGGAAACACATAAAAATGCGTCCTGCCCCTTCCTGCCCCAACCCTCACCCGTCGATGGAAACGGGGCTTTAGAGCGTACATCAACCATGGTGCTCAAGCTTTTTTCTTTTTTCTTTTTTTTCACAGATAACCTGCTGAACCAACAGATAGAGAAAATTGTTCAAATAAAAGAAGAATGAACATTCAACAAAATTGTATTACAGACTGAAACAGTTTTCACTGTTTTGATTACAATTCAGCCTTTATATTAAGACTACAGCTTAAAACTGTTGAGATATTCTATGATATAACCTTTATTTTGCATAACTTTACATACTTCAAGTGCACATGTAAACATGCTTTATAAAACTTATGATTGTTTACATGGTGTATAAAGATTCAGGAACTAACAATGAAAATAGCAGCAGGATTAAGGTTAATGGGAATCAACATCATTTGTAAGCTGCAAAAATAGTGATACTGAACAAAGTAATGGAGGTGTCATAGTTCAATAAAAACATGAAGTAATTTATAGGAGAAAAGGTTGAAATTGATAAAGAAGATCATTGTGGAGGTACAGTCAAACAATTTAGCAGGTGTATGCAGGGACTTCTCATTCTAATTATGTAGCTTTAAAGGAAAGAGACCACTGGTTTGCTTATTTCAGACATGCATGCCTTCAGGCCACCATCAATACTCCCACTGATTCAGTGGCCAGTTGCCTGGGGGGAAGATGGTGGATAGAGATAATCTGCAGCTGTTGATAGCCTGGGAATTGACAAGCTACATGTGTTTAGCAAGCTTGGTGCAGTTATGATTAAACCGCTCTGCTTGGTTAGTTTATTTGATCACTTTTAATTGAGCAAATGTACCTCAAACTATTTTTTTCTTAAGTATTTCTTATATTGTGGAACCAGTCTTCTGATGTATCTGCACACCTAATACCAACACAACACAAACATCTGAAACTGTTTCAGTTACCACTCAGTCCCATGTTGACTCTCATCTTATCGCTTGCACCTTCTCTTTCTTTTCCTTTTTTCCTCTCATAGGGCCTGATTTACTAAAGTTCCTGATAAAGGGCAAGACTGCGTGCACACATAAATAGATTGCATGATTTGCAGGAGATCAACTAAAAACGTTTATGCAATTGATGAGAGGCAAAAACAGGAGTATTCAAATGAGGACTTAGCGTGCGTTGTCGTGTTGCCATGGAGAGTTTAGAAGCAGAGCAGGAAGGAAGCAGAGCAGGAAGGTCCATATATATATATATATATATATATATATATATATATATATGTATATATGTCCAGCTGAATACTACATATACACATTTCTTGTTAGGGCAGTGAAATTCTGCAATGTCTTGGGAAAAAAAGCTTTTGTCTCCTCCTGTTATTGAGAATTCTTGTCAACAAATAAGTGCCCTCTCAGCAGAACAGCATGCAGAAGAACATTGTATTGTCTTCTCATCTGTTGCAGACTAATAAGCCTGCACACCAGTGTGGACCCACATGGCTGAAATGAAGAGGCATGTGGTCATCTGCAGATGTAGCCCTGCCAGATCTGTGTCTTTATTTTTTAAAGCCACAGCATATAACAGTGAAATGCCAGCAAATGGTGGGGATCTGTTCAGTGTTAGTGGACTGAAAGCCAATTTCACACAAATTGCTGAGACACAATCATATTCTAACATTTCTGGATGTCTGCAATTTCACTGTGCTGCAGGCATGCCTGGGTAATGAGCCAACCGGTTTTCATTGCCAGGGCATCAAACACTGCAGATTTATCATAGCCTCTGGTGTCTTTGAGATACCCATAAGTTGCATGTTAACACAGGGACTGTGAAGAAAAGTCTGCAGGAGGAGGCAGGAGAGAGCTGGAGGTGAGTTGCAAGACCTTTCAGGTATTCAACCAATTTAAATGGACTTGCCTGCAGTCCTTTACAAAAGCTAACAGCACATCCTGGAGCCCACTGAGATGAAGCTTTGTGCAGATTGAGTGTTGATTAGTTGGAAGTTAGCTCAAGCCAGTAGGGGGCTGACCACAACAACAACAACAACAATAACAAGTTTCATCACAAAGACACTTTTTTCTTTTGTTGGATCTTTTTCATTTTTATCAGTTAAATCTCATAAAGTTTTAAAGTTTTAACATAATTGTACTTTTATTCCAAACATGACTCTAAACAAGTTCAAATTTAAGCCTTGAATATTGAAAATGGACAAAAATCTTTAGACCCTGATTCTGATTAAAATGCTTACCCATACTGTTAGCGTGTATGTGCGTGCGCGCATGTGTGTGTGTGTGTGTGTGTGTGTGTGTGTGTGCGTGCGTGGCTTAAGCTGGTCAGATTAACAGCAATTTAAAATCCAGGTTTTAATGTTGATTATGCTGTGGAAAAAGAGAGGCTCCTGGGAGCAATTGCTTATTGTTTGAAGGGATTTCCATAATCTGAAGGATAATTATGATGTTTTTATGGATAAATTTGCATCTGACTGTTCAATACAGTCAGTCGAATGAGAGCGTTAAGCTCTTGATGCAAGACAGTGAAGGTTATGGCCATCAATCAGGAGAAGCACTAGCCTCTGTTTTTGTGCCAGCAGAACCATTTAAGCAGACCTTTAGTCTACTTTGGCCCTACATCAAGACTTCTTTCTGCCTGCAAATTCACTTTTGGCCGAGGCAGAGGATTAGTAGTCCCCCACCTCCACACTACAGACAGCAATAAGATGAGGTGTGATATACGACTCTGACTATGTGGAAACTCCCAGCCCAGCAGGACTTATCGAGGCTGGTACCACATGCTGTTCTCCAGCTTCCCTCTAGGGATGCAGCCTTCGTATGCAGCCCACAAGAGAAATGAGCTGTAATACAGGAAAAAATCCAAGTTCATCGCGTCCCAGATGGGAAGAATTTTCGAGAAGACAGCATGGCAGATCTAACAAGATTTTCTGTGGTCCCACAGTTACTAAATGTCTCAAAGCTTTTACTTAACTGCAGTTTGGTCCATGTGTAGAGGATGAGAAATCACCATCCCGTCATTTGAAGTGGTGTAAATTCTCATACCCCCTCTAATCTTCTTTGTTTGAAAATAATAATAATAATAATAACAATAAGAATAATAAGAATACTACTACTACTACTACTACTACTAATAATAATAATAATAATAATAATAATAATAATAATTGTAAATAGCCATATCTAACTTGGTTCCTGTCAACCACAGCAGGTGACATAAATGCTGCTGGTCCCTTCATGCACCAGTGGGTGTCATTGTAACACCATATTCGATAGGGAACAGTCAGCCCAAGCACGCAAGGACCAGAATAAACATGGCGCTTGAGTTGGACATACAAGTTTAAACTGGTTTGTTCTTAATCACTCCACAGCTTTTATGCACTGTTAAGTTAAACACCTCCTGGCCCAGGCACCCTGAGACATGAGACCGGTAACACATGCACAGACTGGAAAACATTAGACAGGACAGATGCACTGGCCTTTCTCATCATTGCTAATCACCATTGGGGTTGGAGCTCGTGCCTGATGCTAGAGCCTTTTCTAAGTTGTTTCCAGAATTGGTTTGGTTTTCCACAGCCAGAGAACCCCCACAGAGATGTGTCACATTAAATCTAATGAACTGGATTCCTGGAAGTCCTATAAGGTGAGTCGTGTAAGTTCCAGAAAACATCAGATCACGTTTTTTTTTCTGCTTTTATTTTCTCAGCAAATGGATGTCCTAATGTCACAGGTCTAGTTTTTAGTTAAAATATACTTGAAATTTATTTACTTTAATGCTTTAATTTTGTCCACAAAAAAATGTTTTTCTCAGTGGTCACTGTGTTTCACATCAAGAATAATCACTGTCATACAACTTGTTTACATGCTGCGTTAGGCTCTTGGCTAACCGACCAAGATCAGCGAGGCACATCTCTCCTGAGCTTCCTGTCACTCAATAATAAAAAACACAGACCCAACCTCCCCAAATACCTCTGCCAATGATCAGCCAATGATCAGCCAAGATCAGCAGCCACCGACCCCACTCGCCTGGTGGGGTCGGTGGCTGCTGATCTTGGCTCGCCGAGCCCTGTGCCCAGTGATTGTGGGGGGCTCTGGCTGGGGCCTTCCTCTGCCACCCTCAGGATGGGTCTGGGGTAGTCTTTGTGGTGGGGTGGCTTGGGTTCGTGCTCTGGGATTGCCGCTGCTCACCCGGGTCTCTGGGCTGCCCTAGTCCACCTCTAGCTTCCGTAGTGGTGTGGTCACATTTGCACAATCAGACTCATTTCTGATCACTCTTCATTCCTCATACTCTGCATGCTGAGTCACTGAGTTGTCCAGTGGGTTTACACACAAGCTATTTTTGTTTAGTTTTTGGTGTCTTTGGTACTTTGGTTGTTTTTGTGATATATCTTGCTGTTCTTTACTTGGTTATTTCTTTAGGAGCTCCTAATGACTGTCAGCTTAGTTTTTCTGTAAAAGCTGTAGGAAATTCTCTCTTGTGTTTCTGTACAGATGTAGCAGTTGGTTGTCTGGTGTTAGGTTGGATTGAAGGGTCGTTGCCTCTATCGACTCATCTTTGTCTCCTCTTCCTTTTTTTCCACTTTCCTTTTTACCTCTCTTCATTACTGTCCCTTTTTCTTCTGTCCCCTCCATCAGGTCCAGCAAGATTACATAAATTCCATGATAATGATGATAAAAAATGAGATTATGAAGAGAACCCTTGTACCCATAAAGCTTCTCTTGGAAAAGCAAATTTGTTTGGCACAACACAGCAGCCAGACCATCATTCTGCTGCCACCATCCTGGACAGGACAAATTAAAAATAAAAATAAATAATAAAAAAATATATATATATTGGTCATGGTTAGAGACCCATTTTTATTTCTCTTATGGATAGCAATTTATTTCTCCACTATTACATTGGAATTATAGAGTTCTCTGTTGCCTAAATAATATTTTGCTGCATTCCTCATTTACACATTGTTCAAATGTTAAAATATCTTATATTATGTCCTAATTGAGTATACAATGAAGACAGCAGACTGGAAGATAAATTAAGGGCAAAAAATGGAGTGGGAATTTATTTCTGGCAAGCCTGTAATCTAGAAAAAACATTTGTTGAGATGCATAGGTCTTTGGTGAATTATTTAAATACAGAGCATAATTAAATGAGCCATAACAACAAATTTTATAAATTAGAAAACATGCAGCTCTTCTGAAGTATTCACCTCATCTCAGCCACAAAGTACAAAAGAAACAGATTTTAGCACAGCATCTGTGACTTCAATAACATGATCATTGATCCAGGAAAATTGGAACCCACTGGGCTTTGTTAAGTCTTTGATCCTGCCTGTGCCACCATGAACACTTTACAGGCATGAAGAGCAAGCTGAGGGTCCTTTCCAAACAGCTTCCCCATCTAGACCTTTCAGTCTCTAATGTGTTTGTCACATTTTACAGCACGGCCCATTACAGGTCAGAATTAGTTGATTCAGTAGTTCCTACAAAAACAGAGACCAGTTTAATAAATCGTGTTTGTGTTTTGTGCATTGTGTTTGCAGTGGCTCTGAAAAAGGTTGATGCAACATTCATGTACGAGTTTCTCCATGTGTGCTTTGGGATCATTGGCAGAGGTATTTGGGGAGGTTGGGTCTGTGTTTTTTATTATTGAGTGACAGGAAGCTCAGGAGAGATGTGCCTCGCTAACTCGGCTGTGCCTCAGGGCTTCAAGGTCGACGGGATTAGCATTTTAAAACCTGCATTTTTTCAGCTCCTCCTCATCTCTTTGAAATGTGTGTTGTAGATAGGGCGTGGAACTTTTACCGGTCTCTTTATATCACATCTCACAGGGAACAGGCTGGCTCACATTAACAGGAAGCAATAATCTGGCTACATTGTTCCACTTTGTTTAATTTGATTTGGAATATTTCTGGTTTCTCACAAAGATTGAATAGAAAAGGTCACAGCATGTTCACGTTTAGTTTTTTTTCCCTCGACTATTTATTACAGCTTCATTAAATTCAGTTTAATTATCTGAAAATCATATCCATTTATTTATTTGTTACCCTCGTCTTTGCATAACCTGTTTCTGGAAGATCTTACTGGAAACTTTGTCCAACTCCACCTGTAAATACATATATTTTATTTAAGTTCATAAAAGGTCAAACCATGAGCTTTCATAACTGTTTAAAGGTCTCGAGTTTATTCCAGCAGAAAATTACACAGCACTGACATGGAGTAGTGCTTATAGCATTAATCTGAATCAATTTTAAGCACTACAGCTGTACAAATCAGATACTAAACAGCTTTGCAGCTTGAGAGATCAATCATTTCTCTTAGTCCAGACTGTAATATATCTACAAACACAACCATATTTTTAGTTTCAAAAGCCTTGACTGCAATAAGCTTCTGTATATCAGAGTGCAGGAACTCCACCCAGAATTCCTCCAAGGCTCTAAATGTTGTGGGACTGACTTGGTTGGCATGCCTCTGCAGCATCATGGCATCTTGGCCCAGACTGGCCCATGGGAGGAGTGGGACAATTACCAGTGGCCAGAGCTAAAAGTGGCCTGACAGACTGGCCTAACTGTCAAAAAAAAAAAAAAAAAAAAAAGTTCATCCAACCAGTCTGCTTTGTAGACTTGGAGAAGGCATTGGACTGTATTCTTCTGTTGATGATCTTCTTCTTTTGTGAGTCCTGAGAGTAGTGTTCCTGGAGTACGGGGTACCAGACCCTCTGATAAGGGCTGTTCAGTCTCTGTACAACTGGTGTCAGAGATTGTCAACATTTTCAAATGTTGAAAGTGAGACATTTTACTTTTTCATGACTACTATTAGCTCATCTCGAGTTTATGGCAGCAACATGTCTTTCAAGATTTGATGGGGGGCAAGAAAAGCTTTAAAAGTAAGAAGTATTATAAAGGAGGGACAGGGGGAATATGTTCCAACTAGCTATGTTATTTAGGAAACACGGAGTAATATGCTTACAAATGACACAGAGCAACCTTGAGCCTCGTAGCATAATTACCAGTCAGATGTGACATCTTCTCAGTTCTACTCTCCTGACACTGCTGATTCACTACGCATCATCATTTCTGAAAACTTTTTAATACAGCTTAGGCAATTATGCTATACGGCTAATGATATACTCCCATCAAGATTATGTCTTTTTTAGGGACAGCCTTGCATATTTCAGCAAGACAATGCTAAACCACAAACAGCATCTATTATGATTCACATGAGAAGAGCCCAGGTGGTGGACTGACCTGCATGCAGTCCAAACCTTTCAGCAATGGAAAACATGAGAAACCAAGACTGTTGAGCATTCTACATGAAACAAGAATGAAGCAAACTTTCCAACTCCAAACGTCCAGCAGCTGGTCTCATCAGCTCCAGATGTTTATGGTATTGTTCCAACATTTCTAAGATGTACTGCTGCCATCAAAGTCATGATGAGCTCAGCTGATATGAAACAGCAGCATTTTTCAAGTTCAGTCTTTTTATGCTTTACTTAGTTCTGTGTGTTTTATAGCATTAATTAACTTTTGAGTTTTGTTTAAATTTATATTTAAGGGGTTTTATGTCTTGGTATTTTTGTATATTGTGAATGATTTTCTTATGATTTTTTTAAAAGCACATTTCAGTGTGTGTCGACATACAAGAGGCATTAGATTAGATCAGGGGTAGCCAACGTTGGTCCTCCAGGGCACCAACCCAGCAGGTTTTCCAGATTTCCGTGCTCCAACACACCTGACTTAAACTAACGAGTCATTGTGAAGATCCTTATAGGCTGTTGGATCTATTTAATTTGAGTCAGGTGTGCTGGAGCAGGGAAATCTGGAAAACCTGCCGGATTGGTGCCCTCGAGGACCGACGTTGGCTACCCCTGGATTAGATGATAATGGCATAACAAATGCTGTTACATCCTGCAGATGATTAATCTTGATATAGTAAATTTGATTTTCCCTTCATGAACTCTGAAAATGTAATTAATGGAGTGGCCAAAAACTTGGTGCAGACATTTTTGTCCTGTATTTGTGGATTTTAGTGTTTCAGTAAATTCTTACAAGGTTCTAGTCAGGTTCTTTTCACATTGTTACATCCCCTTTTCAAAACACAACAGATTTTCTATCTTTTTTAACCGTAACACATGCAATGCCGAAAAATTAGTTTACTTACCATTTGTGCTTGAGATAGCACACATCCAAACCCCAAGTCTTACACTCGGAACGCGTGCTCCAAATACAGAAATAATAAAATAAATAAAAGCAAACAAGCTCATGGACGAGCCCCCACTATGCTACGTCCCCTTTTTGCCTAGGGGCATTGGGGCAGAACATAAGAGAGTCGGACACCAGATGAAGTAAGACAAACAGGATTTAACTGACACAAGGAAAATATGTACAATCAACAACAGGTTACTGGCAATCAAATCACACATCCAAGTCCAACCAAAATAGTCCAAAATGACGTCTCTGTAGTAGTAAGCACAACAGAAAGTGTCCCACAACGGGTAATAAGGCACTTAAACAAAAAGAATCCAAAAGAAATGAAAATTCCTACCATGGCTCAACTCAAACTCAAAACACAAACTTAGATAAAGAACTCAAGCAGGGATGGTAGCATCAACTCCACAATCAACAGATTTTAGCAATACAAATTTAACACCCTCTACAAAATTCCTTTACCACATAACAAGAAGCAAATTCACTCCCAGAACAGCAAACTGTCCCACTGTCCAGTTGCTCTCAAAGTTGGCAGACTGTGTCCCGCTGTCCAGGGAGAGGTCCTTAGGGATTGGTTGGTGTTCCTGGAACTAAACCGTCTGCGAGCCAATCCAGGTGTCCCGGAGGCGGGACTCCTCTGTCAACCTCAATCTGGATCCGGCTGCAGCGCATCAGACAATCAGCTCTTTTATGCTGTTCAGCTGATGGACGTAACACACATGTTGGTATAATGGATGGCATCAAAGCTTAAATAATCCATTAAAAAGTCTACACTGGATAGCAATACAAATTGATATTGCAGATGTTCACAAGATGTCCACCTGTGTAAGTAGCATCCATGCACATGGTAATAAATTCAGTCAGTTCCTATATTACATTAAGTGGCTTTTCTAAATGAGCATAAAGCAATTTTATTGCATTATCTGGGTGAATACTTGATGGTACAAAATATTCAGAAAGTTTTATCCATTTTTGGAGAAAAAACAAATCCCTTAACAGGAATTAATAATTTGTTTACGCAGTTTTAGAACCGGCTGCAGCATGTTCTGGCGTTAACCTGCAGTCAGATTCTTGCTCATGTCGTTTTACCAGATAAAAGGTGAGACTGAGGTGGAGAATAACTTAGCTTTAAATGTGGTGATGAATTCAGTGAGGATAACACATTAAATGGTGAATTAATTTGGCATCACCTGTCACCTTTTGTACTGTGGAATAAAAAGCACATCAGCAAGGCTCACAAAGGCACAAGAAAGGCAGAAGAAAAAAAGTAGGCTTGGTAGAAATACTCATCTAAAATAACATTGCTACACTATTAGTATTAAAAGCTGTCACAATTAAGATGAATAGACGTAAAAGAAAAGGCTTCCAGCAGAACTGGAGACAGTTGTACTTGATTGGTAATAAAATCCATAAACTTATTCATCTGCGGTTTCTTTTTACCAGGCAAAACTACAGCGTTTGATCCTGTGTCCAACAGCTGGGCTGTTCTTTACAGCCTCGTTGTGGTTTAGGGTGCATTTTACTGTAAATGCTCTGTTTTGTTATGATGTGATGTATTTAAGGTATTTCAAACCCCACATCCCTCAACAATGTGTTAATGGGTGAGTTTGATAGATCAAAATGCAGTGTGAAGCCTGCAGCACTATCAGAGTAAGAGGTACTTAATGAATGTGTGTGTGAATGTGGTTTATACTGTAAAAATGCTTTGAGTGGTCAAACTAACAAGAAAATGGCTACAACAATACAGTCCGTCATCATTATGTGGCAGACCCAAAAAGCAGACACAGACCACAATTAAAAAACTAAAGCTGGGTTTATTTCTAAGGTGAGCAGGCTAGTTTAGTGGAACAGAGGTTGGAAGAACTCAGTGGTTGGCAGTTGGCAGAGAGGACAGGCAAGAGAAGGTGGACGAGCAGGCAGGTACGGCTGAAGTTCCCCGTGGCAACTGCTTCAGCCTCCAGCCACATAAACCCAGCTTATGATTGTCAGATGCAGGGCAGGTGGGGAGAGGATGGATGGAGCAGCAGAGGCACCTCAGAACCCGGCAGGACAACCTCCCAGCAGTCCACCTGCAGCTGAAAACAGATGAGGTTAAAAAAAAATTCCAGCCCAGCCAGCCCTTGACATCCATTTACCATCTAGAGTAAAAAAAATAATGTAAGGTTGTCACTTTAAAGCAAGACTGTAACCTGCTGTATAAAAGATGTTACTGCACAGGTCTGACAGGGGCATCATCAACTTGAAAAGCTTCAGCTAAAATCAATGTTACTATTAACTGACAAGGCAATCAGTTTTTTTACTTCATTCACCAAACCACCCCCACCCCCGTCATTTACCCACCCCCACCCTCTGCGCGCACACACACCCCCACACACCTCCTCTACAAAGTTGTCCCCCCCAAAATCATTGTAAACCCAAATAATTATTTTAAAAATAATATAGTAACATTCAATATAGCAAAACACAAATGGTGCAAATTATAAACGTAAAATTGCATATTTTTTAACTGTTGAAAGATTATGACCCCCCCCCTATCCCTTAAATTAATTTGGTTTTCCAATGGATGGGGCGACTGGCAGCTCCATGGTTCAGCTCCGTGACAGACTAACAACATGAGGAAACCACAGTGATCTGTTGAAGCCAGTAAGTCATTTATCTCAGCACAAACATGAGGCTGAAACATGAAAAGAGATATTTCTCCTGCTTTGTCCAAAATAAGCTTCTTTGTGTTTTTTAATTAAGACCCTGGTTAACCAGGTACCACTAGCATACATACCATATATCAGTACAAAGCTGCATTTCTCAGCTTTCAGAATCTGTTTGAGTTGCTTTGATAGTGTAAGTGGTTGAAGAGTTACAGTATTTCAAAAACGTAATGTAACCTTGCTAGAGAGATTTCCAGATTTTGAAATGTACATGAATATTTTTCATTTGAGTTTGATGCCAGATGTTGATTTTATTATTTTCTGTAGGATTTATCACCATGGCTTAGATGTTCAGACTGACAGATATCTCATGAAATGCTTATGAAAATATTTCATCATGGTTTTGTTAGGCAAAGTCAAGTCATCTGAACAGGGAGCCAACTTAAGTGTTTAACAGAAAGACAGACAGATGGATAAGTTAGGATACAGTAGATAAAATGATAAATAGATGGTTTAAACATTTTATTTATAGACCTACAGTTACAAGTTAAAACGTATAAGTTGTAATATCTTATATTTTTGTTTGTTGACACAACAATAAATGTTTATTTTTATTGTTTTATTGTTTATGTTTAGTTAGTAGTTTGATGTTATGGGATTATTCTAGAAGGTTTTTTCTTTATAGTTGTGGAACTTATCTTGAGCTTTAATTTCTTGTAAAGCTACTTTGATGGACTAAAGTGGAAATTAGAGCAGGTGCAAAGAAATTGTGTTAGATGTGGTCAGGAAGGTGTATCAATATTATTTATTATTATGGGCAGTCCCATTGAGACACGCAGTCTCGATTGCAAGAGAGACACGTTTTCTGAACCTAACATGCTGGTTATACTGCTGGTTAAACATAGAAAATCATGTATACAGAATATAGAACATGGACTAATACAGATTAATTATATAACTACTATCATTACTTTATTTAACATGCTGAGGGCTCAACCCTGCAAGGCAAGCTGTAACTGAGCAGGAGAGATAGGGAGAAATTTTTTTGCATCCCCCCAGGAATTACTTTCTGAAATCTGAAATTGTCTTCCCCAAAAATGAAATGGGATTTTTGCCCCTACTGGAGCCTATCCCAGCAATTAGCAGGCAAGAAACAGGGTGCACTCAGGACAGGTCGCCAGTCCATCGCAGGGACAGTTTTCTAGGTTCACTACACAAATACTAAGCAATAAAGTGATATAGATATTCATCTCAAAGTCACATTTTTTTATTTGTACATACATGTAATTTGTGTAATTGTAAGAGCCTGTGGTGGAAATTTGTTTAATAATAAATCCACAAAGCTCCGCTTGTGTTTTAGCATATTTATTATGCTGCAGTAGAAAAACTGGCTTAACCCAGTACATGAGTCTGTAGAAGTTGTTTACAACTCATTCTTCCCCCAAGAGCATTTTTCCTTTGCTCAAGGTCTCAGCTCACACTCCCCTCAGCCAGTCCCTGTGGGTGTCAAGTGCATGGACGGTGCATGCATAAAAACTGTTTGAAATAGTGTAAACTAACTCTCACCTTAGTAAGGCTACAGCTGAAATTAGACCACAGCCTAAACTAACCTTCGCCTGGAGTCAGACTGGGTTCTGCAGTGTCTTCATAAACGCACATTAAGAGTACAATATGTCTGGCATTACTCTCAGATAAAACAAAACTTCAGCTGGAATATATATCATCACAATAATATGAAGATGACTGAATATAAAACTGATCAGAATGTCAATTTCCTTCACAGGCAACATTATTGTTTTCAGTAATCTAAGCTAATGTTTGTGTGTAAAATATTAGCTACAATGAGGCCCTGGGATTGAGCCATGAGGAACTTGTGGAGTTCCTGTTGGCTCGTTCTGGGCACTTGCCCAGTGGTGGTTTCTGAGCCTAATTCGTCTGGCATTCACTCTGAGAAACAGTTTGTTCAGAACCTGAAAACTCAATTCTCAACTGGCACCAAAAAATATGAGTTCTCTCTTCACAAACCGTGATGTCATCCATGGGAAAATGCTTGATTCATGCAAAAGCCAGACCCCTGTAATACTTATTTGTTGTTATAAAGTTAAGATAAATAAAGTTAAGATAAATAAATAAATAAAAAGCCGAGGCCAGACCAATGCTGGCTGTTGGTGTTAACACAAGTGCTGTAATGCATGCTGTGTGTTAATTAAGTTTTTAAAAAAGCCACACCAAATAATCAATAAGCTTCAGAAAGTGAAGAAGGAATACCTCTACAGAAAAAAGACTTGGACAGAGGATTTGGACATGTCCCTCTTTCCAGCTGCTGCACAGCCACCACAGCTACAACCAAAGAAGTAGACCAAGTACCTCCTCCACCCACTTGGGTCTTCCACAGATAAAGAGAGAAGGTTGACTACAGATCACCTGTTAAAAATAAAGTTCAGATAGACTGAGGTCGAATAAACGCTTGAGTCATTTATAAAGAGACGGACTATTCAATTCAGTCCCACAAGGGCTGCAGTCCTGCAGGACATCAATGTTTCCCTGCTCCAGCACACCTGACTCAAATTAAATGGAGCCAACAGCCTATGAAGTTCTACCCAATGACTCATTAATTTCAGCAAGGTATGTTGGAGCAGGGAAACATAGATAACTTGCAGGACTGTGTCCTTCATGAGACCGAACTGAATAGCTCTGACACAGAGCGAAATGTACTGAATGTTGCTGTCTTGTGATGATGCCTGGCAACAAATTTAAATTTCAGTAGGCAGTTTTTGTAAGCTTGTGCTGACGTCCTAGCATCTTATGAAGTTCGCTCAGTCAGCTGAATATATCTTTTTAAAGATGCTGCTATAACTAAGTAAGGCCTTTTAATATTATTCATTTTGTTTCTAAATTGTTTGTCAATCAATTTATGTATTGTTCTTTTTTATTGTTTACCTGTCCAGGGACTGCAGATGCAAATTAGCTCTCAACTCTGGTGCAGTCGTGTGATTGTGCAATGTCCCTGTCAAATAAACAATAAATGAAATGAAATTAAATAAAATGAAGCAATGTCCACACACCACATAACACCACAGATACTAGGGAGACTACACTGTGCAACATCACCAACTCAACCAAAGATATCAGACAAAACACAGCCCCCACAGGCTAAAACACAAACAAAGGTGGATCCACAATAAATAAATAAATCAAACAAAAAAACTGGTCACTTACACCCAGGCGGTCTATGATTTCAACAGGCGACTCCACCCTAAAAATCCTTTCAGCATTTCAGAACCCATGACCAGAGATGACTACACCAGTCTATCAGGGCTAGTTGGTCCCACGAGAGCCGCAGTCCTGCAGGTTTTCAATGTTTGTGTTTCATGATGACTAAATTAAATAGCCCTGATCAATATGATGGATTAAACCCTTCATCTATCCACCAGTCCATACACACACCAGCAAGTGTTTGATAACACATAAGTTCCAGATATTTTTGACAAATCTCCAGTTTTACTGGCAACACAGGTTTTAAAGAATTTGTAAAAAAAAAAACAAAAACAGCTTAATTTTCTTTAACTTCTATGAGAAGTAAAGTAAATGCAGATTTTTTTTCTGTTGTGCCATTTTAATTTAAACAACTTTATGTCTACTTTTACACACATTCCTCTCACTTTTTATTCAAAGTGCTCCATTTGCATTTGAACACTTCTTTCTCATTTCACAGCATTTCATCAGACCAGGTTACTTTTATTACTGCAGCTCACGTCTTTGAACAGGTATGTGCAGCCTCTGCTCGCTCCGGGCTGAAGGCATTGTGTACATTAGCGATTCATTAGTAATTCTGGATTTAATTATTCCATTAATGCTCATTATATCTATCATGCAGGCCATTAGCAGCTCAGCCCTCCAGCTCTCTGTCTCACCCTGCAGAGAGCAGGAAGGTGACGAGACAACATTAGATCAGAATGGGTAATATTGGAACAGCTGAGATATCAGGATGGTATTCTCTTACTGCAGATGGTGTTTAAGTATTTAACTCCGACCAGAAGAGCAGAATGAGCAATCAAATCCAAAATTTCTCTAGTGTGTTTTTAGTATAAAAAACAAAGTAATCTGAGAGGTGAAATCCTGTTATTGGCTCAACATGGGGTGTAGCAAAGTGAATTCAGAGCTCTTTAAATTTAATGATCTATTGATAATAAACAGGAGTTATATCAAATGCATCTTTACTGATCCAATGCCCACAAATTTGCCAAGTCCAGTGTCCCTACCCGAACATTAGTACTCAGTACTTGCCAGATATTCCATTAGTTGGTCTAATTACCCTGATGTCTAATATCTATATTTCCAAGAAAAAAATAAAGCTTGAATCTGTGGTCAATGCAAAAGTACCTTAAACATTAATAATGGTTGCTGCAGTGGTCATAGAGCACTGTCCTTCTGCACGCCTGTCTCCTGTCTTTTACCACTGCTGCAGCCTCTTCCTTTTTAAAAACCTAGAATAGGAGGAGCAGACCAGTGACTCTGGCATCTGGGAGGAACATACAGGTTATGGAAGTGCTGTATTCCATGCCAATCTATGTTTTTTTTTCACCAGTTTTAACCAAGTTTTTAATGGTTGAAACCTGATTATGTGTCTGTTGCATCAAAGTAAATTGGGTGTACATGACCTGAAGGCATTGTGGAAATTTATGGTTTCCCGAACTTTGATGTGGTAGCACATCTTGCACGTGGCTGGATTGCTCTGGCAGGTTTGTGATTCACAAATGAGCCAAATACAGAGAATAACTTCCTGGCTATAGTGAATGGTGCTTTTCTACATATACATACAGCACTGGCTGCATGTGAAAGAACAGGCCTGGGTGTCAGCCTCTCACCGCATATGATATGAAATGTTACTCAAAGCAATGCAAACGTGCACCAACAACATGCAATAAGAATTGATGTGCAATAACTACGTATTTTCATAATATCACAGGGACTAGAGTATAACATACATATATGTACATGTTTGAGTTTAACTTCACTTGTTTGTATTTTACGATTCATTTTCCATCATTTTCTTAGTCAACTGAGCCTGCATGCAAACTCGGCTGTGTAATTTGCATCTTAAATATTACCATTTATTTTCTTTATTCAGTTGCTTGTGCTGGACAAAATCCACACCGCCGTTTGGTGTTTCAGTGTGAAATGTGTGCTGTCTCTGAAAGCACTGTTTGAGGTGATAAAAAGGTGTGTGATTCAACAGATACTTATCTCTGCAGGGTCATTTCCTTTTCACCATCAAAAAGCAATATTTTCAAAACATGCCTCAGCTGGATTTTACTGGGCAGTGTTTATGGTCAAATAGAAAGTGGCTGAAATTATTCCATCATGCTGTCTTAGACTGACAGCCAATTAAAGAAAAGAAACAACTTGATTTATTCTATTCGTGGTGCAGAAGCAATGCATTAAGTCCACCTGACATAATTTTAGTGACATCTTCAAACTGTACTGATGTAGGCCTATTACAAATGTATTTTCTACTCCAAACCCACACACCAAGCAGTTTGAACATGTGTGAAACGACTTTCCAGATATATTTATCACAGTCAGTAAGGAAGTGCTATATATGATCACAAAGATGGAATTACATCTGCACACAGATCATATTTGCATAACTTTCACTCATTTTACACTTTCAGCTCCTCACAGATGCATAAGAAAAAAGCTGGTTGAAGACTAGATAATATGGCTTGTTTATAGATTCATCTTTAATCTTATGGTGGGAAGGATCATAGGTTATAACCCCTGTGTATTAAATTACACCACTTTTATTGATTCACAATGTATCTAAAGGCCAAGATCATCCATTTAGAGTAAATGTTTTTTCATTTCAGCCCATAAAATGGTAATGAATCATAAATCACGCATGGTTTATACTGGTTCAAATACACCATTTTTGGCACATGTGTATCCATTATGTGTCATAATCTGTGAATTAAAAGAAGGGATGGAAGGTCAGTGATGCTATTTCTGCTCCTTGTGTTTAAAGATTATTTAACTTTTTTCTCATTGTCAATCTAAACCCTGTGATGCCCTATGTGATGCATATAGTTTGAGACATTTTGCATCACTTTAAGGTAAAAACCTGCCCAAAACCTTGTTGTGTACAATCTGATACTTGTGTTCCGCCATTGGTGGATAAAATAATAATAAAATGTGTGAAAATAATTTTAAAAGTAATAAACGAAAAATAAACAAAAAAAATTTTAATTTTAACTTTATGTTAAAGTGCCAAATAAAAACTTGCCCCTACTGGTATTTTCCTTATTTTGCTGCCTTACACCTTATAACTTATGGATGGTTTTTTCATGTGATTTACAAAACAGACCATCAACCCTGACGATGCAGATTATTTGTTTTTGTGAAGCAAAAAAGCTGAAAAAAAGAAACAGAAAATATGAATGAATTCAGAATTTTTAGAGCCACCTTTAGCCATATTTCCAGTTGTGAGTCTCATAGAGCAAGTCTCTATGAGGTTGGCACATGAGGCCACTGGCAATTTTGTTCATTCTTCAAAGCAAATCTGCTCCAGCTCCCTCAGGTTAGAGTGGAAATGCTGGTCTTTGGCAAGTTTTAAGTCCACAAGGCCACAGATTTTCAGTTTCAGTTGGACTGAGATCGCAGCTTTTCATTTCAACACATTTAAATATTTCCCTCTAAACCACGTGAGTGTTACTTTAGTTGTATGCACAGGGTCATTATCCTGCTGGGAGGTGGACACCTGTCCCAGTTTCAAATCTCTGGATGACTGAAACAGTTTTTCTTTGTTTTTAGAAATTTCCCTGCATGTACAGCCGTCCATCATTCCATCAGTTTTGCTTAGTTTCCCATTCCCTGCTTATAAATAACATTTATTTATTTAGATGTTTATTTAACAGAGACAAATGCATAAAACGTTGCTTGCATGCAGGTTTCTAGCCGAGGCTAATTTACTAACCCTGTCTCTGTCAGACTTCCAGAATGAAAACACAGACAATGAAAACAGCATTGAATTAAATATTCTATAACCATTTAAAGGTCCCATATTATACACTTTATTCCCAATCTGAGACCATTCATTAATATCTAAATGAAATATTTCCGCCATGGTATGGACAAATCGACCCTCAGTTTGAGTGCAGCGGCTTCTCTTCACCTCCCTCTTTTTAGCAGCTTCAGAAATGTGCCGTTTATGGTGGGCGGAACCCTGGTGGAGCAGCTCAGCTGTTGGCTCCGCCCATCGCATCGCCCGTCATGAGGTGATTGACAGGTTAGGCCTTAGCGGTTACTAGACGCTGATTACAGCGTAGTGAAGGATAAACAAACGCCGGAACACCGGAACCCATTCCTGAAGCCCCCATTACCGACCCAAACCGCGACGCACGGAGAACACAGCTAGCTACGCTCATCAATCTGATGCACAATGGCACCGGATACAAACAGTAGAAACAGTGACTTGGCTACATTTACAACAGTGCTAATATATTTTCAAGCTATCAGACTAATAAGGCCGAAACGATAAAATAACTGCCAGCTCTTACCTCTCCAGCTGTGTCACGGACAGTTGGTATTGAACCTGGCTTCAGCTTCAAACGGTTGGCGAAGCCTGCTTTCCATGCCCCCATGTTGTGGAAACAGTCCTCTTTGAAATGCTGGCCACAGACATGCAAAACCTTTGGAAGTTTTCCGGGTACATTTCCTCCAAAAATAAAATTAATCCACTCAGTCCTCGTGGGTTCAGTGGATGGAAGTAAAAAAACGTTTTCGTGTTCATTTATGCAGCCACAAACAGAACAGTGCTTCTGTCGCTTAGCCATGTCCGCTAACGAGGGTTGCCGAAGAGGGAAAAACACTGGGCGCTAGGTGATTTTTAGAGGGCGGGCTTTGAGAGCCGGTAAGCGGGTCCATCGCTCTGTGGGGAGTGGTTATTGTCCCTTATGACGTCTTAACGTACAGGCTTTCAAACTCGCTCAATTCAGCGCTTACTTCCCTAGAGGTGGAGCAGGGGGGAGAGAGAGCGCCTGAAAGAGTTTCACACTTACGGGTCTCCTACACATGCGGGGGGACCAGTATGACTGTTCCAAAACCATTAAAAAGTGAATTTTGCATAATATGGGACCTTTAAAAAAAACATGCAATATGATCAGTGTTTGCAGTAAAATGTAAGACGGAAAGAGCTGGAGTATAAAGATGGGGAGAGAAATAAATAAAGGCAAAAATATTAAATTAAATTAAACTTTCAGGTGTGTGTATGTCCAGGACAAATGCATGTGTGTGTGTGTGTTTGAGTGCATGCATGTGTACAAGTCTATGTGTATGCATCTAGGACAGTGATTCCCAACCCTGGTCTTCAAGGCCCACTATCCTGCAGGTATTAGATGTCTCCCTGCTGCGACACACCTGGTTTGAGTGAAACGGATCTCTGACAAGCTCTGCACAAGTCTGCTAGTGACCCATTAATTTGACCCCAGGAAACATAGAAAGTCTGCAGGTCAGTGGGTCCAGAGGATTGAAGTTGGATCCCTGATCTGGGATTATTGCATTCAGTGTTTAATGATTTATTTCAGCTTAAGCCATTTATTTGCATTTGTGTTAAAAACTTTGGCTTCTTCTGTTTCTTGAGCTCACTTTGTAATGAATTCCATAGTTGTCTATCTATTCTTATAAAAGATGAGTTACCAGATGTTGTTCAACATCCTGTTGCACCCTTGTTAACCATTTGATGCTATTTCTGATACAAGATTGTTTACATCCTTACAAAGATGTTTTATAAACGGGAAATTAACAAAATGGTAAAAACTCAGTAAATTGTTTCCTCAGGAGGAGACAATGACGTCATCTTGCAGGTTTTTGATGTAATATTTTTAATGCTCGTTTATATAATGATGTTATGGTGTGATCGTGGTTTGTTTGGCCCCCAACAGTAAGACAAGTCAGAAAATATGATTGTGTAAATACACTGCTCCGCTCCTTTGAGAGGTATGTATGTATTCCCACAGCATGATGCTGCCACCACCATGCTCCATTTTTGGAGGAGGGTTTGAAGTGATGAGTAGGGCTGGATGACATAGCCTAAAAATAAAATCTCAGATTTTTTCAAACCAAATCCAATTTCCAATTTCTTTTTGTTTTCTTAAAAACACGTTAAACTAAAAAAAAAACAAAAAACAACAACATTAAACTTAAAGCCTTTGCATGCAAAATGTGTTCATGTTCTATTTATTTATTTATAGGAATGGATTCATATAAAAACGTAAATAACGTCACAACTTTTCCACCATGGCTTTATTTCTTGCATAGAGATATGCAACACATCTGCATCCATGATCTCTTTCCATCTTGATCCTCATCAGGATCCACTGTGGAAATCATTCCCCAACGAGAGCTGGTGGGCTGATGTTGCCTCCTGCATCTCAAAGAGAGCAGCATTTGTCACTGCAGTTACATGCACAGCTAAATTTGAGTGACGGCTCATTTAATTTTATATCTGTTAGTGCTTTCAGACAAACACTGCTCTGGTGTGGAGGAGGGGGCTGAGTCTACTGCTAACTATGGAAGCCCAAGGAGAGCGTTTGCAGTGCATATGAAAGAGGAAAACTGAAAAGAAGAATCCAGAGTTTCAAAAAAATAACTTGTCGTAAACAAAAGATTTGATTAATCAGTTTGATTGATTGATCACCCAGCTCTAGTAACGAGGTGTTGGGTGTGTGTCAGTGTTTTTTCTTGGTAAAATACTTTAGTTTAATCTAAAAAGAGACCTTCTTTCATATGGTTGAGGTTTCTCTCGCATGCGTTTTGGCAGACTTGTCTGGAAGAAGTCTTTTTGTCTGGCCACTCTTCTGTACAGCCCAGCTCTGTGGAGTGTAAGCTCATCACGGTCCTGTGGACAGACACAGAAGTCTCTAATGTGGATCATTCTAGCTTCTTCATGGTAACGTTTGGTCTGTTGATTTTCAGATTAATGCACCCACGCTCGGTCTTGGTGCAGGTTTGTTGTGGTGGGAGACAGAACAAGATGATAAAATTGAATGATCTCAAACAAGCCATGTCGGAAACACAGTAGAGGTGTGAGAAGGCGTCTCCTCTCAGCTCCACATAGAGCTTCACTGGAACTGATGGACATTGTTAGAATTAGTTCATTTGCTGTCTAAACAATGTACCAGTAAGTGTGTTTCCGCCCAGGGCATCACTCCTTTCATCCGCTTTGTACGACAGGGTTGCATCTTAATCAACTCTGCACCAATAGTATTGAACTGAGCATATAAACAAGTTGTCACCTCATGCTGAGGAAACTCCCAGGATATTGGATCCCATATCAAACAAACGAGCTGTATTTGTAGGATATATCTCTTCAGTATTAAGCTGCAAATACAGCTAATGAATTTGATTGCCGACACTACTAACTTGATTTGTTCTTCTCAATCAGCAGTTTCCTTCCAGCACAGATCTTTAATTATCGTCGCTGTACTTCAAACAACAAACTGTTCCATCCGAAACTTCAATTAGAGCGGGTGATTTACTTCCACAGAGCGAAGCTCTCCTCAGAAGAAGTGTCAATCTGCTTCCCTCATCTTCAAAACTATACAAATGCCTTTTGATTTGTTTTTACCAGGAATATTAATTTGGATTGGATTTTAGAAGTAGAACTAAGTAGTCATCAATCTGTTTCTGCTGGCAAGCAACAGTGGGAACATAGAACCTGCTAAAATATCCAGTTTTACTTTAAATCACATATATTACAGATTTGTTGTTTAAAAACCAACATTGTTTTATCAAAAAATGTATTTATTAGTTATTCAAAATGCAACACAGGACGTGGAACCTTGACAGAAGAAAGATGGAGGATAAAATTGTGGATGGAGGTCTAATAAGTTCGTAATGAGACTGTGTTGGGTGTAGCGCTCTGCTCTTCCAGGGATTTCATGTAACATCTATCTGATACTGTATATATATATATATATATATATATATATATATATATATATATATGTTCTACTTATGAGCTTTTACAAAGATACAAAGTGATTACAAAGTTTATCACTTTAAAAATGAGGACAAACATCGTAATCATTCTGATTTATTTTCATTCATTCCTTTGTCATTCTGTTATTTTTCTTGTAAAGTAGGAGCAGCTGAGACATCCTCTCAACTACTGGGGGAATTGCTATTAACCAGCGAATGAGGAAAGACATGAACAATATTCTGGTTTTCTGGTTTTCTTAAAAAGACTTCTCAAGTGCAACTTAAGAACTAATTTAAGGAGATTAATAAGAGGACACTGATGAATGAAGCCCAACATAAACATCACCTTCAATATCAAGACCATTAATGTCCTGGTCATCCTCTTTTCCCTCCACACCTTTTACACCAAAAACTCTAATAACATTCCTAGCAACATGGAGTCATGTCACATCTTGCCACTTTGCACACTTTCACAAGTCATTTAGGCATTTTTAGCTTTTGATTTGTCTTTTTATGCCAAAGTAACCCATCAAATGCAAGGGTTAGTGTAAAAGTACAGAGCTGGGCAGAATATTTATTTATCTATATAATCCACCTAACTTATTTAATGCATTTAGCTATGCAAACAGTTTTCTTATTCTGACAAAAAATCTCTAGGATTAAAACTCAAAATTCTCTGAAGAGCCAAGAAATGTGTTTATAGGTTCAGCTGCACTTTCTGACGAGACTCTCATGTTTCAGTAGGTTTGAAGAATTTCTTGTTTTGTGCTTCCTGTCTGATAAGATTTGTTTTGCTTTTTCCAAGAACTCTCAAGTTTATATTTGAAGTACAAAGCTGCAGGCTTGATCCTTATTCAGCCAGTGATGTGGTTCAGTTTCATCAGACAGTCTGAGCCTTCATCTTTCTTGAAACCCTCCTCTTCCTCCTCCTCCCCCTCCCTGCAACGAGAAGCAGCTCTGTTTACTCAGCAGCCGTTGCACTGTCTCATCACCGGCTCTGATCTGATGTTGAGAGCTGCCAGAGGAGAAGATTAATGGCACAACGTCCTCCTTCACGGCGATAAAAACACCCATCGTGCCCCTCGGCTCTTCTCGGAGGCCGTATCCAAATGGATCTGTTGCAGTTATGTGGCGATTAGATTAAATTTGGTGGTAATGTGATGCCATTCTGTGAGGACAGATAAAGTACCATCTGCTCTTCTCCCATTTTGTTCTGTCTTCACTATCCTTCACTCTTTCTTCTTTTTACTCACCCATGTTTTTCCCTCCTTTTATGACTCATAATTAAAGAATTCTGCCACTTACGGCTGCATAACTTCCATCGAGTATGTACGACTGTCTGCGTCCATCTGGGCTTCATGAGACCTTCTTTAAGGGGCAGCGCGTCCGGCAGCCGGGAACAAGCGTATCAGCCAGCACTCTGCAGAAGGCTGGTGGGCGGTGTAGACGTCGGCCTCATGCTGTTCTCTCTTTGTTTGTTTGTCTCTTATGAATTCTTTTCTCTAGCTGTGGCAGAAAAGCTACATGCTGAGACAAAGTCAACAGGTTCACCTTCCCCAGGTTGTCCTCCATCAACAATACATCCTTAATCTAGAAATGCAGCAAGGAACAAAAATGCTTTTAGTGAATCTGTAGACAGTGGATTATATAATTATGCACACTCATTAGTGCACACAGTGCTGTGTATATAAAGTCATGGTCTCATTTTGAGTTTTAAGCAATCAGCACTGTTATTATGTCTTAACACTGACTGGTCACTTTATTAGGTACACCTGTTCAGTTGCTTGTTTATACAACCAATCACATGGCAGCATGTAGTTATGTAGACGTGGTGAAGACAACTTGCTGAGGTTCAAACTGAGCATCAGAGTGAGGAAGAAAGGGGATTTAAGTGGCTTTGAATGTGGCATGGTTGTTGGTCTGAGTATTTATTGGGATTTTCACACACAACCATCTACAGGCAATTCACACAGACTCACCAAAACTAGACATCAGAAGAAACGTTGTGGGTCTGATGAGTCTCCATTTCAACCTGGCTTAACCACCACAGCCTACCTGAGTATTGTTGCTGACCATGTTCATCCCTTTTGACCACAGTGGGGCATCTTCTGATGCTACTTCCAGCAGGATAATGTACCATGTCACAAAACTCATCTCCACCTGCTTCCTAGAACATGACAATGAGTTCACTGGACTCCAACAGCCTCCACAGTCACCAGATCTCAGTCCAGTAGAGCAGCTTTGGGATGCGGTGGAACGGGAGATTCTCATCATGGATGCAGCGACAAACCTGCAGCAACTGTGTGATGCTGTCATGTCAATATGGAGAAAACCTCTGAGGAATGTGTCCAACACCTTGTTAAGTCTATCACACAAAGAGTTAAGACGGTTCTGAAGGAAAAGGGGGTCCAACCCAGTACTAGAAGGTGGACCTGGTAAAGCAGCCAGTCAGTGTAAATGAAATGCCTCCAGTCTGTTTGTGGAGACTACTCTGTTGTTAACTCTACTGCTACTTAAAGAGAGAGCTTATTTCAACCTCAGTTCTATTCTGGCATCTTTAAACCAATTAAATATTTACTGAAATGTTGAGCAAGTTTACCTTAAATCTATTTTATAATTCTTGGCATTTTACTGATCAGTAGGATGTGCTCATGGGGATGCATTGCTAGTGTTGTGTATGCTTGCCTCCTCTTAAAACTAAGCTTATTAGATATGCTAAAATTTGGAGCCTGAATATTCATCACAAACAGTAGTTTTAAAAAGAAATTCTTCAACAATCCAGGGATTAAAGCAATAAATTAAATTCTTGTTTCAAGAATTTAATTGTGACACCGACCTGCAGCGTGTACAAACATGGATCAAAAATGTATTAATGACTCGGCTCTTTGCTCCTGAGACTCATTATTCATTAAATAGGGCCAACTGAGGCAGGCTGGCTCAGTCAGTTGTGTTGGAAAGTGGCTGCGCTCCATTAGTGGTAGAAATTTAACTGCTTTATGACCCACAATAGACCTGAATTTGGACAAGTTTTAGCACCTGAACTCAGGCCAGCGGTTATTTATACCGTACCTTGGTAGATTCATTTATCTTGACACACCATATTTAAGTATCAATTAATGAATATCTCTCTCTTTTTAGACATACACTTTATACATTAACTTTTTAATCTCAGTTATTTACTTTATTAAGATATTCATTAGCAGATATTTAAAGTTTTAAAAAGCCTCCTGATCTAGTAAAACCTTTTATTTCTGTCTATGAAGAAAGTAGAAGCATAAAATAAAAACAATGAGGTTAAACCTAGTGTGAATTATTCAATTTGCTCTTATGTTTCAGCAATATTGAGAAAAAATAATAAATATAGCATTTCCAAAATGTTGATGCTATGAGAGCATCACACAGTTTGCATGAGATCTGAATGGGATAAATCTGCTGCTTCGAAGTTCTGTTAAAAGGTTGGTTGGTAGCTTTGGCCTTAAATAATTATCACCACAAGGGGGTAGAGTTTTATCACATGAGGCGTAAGTTTCCATTCCTACTCAAGATTCATTCATTCATTTTAGAAAAGTCTTTTCTCCAGCCTGCCAGGTGACAGTGGGAGAAAGAAAACTTCTTCATTAGCTCTGTTACCTCTCAAAAAATTCTGTTTCCTTTATTTTCACTTAAAAATCATCAAGAAGATTAACCAGGAAAGAGACAAGCAGGCTGATTTTATTCTTAGGGCTAACACTATCACTGCCACCAACTAGTGATGCTTTCAACTGATGTTGACCAGGTAATAATGAAAGTAATGTAATGCTGCTAATTTTACAAATTAGGTCCAAGGTAATAGCACAAACTTTTTAAGAAACATAAACAGGCAGTCATTTTCATAAGCACAAAAACAGACATCAACTCGTTGCTCTTCCTCTTTGGTAACTCCCCTTAATGCACACAGCAAGCTGACAGGAGGAAACCAGCAGAGAAGACTTAAACCCGCTGAGCTTTGTGCCTCTTTTTTACACCTCTGCTCAAAAATTGCATTCTCATAATGAATTAAGTATATATCTGAAATCACACTTGCAACATATGTTAAGATGTGTTAATATCAGTATATGTGTTACTGGGGAAGAATAAATGAAGTTGGTGTATAGCACAAATAAAAGGTTTCAGGCTTGCCTAAAGTAAGAAAAAAAGATCAAACACTTTCAGGATGAAGATGAAAATTTCTTTGGAAAGACGAAGCTGCAGCTGTAAACCTCTTTCAGATCAGAGTATAAAAAAAAGGCCAACTCTGATAAAGTGAAGCAGAGCAAATTGGAGATATTTTAGTACAGACAGTTCAGGAGAGGTCTCCAAGTTGGTCGTTTTGGCACAGTTTGGCACCATCTGTTCTCAAAGACCACCAAATGGGGTTTCCTGCATTTTTAAAAGGTTAAACACAAACTCCATCCACACATTAGCACACAAGCCTGCCACCGATCAGTCCAGAAGGTGGATATTTAAGTTCTTTACTGTCCTACAAGAGTCACCACTGAAGAAAACAATAACATTTACTTCTGTTTTGCATCTTTACAGCTGAATGTGATTTCTTTACGGGAAGAGGTGGTGGCAAAGGTGATGTGTGACATTATTTCTATAAATGACAAAGGTTGGCGCAGGGTCTATCTTCTGAGGAGACTGAAGGGGGCACTCCGGAGGACCTTTTATGACTCTGAGGTGACATCAGACGTCCTGTACTCCTGTACGGTGTGGCCTGCTGGAGCAGCAACATCACAGAGAAGGAGAGGAAGAAGCTGGACAAAGTCATCAGGAAGTCCAGCTCTGTTCTGGGCTGTTCTCTGGACTCAATGCAGGAGGTAGGTGAAAAATGGTTCTGGCAGACCTGCCCTCCATGCTGGACCATGAGTCCCACCCCATGGAGGATGCCCTGTTTGTGCTGGAGAGCAGCTTCAGGGACAGACTGATCCATCCTCACTGTGGGAAGGAGAGATATCGCAGGTCTTTCCCCCCTGCTGCTGTCACACTTTACAATAAACACATGGAGATTGTCTTTACACGTTTATATACATGTTTATGTACATATTTATATACTGTACATACTTACCCTGTCAGACCATATACTGTACTTATTATTACATACTGTGTGTGTGTGTTCTTTTTGATATCACCTGTGTGCTTCTGCTTACTGCACCTCTACTGTTGCAACAAAGCAATTTCCCCACTGAAGGACTAATAAAGGTTTTCTTCTTATTATTATTAAATGGTAAATGGTCTGTACTTATTTAGCGCTATTATCCAAAGCGCTTTACATGTACGTCACATTCACCCATTCACACACACATTCACACACTGATGGCAGAAGCTGCCATGCAAGGAGCTAACCATGATCCACCAGGAGCAATTAGAGTTTTGGTGTCTTGCTCAGGGACACCTCGACACGAGCTCGACCAGGCCGGGATCGAACCAGCAACCCTTGGGCTACAGGACGACCACTCTACCCACTGAGCCATGCCACCCCCATACCGTCCATTAGAACATTAGTACATCTCGTCTGCTTTAGTCTGATTCTGTGATGTATTCCTGAGACTAATTTTGTCGGTTGTAGTTTGTACTTGTTTTTAATGAACCTGGTTTTTGCAAGTTGAGGGTCAAACGTTGTGCTGCTGTGTTCAGATCAAATAACTCTTATCTATTTTAAAAAAGTGTGAATATCCTCAACAGAGGTGAAAAAATAAGATTATTTGTAAGTGCTTGCCAAGCTGGTGTGCTTGTGTGAGAGTTTGGGGTTGTAGAAGTTCAAAGAAGTCATAACTTGTCAAAATTAATGGCGGCTGATGGATGCCCCAAGCCCAGTTGGAGCAAATGATCTTTAGGCTGGGGCAAAAGCTGTCAATCAAACCCTGGTGCAGCCTAAACAACGAAGCTGATTCCATCTGAAAAGGTGAGTCTGGCTCTACTTCTAATTGGACTGTTTGTGGTCTGAAAGCAAAGACCCTCAGTAATTTGCAATGTTGGGTGTATAATCAACATTAACCACCATTAAATCAAGTCGATGACGGTGAAAAAATTTACTTTAGAAAGCATTAATCACACTGTCTTTATGGGAATACAGGAACAAGCAGCCATTTGTACTTGTGCCTGTTTTACTCCAACATAACGTTTCTTCACAGCTGCAGACTTGAAAAGCTAAAACCCCTATTTTTGCAAAGCATTTCATTCTTATTAATGTTGCTTTCTAATTAAATTAAAACAATTATATCAAGATTTCCTTGCAAGGTCACTGTCCTGCAGGTTTTAGAGGTTTCCCTGCAGCAACATCTCAGTCTCAGACTTGTGCAGAGTCCATGTGATGGCTCTGTTGGCCACTGCTTCCCATGTGGACCGGCTCTCTTGCCAGTGTTGGCTCATGGCTTTGATCTTATAACTTTCCTCTTCCATCTTGATGACTTCAGAGATGACAAGCTCTTTCCTTTCCCTCCTGGTGGCTTTAGACCATACTTTTGGGACCTTTTTCTATCCATGCCCAATTTTGCCTGGTTGTGTACTGTGAATCTGTCTGGGGATGCTCCATCAGCATCCCAACACCTCATCACATCTGGACTCTCACCCCACATACAGTGACAGCACCGAAAAGCTCCTTCAGTGACAGGCTGCTGCACCTGAAATACATGAAGGCAATATGATGCCATGACAAAGTGTAAAACCTACGTAGCAGATTCACTTTAAAGGCTCAAGACTTGCCCAGTATTTACGTCTCCTTTCCACTACTCAGCTCCCGTTGTGCTGCTGATGTTTTGTCATGTTCACCCGTGTGACATGATAAAAACAGCTGCTAATTTTAACAACGTCAACAAATGTCCTACCAGGAGGCAGGTTGGGGTTGGGGATAAACTTCCCATAAAGTTCCCAGCTTTGAAGTGACAGATTGTTGATTTGAGCACCGTCTTTCGCAATCTGTTCTTCAGCCTTTTTTATTTCCACCCACATTGCACCTCACTCCCACATGCTAGCAGTTATGGTTAGGAGTAAAATGCTTAAGGTTAGAGACGTATAAATGGTCATGGACTGCAAAGTTTTACACTCACTGGCTGCAATTACTGTGCATCATCTCTGCACTAAACTGCAAAAACTTCTCATCATGCAGTGTGTAATAGTTCTTACTTGCATCTAATTTTTGTATTCAAATTTAGGAAGTAACCATTTATTTTTAATTATTGATCTTTGAATGGTTTATTATCTTCTACTTAATTTTTGTAAACATTTTTCCCCTTTATTTTTTCTTCTTGTATGTGTTATATCATTTATTCATCCCCATCAAGGAACTAATAAAAGGATTCATCTGTTTTATAAGTAACCAGTAAAATGGTAATATGCTGGTTTTGAATGAGGATCATGAACCAATGAATGATAAAAAAAAAAGATGTGTGAAACAGTTCCATCGAACTACATTCCTGCTTCCTTAAGAAGCCACAAACACCTCATAAATGAAAGATTAGCGAATGACATCAGCTCCGATGTGTAAACGCTGACATGAATCATGTTATCTTCCTGTAGCTTGTCAGGGCAAAACTTTACAGGACTCTGGTATGCTTAATATTTAAATGAATGAACAAACAAGCAACCTGGAAAGACTTACTGTGTTTAGCGCTCCAGTCTGTTTTCACCCCACTGACTCTGTTTCTCTGCAGGATGTCAGTCAAAGCTCATCTTCTGAACTCTTACTCCGCTACAGCTGGAAGAACGGCCATTTTAGAGAAAAGATGTAAAAAAAAAAAAAAAAAAAAAAAGATTTTTTTAGGAAATTGTATGCCAAGTGAATTAAGATTAATAATTCTTTGTTTACTTTCATTTGTGAATCAAATTAATGATTTTTACTAAATCCACTCCTGGGTTCATGCAAGAGGCACAACAGCAGAGTTTAGGAACTAAATCATTTCATCAAAACCCACATCCACAACTTCAGTCAGTGGAAATAACTTTTTTTTTAAACTTGTCCTGTCTAGAATCGTAGCAAGTGGAAGGATGAGCTGTCTGGCAAATTTGCATCAAGGGTGTAATGGAAATAAAGCTCTGTGGAACTAAAGCCCACCTTGATGCTTGAGTATTGATCTTAAATTTGACTATCGCTGAGTATGTATATATATATATATATATATATATATATATATATATATATATATATATGTTATGGTATATGGGTTTTGCTCCAACTACAGGGGGATCATACTCCTCAGCCTCCCTGGTAAGGTCTATACAGGGGTGCTGGAGAGGAGGGTCCGTTGGATAATCAAACCTTGGATTGAGGAGGAGCAGTGTGGTTTTTGTCCCAGTCATGGAACAGTGGACAAGGAGGGGGCATGGGAGTTTGCTCAACCAGTTTACATGTGTTTTGTGGACTTGGAGAAGGCATTTGGCCGTGTCCTCCCTGGGGACTCCTGTGGGGGTACTTTAGGAGTATGGAGTGCCGGACCCCCTTGTACAAGCTGGCCGGTCCCTGTACAACCAGTGTCAGAGCTCGGTCCGCATCGCTGGCAGTAAATCCGAGTCGTTTCCAGTGAGGGTTGGACTCCGCCAAGGCTGCCCTTTGTGAACGATTCTGTTCATAACTTTAATGGACAAAATTTCTAGGCACAGTTAAGGGAATCCGGTTTGGTGGCCTCAGGATTGGGTCTCTGCTCTTTGCAGATGATGTGGTTCTGTTGGCTTCATTGGGCCATGATCTTCAGCTCTCACTGGAGCGAATCGCAGCCAAGTGTGAAGCGGCTGGGATGAGAATCAGCACCTCCAAATATGAGACAATGGTCCTCAGCCGGAAAAGGGTGGAGTGCTTTCTCGGGAATGAGGTCCTTCCCTAAGTGGATGAGGTCACGTATCATAGGGCCTTGTTCACGAGTGAGGGAAGGATGAAGCGGGAGATTGACAGGTGGATCGGCGCGGTAGTGACCGAAAGAACAAGATCGAGAAAACAAGCAGCCAAAACGTGTTTTCTCCGCAGGGTGGCCGGGCTCTCCCTTAGAGATAGGGTGAGAAGCTCGGTGATCCGGGAGGGGCTCAGAGTAGAGTCGCTGCTCCTACACATCAAGAGGAGCGTGATGAGGTGGCTCTGGCATCTGGTTAGGATGCCTCCTGGACGCCTCCCTGGTGAGGTGTTCCTGGCACGTCCCACCGGAAGGAGGCCCTGGGGAAGACCCAGGACACACTGGGTGGACTACATCTCTCAGCGCCTGCAAATTGCAATAAACAGCTGTATCTTCTCACTGATCTCGTTCATTGAGAGTTTTTTTCCTAACAGTTTTCGTCTACACACCTCACTAATAGACATTAATATGTGGAGGTAAGCCAGGGATCAGTTAGGGGAAACTTTGCAGGTTTAATTTTCAGTCTGGTTCTGGAGCAGAGGTGAACATCTCCTACTTTGACTGCAGCTGTGAGTGCTAATAGATGGGGGAGGGGCAGAAGCTGCTCATTGAGAAGAAGTAAACATGCTTTCCCGTCAGTCTCCAAAAGTCTACACTAGCAAACATTACTAGATTTGTTGCTAGTTGCTTCTTTGAAATAAACTCACTAGATGGGTCTGAAACTTCGCAAAATAAAGTGTCAAAATATTTAAATTAGCAACACTGATTTAGCCAAGCTCTGAAATGTGTCTCAATTTAATCGGTGTACCCGAACTGCAATGAGAAACATTCTGCGTTGTTTGAAACATAAACTGCAATCACGTGTTTATTTTTTAAACATGTTAATTTTTTTGTATCCATTTATATGATTAACCAGTCTTAATTAATATGTTTAAATCCTACCCCTAATATATATATGAATATATATTAGGGGTAGGATTTAAACAAATCAATTAAGATTGGTGTTGCGATTAACAGCGATTAATCGCATTGTTACGCGCAAAATGTCTCTTTCCTTTAAAAGAAGGCCTACTGCTATATAAAGAGAATGCAGTAAATTTTGGCTTAGTAACACTACATCAGGGGTCTCAAACCTGCGACTCTGGAGCCGCAAGTGGCTCTCTGGATCTTCCACAATGCCTCTAAATATGTGGCTAAAATATTTTTTAAAAAATCTATCTTTCATGTCATTAGATTGGAAACCAGGGACTTATTTTTTTCTTTTACATCATCATTTTCCACAAATATCTACATCCCTTAGAAGAACGTCTGTCTATCCTATTTTAATAAACTTTAAGAAACATCACAAATGACAGCTCCCACCCAGGCTCTGATCTGTTTGCCCTGCTGCCCTCTGGGAGGCGCTACAGGTGCATCAGGACTAAAACAAACAGACTCAAAAACAGTTTCTTTCCAAAAGTAATAACTGCCCTGAACTCCTGTAGGACTTCAAATGTGAAATACTCTGGACACTAACGACATGTGTGCAATACATTCTGTCATGTGACATGTACAACATATCATGATACGTGTAGGAATACTCTGAATGTGCAATATATTTTTCTGACTTGAATATATTTTTTAACTCGAACACTATGTACATATATGGTATACAGGTATATACATCATATTTATATCCGCAAATAACTCAATAAGTGTACATATTTGTTTATTTATTTTATTTTGTAAATATTTTATACCTTAGATCTTTTATTTATCTTTTATACTGCTTTCTTTGCACTGACATTGGTGGTGGCTTAATCTCATTGTACATGTGTATAATGACAATAAAGGCATTCTATTCTATTCTATTCTATTCTATTCTATTCTATTCTATTCTATATTTTTCTTTATTTTAAAACCTAAAAATGGAAATAAAAATGTGGTTCTTCAAAAATAACAAATTTCATATAGTGGCTCTTTATTAAAATATTTATATATTATTAAGTTGCCTTTTTGAAAAGACTTGTAACATTTGCGTCTCTAAAGTAGTTTTATTTATCTGGCTGAGGGAAAATGGCTCTTTGGATTGGAAAGGCTGCAGACCCCTGCACTAAACACATAAACAGATTTAGCAGCAGTTTTCTCTTCAAACAGCAACAGTTAAAATATTTCTTCATATAAATTTATAAAATCACATATTTATGAGAAAGAAGGATGAAATGTTCAGGATTTACTAACTAAAAGGTAAAAAGTCAGCAGGATGGATTTAAAGCTGTGAAGCTGCTTCCTTCTAAACACAGAAGGAACAATATGTGATGAATATCAGCATCAGGTGAACAGACAGAAAGCAGGATTAGAATCTCACAGCTTCTAGATGGTGAGGAGAGAGAAATATTCACAATATGCACAATAATTTCCACTTCTGCACCCTCTGCTACCAGGAGTAAAGGAGGTAACATCTCAATTCCGGGTGTAGCGTCAGGTCTGTAAATGTAACTATAAACATGTGTGGTATCCACAGAAAATGCAGAATCTCAGCTTCCAGCTCAGCAAAACAATTTCTGTGACCACCAAACACAGTTAAAACAGCAAACAATTCAAAGACCAGGTACACAAAGTCCAAAAAATATGTAAACACAGATGATGTCTCCCCATGAACAGGAACAAATGACTCCTCTACTGAAAGCTCACATCTCACAGATTCCACAGCTGGAAGTTTCATCTCGCAATGATCAAGATTCACCGAACCAGAGGCAGAAGAAGGCCCGATTTATGCTTCACGCTTTTAAATGTTAGATAACATGTCTTACCAGGTCGCAATATTGAAGTGACTTTTTTTTTTCAACCAATCAACAAATTACAGTGTGTCAAGCTCCACCTTTTCAGGCCCGATCGGTTAGATTGGTACCCCAACAAAAGGGTAACAAAAAACTCATCTTTTCCTTTTGTGTGTATGGACATATTTTTCCATGGGTTTTATGTTTTTATGGGGTTGGAATTAGTTTTAAACCTGTAGACAACAACCATTTTCCACCACCTGTGTTGAACTGTGCTGATAAGTAGTAACAGGTACAAATGATTGCTGGCCAAATGATACTGGAGGACAAAGAGGTCAAAAAGCAGAGTGGTGTGAGTGTGTGTCCTGCCCCAAGCCTTTATTTGTTAGTTACTGCTGTAAATATTCTCGTGGTTATGTCTGGGTTCAGGTGTGGAGTTGCACAGAATCTGTGGGTTTATAGATCCCTGTATTTGGTCCGGTTGCTGCGGTAAGTGGCCACCTCCGTCTAGCTGCACCGAGATTCCGGCCTGTGCTATCTTCTGCCCTGGTTCTACATAGTCTCCGGCTCACCCCAACGTGGTTCTCCTGTGAAGTGGCTTGAAATTACTAGGAGCTAGATTCGTCTGCTCCCGGTTTGATGCAAGTGTACTGGGCCATAATTTGTGCAGAACAGACTGTATTTGTGGACTTAGGGACTGGAGAATACTTCAGACGATACAGACCCTGCTGGGGCCAAGGATCCACTCAACCAACCTAGGACCTCTCAGAACAGCCTCCGTGTGGGGGTCGTGAGAGGTGTGCCGAGGCTGGAGCTCCGACCCAAGTGAATGAAGGAACTTTTCTTTTAAAAAAAAAGACATTTATTGTAATAACATTGACTTTTATATTTGAAATAGTTTGTTTGGGCTGCTCTGTTGTGATTGCTCCCATCAAACTATGGGTATGCAGTAGGTAGATTTAGTCCCGGTTTTACTGGGTGGCGTTGTCGGACAGGTTCTACTGACTCAGCGTCTTAAACATAACTGCTTAAAATCTGCACACTGAAGAAAACAACACAAATGCAGCTATACACGAGCAACACTACACTGACCCAAGAGGACAACCTGCAGCTAAGACAGAAATACTAAACATTCATTCATGTTAAGCATCTGAGGCTCTAACAGCAATGCTTCAGATTTTTTTTTTTACATATTTGTGTTGATCAGACTGCAAGCTCTGGTCACATTTGAATAATTCATATTGTATGAGTCTAGTTAATTCCCTCCATGATTTAGGATGCATCATTTGGTTTAAATACTGTATTTATTTCACAGCCTGAGGTCTATCAAAAAAGATGCTCCAGCGTGGTTACAGATAAAAAATACATCCCGTTCCCACAGCCCAGCTGAGAGATGATCAAATCACTTTAAATCTGATGTTAACTGAACGAAAACAAACCTACTCAGTATCATTTTGTGAATATTTAATGCTTTCTTTGTTTCTAATGCAATTTTCTCTGAAGCACCAGTATTAGCAGGAAGCTAACACTGATTGTATTAGCTTCCCAGTCATTTCTCTCTTATATCAAAGCTGCTTTAAGATTTAGATCAGGTTATAACACAAGGTTGGACCAAAAAACTCAGGACCTGATTATAGAAACACAGCTCTTGCGTTTAATTGACACAAGCTTGAGACATCGGTGTCGCCAGACCCCATTTACTGGAGCACGTGCCCAAGTATAAATGAGCTGTGCTCCAGTATATACACTAAGATTAATTTTAGACAATAAATATTTATCATACATTAATTCAGATAATTCAGACGGAAAAAGATTTATATAACGCGTAGCATGAGCGTTAACTCCAAATAGAGGATACTGCTCAGGGGCATATTCTGTCTCTGCATGTCACCGTGCACGAGCAGCAGGTGAAACACACCCATGTCTGTCAGGTTTGCTGCTCTGCTGCAGCTCTGCAATCAAGCTCATTTGCTCCACCTGCCCTGATTGCTGATTCGCCAAACCTACTCCCCACCCTATTTAAACACACTCCAGTCTCTGCTTCCCTGCCAGATGGTCATCTAACCTTGTCTTGTTCTTGAATTTCCTTGTATTTGCAGACCTCCCGTTTTTGACCCAGTCACGTCCCTGGATTTTGTTCCTGCCATGCCCACATCGGATTTTTCCCCCTGCTGATAGCCTGCCTGGATATTCATCCCTGCTTGGATTGACCACGGATTTTTTGCCTGATGTTTGACCACGTTTTTGGATATTGGATTCATGCTTTAACGCCTGAGTTCTTGCAGATTCCAGCGACACACAGTCAGCCCAGATCCTCCTGCCATATTCCATCAGACAGCTCCAAGTTCTCTCTATCACTCCTCGTGCTTTAACAATACTCTGTTTAAACATTAAGATCTGTGTAAGGCTGAATTTCCGGGTCTTCAGGAGAAACTATTACAATGTCATGCAGCTCTTGGATGTGTCGGGAGAGTGGTGAGGTCTTCTTGATGAGTGCCTGAAGTCCTTTTCTCATTCCTGACATGGTCTGTGCACCATCACTGCAAACACAAATGCAATTCTCCCACTTTAGCCCATTCTTAGTCAGGAAGTAGTCCAGCATTTTGAATAGCTCTTCAGCTGTGGCTCTGTCTCTGACATATTTACAAAAAAGTAGGTCCTCACACAGGCAGTTTGCCATGTCAAAATGCACATAAGCAATAAAAAAAAAAAGTCTTTGTTGCTGTCAGTTGCTTCATCGAATTGTAAGGTAAGACTTTTTTCTTTGAGGTTATCTACCAGTTGTTCTTGAAGATCGTTAGCAATCTGGTGACGGTGTCATTGGACAGAGGTACTGTTTTTATTTTTGCCGCGCTTGCGTCCTCCAGCATGACAGAGACCATGTCTAATGCTGCAGGCAGTATCAGCTCCTCTGCTATGGTGTGTTTTTTTTTGTTTTTTTTTTGCATTGAGCACTTTGGTACACCACCTTATATGATGCTAACAGTGCTCACTGGATTAATGAAGTAGCATTCACAAAGCAAGATGATTGTTGGCAATATTCGGCACGTTTTCGCTGCAAAAACTCAAGTGGCTTATCCGCGTGATCGGGGTGTAATGTCTTAAATTCGCCTCGATTTATTTGGTTTCATCCTGTCCACTGCCAACATTTTTACACAAAGTAAACACACCGATCTTTCCTCTTCTCCCACCGTAGTCACAGTGAAGCCAAATGCTACTCACACTTGGTCATATTTCCTCGTCTCAGCTTTCTGGTAACTTTCGTTTCTGTCATTATCTCCGTCTCTCTCCGCCTTTCTTTTCATTCCTGTTTAATATCTTTTCATGGTGTTTCTTGAGAGTTTCTTCACTGCACTTCATCTCCCGCTTTGTGTTGTATTTGCAAATGTTCGGTGCAAAAAAAAACAAGGCTACACCATAGAACTAATACTCCCTGTGCACACTCTGAAAATGAAAGCACTACTGCCATCTACTTGGAGCAATGGTTACAAACCTTTCTTCCTTGGGGACCCCCTTCATGCATATACAAAAAGCCAGAGGGGGTCCCAGACACCAGGTTGGGAACCACTGCTCTAGAGGATTTTCTATAAAATGAGAAACTCATTTAGGCTAATTCCACATGGAGACAGAATAAATTCTGTTTTAAAAAAATTTCCTTGAAGACAGAATCATTTAAAAAAAATGTGTCCACACAAATCACTTAAACGCTGTAGTATATATGCCAGGCTTGTAGGTGGCGCTGTAATGCCACCACATATCGCATGAGCATGAACTGGTGTGACAAACGCATGAAGAAGATTGGCGCCTAATCAGTTTCTAGCAGACAATCACTTTATGGCATGACGGGAGAATTGAGCTAAAGAAACAAACAAAACTGTAATGTGAGTTAGGAGACAGGCAGGGCTTGTTCAGGAAAGATGTGCATAAACACAGAAATGAAAATATCCCCGCTGAACCAAGGCAGGATGGATCCATGTTTTCATGATGTTTCCACCAAATTCTGAGCCTAGCATCTGAATGTGGAGCTGAAATGGAGACTCATCAGACCAGCAACGTTTCTCCATCTTCTATTGTCCAGTGTTGGTGAGTCTGTGTGAATTGGCTACGTTTGCTGTTGTCTTGTTAACAGAGAAATTAGTTGTGGATTTAAGCCACACAGATGGCGACACAATCTGACGGTTATCCTGTCCGCCCATTAACAGAACGGCTTGATTTCCTGAAAATCTTCACCCTGGAATCTTTTTCCTTAAAATTAGGCTTCAGCACACGAAGACTGTATTTGAATGTGGATGAAATGCACAAAAAAACAGCCTTTTACAAAATACCTGTGCACATGACAAGGTCTTAGTTGTTCAGCTGACCAGGATAGAAAAAGCACCTCCAGGTTTTTATTGTTGTGGCTTCGTGCTCCTGACCAGTGTCACCGTTTGTCCTGAAGCTGGAACCCCAAATAGCTTCACAACTAACTCACTCTGAGGTTTGATTTTCACTGCATTTTGCCCTCAGACCGAGTCTCTTACAGGCCTTTGAGTTAGCTGAATTCATTTTTGCATTGTTCCTGAACCTCTTCATCTCTCCAGTTGGACATTTTTCTTGTTGTCTGTGTATCACATGTTCTTGAATCTTGGAGGGATATTATGGAAAAGCACTGATTAGAGATTACATTATAATGTATAAACTGTTTGGTTAAATCTATTTTCATATATAAAACTGAATAAAAATAACTGATTCCTTTTTCAGAAGACAGCATGTGGGCAGGATTAAACAAATGAGAATTTAATTTAATAAAAGTTTATAGGTTCATTTAAACACATGAAATTAATATGAAAAGCAAAATATTTCTGAGACAACAAACATGGAGGTTATATGGACATGCAGCTGCATATCCCACACAACATTGTTTTAGTATTAAATAACTTGTTAGGATGCACAATCTTAATGTTTTGGTCACTTTTATGGCTGTAAAACCCAGCAAGAGAAGTGCTAAAGGAAGACAATGACTTAGACAAAATGCTATTTGCAGCTTGCAGGAATCAATTACAAGCAATTGCAAATGATGCAGACGTGTCCCAGTACCCTCCCAGACGGGAGAGTGAGAGAAGATGTTTTCAACAGAAAACAAGAAAACAGATTAGTTTCTTGGAAGTGATAATGTAGCACTAAATTTCTAAGTGTCCATGAAAGTAAATTTAGCATTAAGGTGTTTTTATATGATTTATTTGGTGCATCATGTGAAACACTCATTTCTGGCCCAAAAACAAACAAAAATGAATAAAAACCATAATAAAGAATGGATGACTCAAGCTCGTAGGTGGTTACCAAATTTGCATCCAATAAAGCAACTGAATTGCAAACCTGATGTAGGATGGTGGAGCTGACCAATCAGAGCAGAATGTATTATCCATATGTAGCTGCACGTAAGAGTAGATGAGGAAAAAGAAAGAAGCTGTGTCAAGTCTGAAAAACAAGAATTAAAAAAAATAAAGAGCAAATTCAGACAAATCTTAAAATGACTTGAGTCACTTGTTTGGAGACTTGAACTTAGCTGAATTTCCTACAGGACTTTCCTGCAGATATGAAACACTGTTCAGGAGGTGTACAAATACATGTGTTATCAGTCTATTATACACTTTATTAGGTACACAAGCTAAGTTGCTCGTTAAAACAAATAACTAATCATTTAAACACATGGCAGCATCTCCATACATAAGCATGTATGTACAGAGGCCCATTTATGCTTCTTTACTTCCATAAATAGCAACGTCCATTTCAGACATTGTTATACGTCATCGCCCTCATACTATCATGCGTGTTTTGCGTTGCCATGGTTAAGTCAGAAAAAGAGAAAATATCCAGTGAACAGCAGTTGTCAAAATGTTAGCATCTGACAGCATAAAGCCAAACCAGTCACAGCACTCCTTGGGGATGTCTCATCCTGAAGACAAAGAAAAGCCTGATGATTACCTCAGAAATATAGAAGTTTTTCTATAGGAGCATCCATCTTGTCAGGTGCTCAATTAACCTAAAATAAAGTTGCATGCAGAGTTTCATGGGGCAAAATTTCACAGGGTGTCCCTCCAGCCAGCATTCGTTGCTCTTTAATTCTAATATTTAGAACATGTTTATATCATCTTTACCTGACAACCAGGTAGTCACTAGGATGAGAGACTGACCTGCTCGGAGCTAAATTAGCCTTTGTATTATCTGCACTACTTACCACTGTCTTGATCTCTATTTTGATTTTCCTTTTTTTATTTTTCAGCTGTTTGTCTAAAAAAGACACACCATTACTGGTGGCAAGACCAAGAGACCCTTCAGGCAATTGTGCACTGGTCGGCCATTGGAAATTGTTCACATAGTCCCTGCTGTGTCTTGATTCATTGTGACTTGGCCTACCAGGGCCCCCTTTTTGCACAGGGCTCCAATGATTTGCTCGATTTACAATAAAAGAAAGAAACTATTTCTCTGCCAAACAAAATGATTTTATGAAGCATTTCTTAATACGTTTCATCGTAAGTTTTGGGGCGCATGTGGTCATGGAATGGGGTAATGGGGGGTGGGGGTATCTTGATCTTGAACTCAGGACTAAAACCATGATGTAAAAATTTTCTCATTGTGAGTTGCTACTGTCATTGACGTGGAATTACTTGTGACTCATACATTATTGTGCAAACATTTATTCATGACCACAGATGGAAATATTTATCGTTCATCGTAAGTCTGATTAATTTAAGAGCACCACACAGACACATCACTTTATAACTATGATATCAAGATTGTATATTTTTGCTCAGTAGCATGCACTGTTTCAGTCAATAATCTGCTCAGTGTTATGTATCAGGCTCCAGGATTTATTTCTATTGGTGAGACATAAACTCCAAACAATATCATCAGCAGTAAAGCTGCAAAACATGAGAGTGTGCACTCTTTTCTCTCTGAGCTACTTTAAAAAATGATAAACATGTTGGTGTCATCAGAAAACAAAACTAAGGCTGCAGTTCAACTAACTTTCCAGAAACAAATGACACACTCATTTCTGATTTTCTTCTAAACTATCAGCAGGTGAAACTGGTGGATTCGTATTTGTATCGTCCTTTGTTTTTCTCTCTTTTCAGAGACCAAACAGATCCAGAGATAGAAGAAGCAACTCCTCCCATTAGTACATCTGATTTAGGAACAAAGGACCAGACAGATGACACTGAACAGCTGCCCACAGATCAGAGCATTTCATCCCTTTCTGTGGCAATAATGAAGGTGAATGCAGACGTTTTTGAGGAGTAAATAAAAAATTTCCATCTTGTCAGATTTCACTTCGAACTTTAAATTCACTCTTGGATTATTCTGCTGTATTCCACATGAAAATAAAACTACTGAGTAAAATCATGTCCTGGTTGAATCAGTCAACAGAGATGGTGGAATTAACTTTCTTTAGAGCTGTGAAAGGCTGTTGCATCACAACAAGAATAATCCTGGTTCAGTCTTGCCTGGAGCCTTTTTTATGTGGAGTTTGAGTTCTTCCTACGCAACCAGGACATCCTCCCACTGTCCAAAAGAAAATGCACGTTTTGATATTTGATTTGTAAAAGAAAGATATATTTTGAATGTGTATTAAAAAAAAAAAAAATATCAATACAAAACACATTTAAAAAGGAGTGGGCAGAAGTAAAAATTTATTAAGCCCCACCCCTTCATCATCAGCTAATCAAGTAGTGCTAATAAGCTTCCTTCATACCAGTGGTTCTCAAACTGGGAGGCGCAACAACATGACAGAACTTTCTGTGGAACTGGGAAATGTAGCAGACAAACTAATATTTTGACAACTTGGGCTCTTGTAAATGTTCTGGTCCACAATCAGATCACTTGCCAAAAAATCTAAAGAAGAAGAAGAAAAAGAAGAAGAAGAAGACAGGAGGAAGAGGAGCAGTTTACTGAATGCATTGAAGGGGGAAAAGAGAAAAAGAGAGATATGGAGAAACAGGTAACTGGGATGAAAGAGGGCAGATTTCTTTCTCTTGGTTTAACGGTTAATGTGTTTCTCATTACATCTTCCTCACATCTGTGATGGTATGAGTATAGTAAGTTACATAGTTATAATGATTTTTCCTCCAAAGGGGGCAAGGTAGACAAAGTTTGAGAAGCACTGCTTTATACAAAAAATATTCAATATTATTATAAAGCATTTTTGTTGTATATTTTTTTCCATGTTTACAAATGTTAATACAGTAAAAAAATAGAAAAAAAGCAATAAAGTGCACTTAGCAACTCTTACTGAATGTCAAATCTCTTCTACAATCATGTACCTGATTAATATCATGTTTTTATACATTTATTTTAATTGCATTATATTTGGACCTGGCTTTAGCCCCTGTGCTAGCCCATCCCATAATTTTACCCCATGCACTGAAACACAAAATCCCCTCATTGTATTTGCTCGATTTTCCTCTGAGATTGTAACCCCCTTTTTTTTGCCAGAAAAGTGTTTAATAGTAGTAAACTATTCTTTGCTTTCTATATTGTCTGTGTTGTTTGAAGCTCTACAATATCCATGAGCTTTAATAACATTTACTTTAGAAATAATGTGTTGGTGTGTCCCAGATATTTAACATTATGAATTATTTGTGTTGCTCTTTCGTGTAAAATGACCAGAAATGAGTGATGTTTCGTGTGCGTTGCCCCAGACCTCAGCACAGTAAGTTAAGTATGGCAGAATAAGTAAACGTATTTCCATATAATATCGTGGTTGAAAAATCTGATTTCATGAATCTTGGTGTATGTGTACCTCATCTATGTGAACCTGCGCCTGTGCACACCAGTCAAATCCAACTTTATTTATAAGTCACTTTAAAAACGGCCACAGAGGACCAAAGTGCTGTACAGAAAACTAAAAGCACAAAGAATAAAATCAATTAAAACAATAAAATCAAATAAATAAGACAAGTTACCAAACAACATAAATTTAGTTTTGCTTAAATTTAGTGATACATTTTTTAAATTTATCCATTTCAATACTGATCCTCTCAACCAGCTGTCCCAAGTTGTCCCCTGAAAAAATACTTGTATCATCTGCAAATAATACCAAATTCATTATTTTGGAAATATGTATATGATTGATATAATGAATGAATAACTTTGGTCCAAGGGTCAGTGTTGGGACCAAAATATGAATGCATAGAATCATACAAGTTCCCATTGTTGGTGATATAACTTTTAACCCAATCCAGAACTATTCCCTTAATGTCTTACCTCTTGAGTTTATTGAGTGAAATATCATGATTAATGTTATCAAACACTTTTTTGAGATCTATGAAGAGTCCAACTGCATACTGTTTATAGTTGATTGCTTTTGTTATTTTTTTATAATAGCATCAATTATTGCCTTTGATGTTGATTTGTTCCTTCTGAAACCATATTGACTATCTTTAAGTAGTTTGTATGTCCAATCTTTCTGTAAAAAGCTTTTCTAGGACTTTAGAGAATTCTGGCAGTAGTGAGCTATTTCCATTTGCATTTCCATTCCGGTTGAACTGTTCATCTGTATAGTACCTGCAGTTATTATTGATGGAGGAGAGGAAATTGTTATCCTGATCTATATCATATTCCAAGTTCTGTGTATTGTAATCTGCGTATTGAGATTATTTCAGTTTCAGATGGTCATTTTCATTAACCTGCTGAGTTATGTGGTTACTGTTGACTGATGTAGGTGAGAGAGATCCTTCCATGTGTGTCATAATGTGTCAGATTTTGTTACCTTCCATGTCCAGTTTATGATGCTCATCAGCACTTTGACCTCTTCTGATGTTCCATGTAGTTTGATGAAAATCCTGCAGTTCATTGTTGAGGTGTTTTGGATTTTTTTTTCTGTTTTTTAAGTAACATGCTTTCCTTGCTATAAACAAATTTTGGTTTTGCCAGGTGTTTGTTGATGAATACACTGAACCCTGTCTATTTCTTTCCTTGTTTTAGCAGTGCAACCTTTTGCTTCCGATTGACAAACCTCATTATGACAGCTGGCTTGTCACTGGTGTTTCTCCTGGGCAGGGGGTGGCAGGCTTCATTCCCCACACAGTCCAGCTGTATCCCTTTGGTCTGTAAGAAGGCCACCACCTGTTGCTCCATAGAGTTGTTGTCATGCTCCCTGGGCCCCCTGCCTGTGTGTACGACCCTGGTTTTACATGGAACCCCTTGCTGATGACATAGTTCATTCTGGTGTGCTGCCCCAGTTCAGCATAGCGTTTCTCCAGAAAGTCGAGCCACTTATCCTTCTCTGCGTTCTGTAAACGAAGAGCTTTAGCCTCCTCAACCAGCTGCATGATGTTTTTTTGCTGCAGCCACACAGCAGAAACTTCCTTAGCAAGGAAGCTTTCCTGTCCTGTCTTCACTACAGTGTTCAACTTTTCCCTGAGCCAGTCTGTGGTCCCTGCCTGCTTTTAAAGAGCCATCATCATCCCTGTGTTGAAGAATGCATCTCCAGCCAGCCCTAATGACTACAGCCCCATGGCCCTCACCTCTGAACTCATGAAGTGTTTTCGGAGACAGATCAGGGGGCACATCAGTGCCTGCCACCCGAGTCTCTAGACCCACTTCCATTTGCTTACTGGGCAACAAATCCACGGATGAAGCCATCTTCCAGGTACTGCACACCACCTTTACCCACATGGACAAGCACACAGGGGACTATGTAAGGATGCTGTTCATTGACTTTAGTTCAGCTTTCAACACTATAGACCCCACCACACTCCACTCCAAACCACTCAGCCTGGGGCTGAACTCCACCCTGTGTGCCTGGATCCTGGACTTTCTGTCAAACAGAACTTAGGTGGTGTGGGTGGGCAGGCACACCTACCGCCCCCGAATCCTCAACACCAGGGTTGTGTCCTCAGCCCCCTGGGGAGGTGGAATGGAGAAACTGGCAGAGTGGTGCCATGCTAACATCCTCCTGCTAAATGTAGACACAACTAAGAAGATGATTATTGATTATGGGAGACAACAGAGGAATTACACCCCTCTGGAGGACTCTGGAGGAGAGGGTGTACAGTTTCAAGTACCTGGGTGTCCACACACCGAGGATCCTGGACTCTGCACATAGACAGCCAGGTGAAGAAGGTGAGGCAGCACCTGGAGTGGTGGAGAGTGTTCTGACTGGTAACAACACCCAGTGGTACGAGAACAGACCTGGTCATGACAAGAGGGCCCTTCAGAGGGTGCTGAGGTCAGCAGAGCATACCATGGGTACAACACTCCCCACCCTCCAGGACATCTTCATGAGGGGAACAACAGCCAGAGCAAACAGGATCATAAGAGACACTCATCATCCATGATGCAAAGCGGACGGTTCACGCCCCCGCATCGTCCATTAATTTATGATGATGGACACCTTGAAGGGCATTATCCCGCTTATACCATGGTCACTTACGAAAGAAATACATGTAAAATCAATTATTATTACATTAATGTTATTTTTCGCCGTTAAAATCCTAAATTATTCACAAGAAGCGGCTGAGTGGACTATTTCGTTGTGACGCGTTGCCAAGGTAACCGGCTCTCACACAGAACCTGCAGCTCATTCGGCTGCAGCTGTTGTATTAGACCTGATCAGTGGAAGGAATGATTGCTTAACGTTATGTTACGTGACACAAAGATCATTTCAGAGGGTGGGCACAGTTCTTACAGTTTGTGTGTGTCCAGAGGATGATGCGACATTTTGTTTCAAACAGTCCACAGATAGTTTCCTACATCGTTCAATAAGCCTGCAGGCTGCTTTCACAGTGATGCCACATCATGATCTGGCGTGTCTCCAGCGGCGACTATTAAATGTTTTTATAATGTTATCCACCATTCACTCTGTATCAAGCAAGCAAGTACATAAGGTATTCAAGACAGAAAGACAGGCAATGACCTATGTAAAATTACATGCAACATTGCCATTGATTGTGACATTTCATATAGATACTGGCATGTCCTTAGTGACGTTTGTTGACCCTGTCCAATGCTGGTTGGGACATTGCGGGATGACAAAATGTTGCTCCATTTTTGTCTCTCCTGAACTGACGGAGCCCAATAAGCCTGTAGGCTGCTTTCACAGCGATGTGCCATCACAGACATCATCTGGCATGTCTGCAGCCCGGCGTCTGAGTTTCTGTTGCCACAGTTACCAACTAGCGTTTAGTCAGTGCAATTATTTACGAAAAAAAAGGCTATTTGACCGGAACTTTTTTTAAAGGTGTCCATTATCACTTTTTAATGGACACCCTCCAGCCAGTCAGAATCGAGTATTCACCCAGACCATGGTATAAATGATAAAAAAGTAAAACTGAGGGAGACAGACTTTAATATTAATAATGTTAAGTTTTCAGTACTGCAGTGAATAAGTCTCCTCCCTCTGCATTCACATCTCTCCTCCTAAAATACGCCTCAACCTGCAGCTGATGGAGTGATGAATGCTCGGATATACCTACGTTATTTGTGCAGTCACTGGCTACTTAGCTAATGCTATGATAGGTTTGGATAACAGCGATGTTATTGCTTACACAGACAGGTGTTATGACTGGCCGTTTTTAGGAATAACTTAACCACACGATATGTGTGAACAGCCGACATCAACCGGTTCTTGACATGCACATAATCAGCAGAAAAACGGCTGATATTGGCCATTTTGAAAAAGGCTAATATTGACCGATTTAATTAGCCTGCCGATTATTCGGTCAGCCCTACTTATTATATTTATTTTTATTGTCTTTTTAGTTTATTACCATGTTGTTGTTTTTTTTTTTTTTTTTTTTTTTTTGGTTTTGTAGTGTCTTATTATCATGCAGGTAGTGTGGTAACATTTAGATATACTAAGCAAATTTAGGCATAAGGGTTTGCTTTTGGTAGTATCACATGGACGCAGTTGAAACAATGATTTTTATAGTGGACAGTATCACATGAGTTTGGTTAAATCAATTAACCCTATAGGGATGAGCATCATGTGTCACTATATGCAAGTCTCATGACTGGTTCTAGATGTCAGTTTAGGAAGGTTCTTTATTGTGACTCTATATAAGGCTACTTCGCTAAGGTACAAATGGTCAGAGGGGATTTATACAATTGGCCGAGAGACCTACTGTAGATAATGCACATCTTTTTAAGATGTCACTTTTTGTAATAAACCTTTTTTATTATGCATTAAGCTGGCATCTGGGGCTCTTTTTACCTCTCAGTTACTTTTCCACATAATCTGCTTAAAGCAATACACATCAAAAACACATCACAATCCAGAAAAGAAGGTCACATCAGTTTTACTAGTGGTAAATGGGTCTGCACAGCCTCAGATGCATGTACAACTGCATTTCACTGACATCTTACATGTGACAAACAACTTGAAACTTGACTTTCTCCTGCATTATAAATGCATGCATTTTCTTTACAGATGTTGTCGTATTTAAATGGGAAAAAAGCAGGTTTTCCAACAGTTTGAGATTATTTTTCTAACAAAGAACTAATCCATCAAACACTCATTTAATCACTTTTTGTGACAAGCCTACGATGGGCCATCCTTCTTTTGGTACTGCTCTTTGTAAAAAAAAATCTCATTTTAAGAAAAGGATTGTTTCATTTTACACTGAAGTTGTTATGTAGTCAAGTAGCTCTTGTGTGCACAGCAGTCCTCAGTAATATCTCAGAGGAACTGCAAGACTAAAGCCAACAATTATTTCCTTTGTTTATGCTTCTGACATTTTCTTTAATAATCTAATCAATCCTTTGTTCAGTGCATGAAATGTCAGAAAATAGTGAAAAAGCCTCATCATTTGTCCCTGAAGCTCAAAGGAACAGTTGCATGTTTTGGTTTGTTAGACTTGCTGTCAAAACAAATGTGGTGACTCTCAAAGAAATTATGTAAAAACTAGCAAAGCTCACATTAAAGACGCCGTCCCCAGAGGGTTTATGGCATTTTTTGCTTCAGTTAATTAAAATGACTCATAATATTCTCTCAATTCATAAACTGATGGATGACAGCAGCTCTACACTGGGGGATGAGAGATTAATTCAGAAATGGCTTTCAAACTTTAGTACAATATTTATTCCATCAGCCAGTGAACTGGCAGTAATGTTGGATTCAGACAAGAAGATCGGGTGGCAATAAACTGGGAAGAGAGGTCAGGGCTACGATCAGTGGTGTGAGGTGAGTCATGGTCCACAGCTCCATTTAGAAAAGGCAACTCCAGAACTGCCTCAATTCTTGGTGTGATAGATGGAACAAGGTGGTGGAAACATGCCTCAGATTTTGATCCATATTGACATGACAACATCACACAGTTGCTGCAGGTTTGTCAGCTGCATCCATGAGGAGAATCTCCCGTTCCACCACATCCCAAAGCTGCTCTGTTGGATTGAGAGCTGGTGACTGTGGAGGCCGTTGGAGTCAAATGAATCTCTCACTATTTTCTTTTAATGACTACTTCCAGCAAGATAATCCACCATGTAACAAAGCTCTCTGTGGTCATAAAGGGATGAACATGGTCAGCAACAATACTCAGGTAGGCTGTGGTGGTTAAACCAGGCCATGCTGGTAATAAAAAGTCTAAAGTGTGTGATTAAAATATCCCCATACCATTACACCACCAGCAGCCTAAACTGTTCTACCCTACCATCTGAATGTGGAGCTGAAATGGAGACTCATCAGACCAGCAACGTTTCTCCATCTTCTATTGTCCAGTGTTGGTGAGTCTGTGTGAATTGTAGCCTCATTTTCCTGTTAGTGGACAGGAGGCTTTAAGGTTGGATGTGTTGTGTGTTCAGAGATGCTATTCTGCAGACCTTGGTTCCGTGTTCAACATTCAAAGTAACTTAAAACCCTTTCTCACTCATTCTGATGCTTCGTCAGAAATTCATGAAGTTGTCTCGGACATGCCTGCATGACTAAATGTATTGAGTTGCTGCCATGTGATTGGCTGATTAGCTATTGGTAATAACAAGCAATCAATCTGGTTTGCTTAATAAAGTGGACATGTGTGATGTTGATACATAATTACATAGCTGATGGTTTGAAACTCAAAATGAGACCATGAGTTTATATACACAGCACTGTGTGTTCATAATTCTATAATCCACTCTCTACAGATCAATGACTGAAGCTTGAAGGCTTCAAGATTCACTAAAAGCATTTGTGTTCCTTACTGAGTTTTTAATTTCTAGATTAAGGATGTATTGTGGGAAAGTTGAACCTCTTGACTTTCTCTCAGCATGTAGCCATTAAAGCCTTGCTGTTGAGCTTAGTGTTTGTTTTATCCCCTCTGAGCCTCTGTAGGAATTTGACAGGGGCCAATGTGCAGCCCTCTAAGTCTCACCGCATGGGATTTATGACTCTGTAATCTATGCATGTGGCATTGTCTGAGGCCATTATGAGAGATGCAAATGTATTAAGTGAACACTCACTGGCTACCACTGGGGTCTGTATTGAAAGTGTTCCTATAAATTAAATCAAGGCTTTATCAGACTCTCTGTGCACCCAGGCCTCTCTTACATCGGCAGATTGGACTCTAATTTTCTCTGCAAGTGACCAAAGTGGAGGCGAGAGCAGCAGCGCTTTGAGAGCCCCCAGACTGTTAAACACTGTATGTTAAGAACAGACAGACTACATACTCAGCATCTTTTAACCCTCTTCTAACCTTCTTTTATAGGAAAGTGTTCATGAATATTTGATATGTTGCTGGATTTTTATCCTCCCACTCTTACCACGGCATATATTTAGACTTCATTCTCTCCTCACATGTTTTATGATCTGGAAGTCTTTCATTTTTATTAGTACTTGTTTCGACTGCAAAGCACTTTGTGAAAATGACAAAGAATTATTACCAAACTATAAAGTTTTTCTTTCTTGCTCCACTGAAAGTCAGAAAGATCAGCTGCTTGTTACTCTTCATTCTTTCTCCAGAGGCCAGCTTTGGACCTTGAACAGAGATTACAATACAGAATGTTAGAGCCTTAACCAAATTTAGAGTGTGACAGATCCTGGTCCTCTGATCTTTCCAGCAGTGGAAAGCTTGATAATATGACAATCTCCATGGACCTCACTGCCTCTGGCCAGAAGGCTGATGACTTAATTTTCAGCAACAGGTGGTTCTTTACTGAACCGATCTTCTTAAAATGGAGCAGGTAATGGCCCGTGGTGCCTTGAGTACTCGTCTAAGATGCCTGTTAGAGGTTAATGTGATTTACAGTGTAGAAAGATGGGTAAGGGACATACAGCAGAAGAAGACGCTAAATCGGGGGACTTGTATCTTCTCTGTATCTGGTACTTCTATTTGACTTGAAATGTGAGCATGAACCTTGAAGTAATTTTAATTCAAATGTGATCATTTTTCTCTGGAAGTCCTTTAAGAAGGAGCTATGGTTGCTTTTGGAAAGAATAAAATCATAAACTTGGAAGAGGCAAACAGACCATTTTATTTTCCTTTATTTTGTTTTTGCACATCTGTTGGGGCTGTTACTATGCAATTTCAGAATGACTAATAAACATACAATGCAGATGTATTCTGAGGTGAAAACCACAGACTGCATCTCATTGAATCAGTTCCTCCATCCTGAGCATGCATGGAGCAGCAGGCAACAGTGGAGAGGAAAAACTTCTTTTTAACAGGACTGAAAACATCCAGCAGAACCAGAATCAGAAAGGGCGGCCGCCTTACCTCGATTGGTTGAGGTGGGATCAACAAGCACCATTACTCTAAACTAGGGAGAGAAAGAAAAAGAGAAACACAAGTTAATGACAACAATGTCATGTATTTAAACATGTAAAGAAAACAAAGAGAAAAGTGAAAGGAAGTACTCAGTGCATCACAAACAGCAGCCTAATTCACCACAAAGTCAGTAAACTTTATCCAACAGCAAAGTCTAATCTTAAAGGTAGAGAGAGACTTCCAAACTTAAAACCAAGAGAGTTTAAATAAGCTTTAAACAACTTTAAACAACTAATTAAAATGAATGAAAAGTATCCTATTAGCATGCTAATGTTAGCTTAGCTATCTTAGCTTCAGAATTGAATGTTTACTTCTGAAGCTAAAATGACTGCAGCAGCAGTCGGATATCTCAGGTGAGGGTGACCTGTGCTACATGTATGTTGACATTGCTCTGTGTTTTGAATAAAAACATTTAGTTAAAGTTGACATTCTCTGAGCAACGAGCTTGGGTAGGTTTTCTTCTGACTCAGAGGACCTACCTGAGTCAGCATAGGAGTCCGCCATGAAGCTGGTGGAGATTCTCTCCAATATAAGACAGAAAAAATACTTATGTGTTTGACAGGTTTTGATGGCATTTCCTGTATTTGTATGTACCAGGAAGATGCTGGTAATGAACTTTTACAGATTATGTCCAGGTAGTTTTTTTTTTTAAATAGGACTGTGTTTGAACTTTTTTATGTTCTCACAGCAAAGAGAAAATGAAGGACAGTCCTTCTCTTATTTTTCTTTTGTTTCTCCCCAGTGTATTAAAGTGAAATCTGAACAGAAATCTGTACAAATTTGTCTGTAAAAATATTTTCCTTTAATTCTTTCTGTGCACTCCTATTTTTCCTTTCATGATATGGAAAGAAAATGCTTTCTACCTTTATTTTTGTACAGCTAAAAAAGGCCTTTAGTTTGCTGCTTCGCTTATCAACATCCATACCCTCAATTCCCTCTGCCTTCAGTTTGAATCCTCCTCTCCATCAGTAACCAGGTTTCATTCATTGTGAAGCAAATCTGTTTATTTACAGCATATTTACCATTCGCTCTCAGGCTGCAGCTTTACTTTTGGTTCCTTGAGTTTTGGGAGGCAGAACCCCAGTTAGCAGACCCCTCTCCAGCTCTCCAGTTTGGCTTCAGGAAGCACACACCTTCTCCACCTTTAAGATCAGGCTTCAAACTTTTCTTTTGAATAAAGCTTACAGTTAAGTCTGGCTTGGGCCATCTTTTTGCTCCTAAAGACTGAGGCTGCTAAAGTGTCCCATGATGCACTGTTCATTTCCCTCCATTCTTCTCTCTTTGCTCTTTGTTTTCCACCTATAAATACATGACATTATGATGAGATTGTATGGGATAAATTTGTGCCATTGTGGAGCGAAACTGAATTCTTTATATTTGAATATGAATTGTTCAATTTGAACCTGAACATGCCTGTTTGAATAATTGCTTTAAAAAATTGAATCCAGATTACCGTATTTGATATTGAATCTTTGTTTTTTGAATATGTATTGTAGTAAAGTTGAAACTGTTGTATTTGAAAAATTTGTTTCTCTAATTCGTTTTTGTAGTTCAGTTTCAGTTCTCTCCATTTAAATTCAGATCTGAAATTCAAACATTTGTGCAACACATCCGGGACCTGACATGAGGCAAAACTAGTCGATCGCAGATGGAGTAACGTCAGTTTTGTGCAGTTGTTCTCAACGGCTACCAGCAGAGGGAGGGCGAGGGGTGGGTGGGGGCGTGGAGAGAGAGAAATGAAGAGACGCCGAGATCCAAAAACGTCAAACGGCCAGCCACTCTCGCTACGTCAGTTACCGTCACTGCAATGGCACTTGCCGTTTCTGTAGCGGTAGTTGCCGTTTCCTTAACGGTCTCAGCGGTTTGCCACTGTGGGCTGATAGCAGACTTTTCACATTAGTGGTAATGCGCCTAAAACAAGAAAGAAAAAATAAATAAATAAAATAAAAAATAATATATGTATATATATATATATATATATATATATATATATATATATATATATACCATGGTCTGGGTGAACATTCATTTTAAGTGGATTTAGAATCTGTAAGGGCCTAGAGGTGAACACAGTTATTATAAATTAGACTAATATGGATCATATAAAGGATTTGTTTTAAATGGATTATAACTAGACTGTATTGAGTTTAACTGAACCGGACTGCCTGTAAAAGAACCTTGAGAAGGTTTTCATGAGTAAAGCTAAACTAAATTTGATTTTTAGGATATTTTCAGGGAGGAAAAAATCTGGACTTTTAGTGATCTACTTTTGTTATGCTTGTGTCATCGCCTGGTGATTAGTCATATCCACTTAAAACGATATTTTGTGTAAAAGAAACTCTATAACCTTTGGTAGAAAATCCAGATTCTGAGGTTTCCCAAAGAGCATCTTTTACCTTTATAACTTCTTCGGAGAGCTGAGGGTGAAAATGCCTCCAGACTTAAAAAACAAAAATAAAAAAGAAGAAATAAAATGAGAAACCTACTTCGTCTATCTTTTTTCTATCCACCTACCAAAACGGCCCATTCAGGATATTTTGTTGTGATTAGTTTCCCCTGAGCCCCACATGAAGGACGATCCACCAGGCTTGTTGTCATTAAGTCTTCATTAGCAGGAGTGTAATGGATATTTAATGAAGGAGGGAGACAAAAACATAGAGACGAGCTGGGCTCGACCCTGACATCAGCAGGGAGTCATGTCAATCATCGCCCCGGTCCTCCTCTTCATTTTCTCCTGCTGATCTCCAGCCTCCCAAATATACATGAATTTCAGGCTTTTCTAGTTTCTCACATTTAAATATCTTTGGTTTCTTTGGGTAATATTTGAAACCCTCCTCACTTATTTCCTGCTGATAGTAAAACAAAAACAAGGTTGTCTCTTTTGTGAAGGCTGTTTTTCTTCCATTTAATTTCTCATTATCCGTTTAGTTTTCTCAGTCAACTATTTTTTATGCGAATCAAGCAACACTGATGACTCTTGAGGAACAGAAGCAATCATCCTTTTTTACTGCGAGCGTTTTCTGTCCCCCGACTGTGTCAACTCCCATTACAAGAGTCCGACAAACACCATTAAGTTCCTTTTGTTTTCACAGCACAGAGTCAGGTCAGGGTGGAAAGTCATTAAAGCTGCAGCTATCAAACTGAGAAGTTTAATCAGTTAAGCAGTATCACAAATTACATTTGTCAACTCTGTTCAACATTTTGTCACCAACAGACTTGCATTTTACTTCGTTTAAAGCCAACACCAAAGGCAAAAATTTAGAAATTAATGGGGGGGGGGGGGGGGGGGTCAGCTAGGCTAGATAAAACGTATTGTACGTCTAGTAAAATATGGACAAATTTGTAAAAGTACCAATGGGTAAACGATAATAAATCAATTGACACAGTAACAAAAAAAAAGACAAGAAAATATGACAAGACATGCCTAGCCCTGGTCATGACCAAGTTATGGTCAAGTAATGGTGATGGTGGGTAATGAGGAGAGACTTATGCCTTGTGCCTTATTTCTCAAAATATGAGCATCTGACACTATGAAACCAAACAAGTTGCAACTCCACTTCAGGTCTTTTCATTCTAAACACACAAAAAAGCCGACTGTCTCAGACTATCTGCTCAATGCTCATGTCCTTTAAACCAGTAGTTCCCAAACTTTTTTCCATTAGGACCCCTGGAGCTGTGGATTCCCAGCCTGCAACCATGCTTGGTTTTATGCTTTCATTAGCTGCTTTTCACCATGAGTAATGCATTCTGGCTGACTCCTTTACTTTCATAAAACCAAAGTTAAGGCAATTATCAACATATAGACTTACTTTTTTCTTCTTTTTTTCAGTATAAGGTTCCAAAAAGGTTCAATGTGAATGAAACACCCAAATGATTTAAAAAAAAAAAAAAAAAAAAAAAAAACCTTTAGCAAATACACCTCAACTCGTCTCTGTGTGGAAGTGGCCATCAGTGAAATCACACCAGTCAAAGGCTCTGAGACCCCTGTGCTCTTTGAGAGACCCCAGCTGGGGAACCACTGCTTTAAACTATCATCCTTACGAGGCAGGAAAGAAATACCGCTCCTAAACATTTATACACCAGAAGTAAATATTACAGTAGAGATGCACAATTCTGCATTTTTGGGCTCCCAATCAGATTCTAATATATATATAAATCTATATATATATAGATATATATATATATATCTATATATATATATATAGATAGATAGATAGATAGATAGATAGATAGATAGATAGATAGATAGATAGATAGATAAATAGATAGTCAGTCTGCATAGCATTCACATCAACATCACTGCACAATCATTTTTGTGTGGTTTGCATGTTTTCCCCATGTATGTGTGGGTTCTCTCCAGGTTCTCTAGCTTCCTCCTACCATCCAAAGACATGCACGTAAGATTAATTGGTGACTCTAAATTCTACCCAGGAGTGAATGCAAGTGTGATTGTTTGTCTCTTTGTGTTGGCCCTGCAATGGACTGGTGACCTGTCCATTGCCTCTCGCCTGTTAATGCTGGTATAGGCTCCAGCTTACCTGAGACCCATAATGGACTAAGCGGTACAGAAAATGAATGAATGAATATTTATTTAATCTGCAGGTAGTTTAAGTGTATTCAATAAGGTCCACTGAAGTGGCGAATTTGCAAATATACCATCCTCACCAATGAATATACCAGAAAACAGCATTTAAATATGTGTCTACTGTGGTGACACTAAAGAAATACAGGAGTAAGTAATGTCAGAAGTAAACTAGTGAACGGACTGAGGAAAAGCTTGTTGCTTCTGTTGCTGAAAGGATCCGACCTGTTCCAAGATCAGGGGCTTCATGCCATCCACCGGCCCAACCTGACTCCTAATAAGGCATTTTTTGTCTTACATTAAAATGGAAACTGTGTGTGTCCCAAAAAATAATAATAGAAACAGTTACCATCATACATGATCCATACCGCTTTGTCCAATGAAGGGTCACAGGGAGCTGGTGGCCAACACAGAGACAAACAACCATTCACACTCACTCCTAGGGAGAATTTACGTTTATCAATTAACCTAAGATTCATGTCTTTAGACAGTGGGAGGATGCCAGAGTACAATCTCCCCCCCAGCCAAACTCACACCAGCAACCTTCTTGCTGTGAGGCCACGGTGCTAATCACCACACCACCGTGCAACCAGAAACAGTGACATCAAAGTAAAAACATATTGGATAGTCACAACAAATGGAGTAGACATTGTGCATATTTGTGTTTTCCAGAAACATTAAATGGCAGCGCATTTTCCTGGCAACTGGGTTGTTGAGGCAACAGTTTATGCGTGAGTGTTGTGGCTACGCTGGGATGTCTAAGATGACTGGTCTCTAAATAATATAACTTCCAACAAACTTCAGACACCTAAATACTAGGCACAGAAAAATATCTGCTGTGGATAAACTAGTTTCAGGTTTAAGCCCCTGTAAATTAGTTTTAGAATAAAAGGGTCCCCTTGGTCAATAATTTTTTATACATCAAATGGTTAATGAGGACATAATTTTTGTGCTTTGTCAAACATTGCTTGAGCACAGTTAATGTTATCTTTTGTCATTTTACATCTTTCTGAATTTAAACGGTTTCTGCTTCTCATCATTAACAGTAATTGGCTGAATTTAACAGCTTTCCAGCTCACAGCATTTGATTTAAAGGAGTAAAGACATTGCTCTTAATTACTACATCCAAAAGGTCAGTTTTAATTAATGTTGTGACTCTGTGATATAATAGTGATCATCAGAGACCAAGCATGCTAAACATGCACCGCTAACAGTCGAGGTTTGGGAGTTTTTCTGTGTACTGCCGGTGTTTTGTCAACAACCTGAGCACATCACATAGCAGCGGTGCACAAAACTAATTTACAGTGGCTCAGACCAAACTTTGTTCTCTAAATGAATGGAAAATTGATGGCAGTGCAAGGTCAATCACTCAGGATCATCTTCTTTGATATTCTTCTGCTCTGCAGGCAACACAAAGGCTCTGCTCGCGCTGATTAATAGACGTTGACATCAGTGAATAAAAAGGTTTGCAGATAGAAGCTTGAAACTCTTTACACAAAGCAGCCTTTCACCTTGAAACAAATTAAGCTGCAATAAAAAGCTCGATGGAAAAATGCAAAGCCAATAAGATTGTTCCTAGAAACATCTTTACAAATCAGTTCTTCAATGACTTAATGATGAGAGGAAGATGTGAAAATAATAGGATGTCAGCGGAGATCAATGAGACATTCAGGTCTAAAGGTCCTTACAATAATTGGCAATCAGCTGTGTGATGTTACTGTGAGACCACAAACGTGGACTTTTTCTGTTTGTGCCTTAACTGCTTTCTGACTGTAGGAGCTTTCGTCTGGGTCTTCTTTAAGGCCAAGGCCCAAACAAGATGTCAGGAGCTACAACCTTTTAATAATAATACTATTATTTAACCTTTCGTTATTAATTTTGTATTCATAATTTTTTCTTTATTAATGCTAAATAGGAAAGTCAGCTCTACGTTAGACCCAACTCTAATAGATTTACTAGATTTTTTGTCACCCAGGGAACAGTTGTGGGGAGAAGGTTAAAAGCCTTGCTCAGGGGCCCACAGTAGTTCATCTGTGTTGGCATAGTGGGGGGGCATAGTGGGGATCTATCTATCTATCTACCTATCTATCTATCTATCTATCTATCTATCTATCTATCTATCTATCTATCTATCTATCTATCTATCTATATATATATATATATATAGAGAGAGAGAGAGAGATCTGTGTGAGGTACTGGGGAACCAGGGTACTATGGCAAGAAATGGGCTGGAATAGACACAACACAATATGCAAAAACAAGTCACTGTTGGGCTCCTAGTAACTCTTGTGAGTGAGGTTAAATGAAGACATTGTGGGATATATGGATACTTTGATACCCACATTCTACCCTGACATCAAACATCAAACAACTTGTAGCTTAATGTTCCAACTCCTGCAAATGGCAACTGCTATCACAGTTAGAGATTGAAAAGAAACAACATGCGAATGCAACGGCAAGGGGGAGCCAGGACGATTAACATCAACTCCCCCTCAGAGACTGAGTACCAAGCCCCAGTGATGATGAATACGATGAATGAGAGAGCAACTGACGTGAGAGATCATGGCTAAGACGAGAGCCTGTCAACAACAACACCGACTAGCAAGAATGAGTGAAGCACCACCAGAAAGTCTTCTAGTTGATGTGAATGCAGCAATAAGAACAATCCCTGCTGAAACCAACGAGTTGATATACAGCAATAGTGATCCTGGAGGCCAACTTAACATCAATATAAAAGTTAAGAAGGAGGCACCATGGAGGAGGAGTTGGAAGCCAAATTTAAGGCAACTCGGTACAACCACTTAAGGGGTACCCAAGAGGTACAGCCAAATGTCCATACCTGAAGTTCTGGAAACTACCAAACAAAGACTCCAAGCATTAGCTGCATGACTGAGGAGATACACAAATGTCAAATATTTACATTCTTATACACACATATACAGAATTCTGCTGCAATGGAATTTACATTTTTGATATTTATTCAGTTATTTTGACATTTTGCACTCATCTCTGCTTAAAGAATGTGATGTCCAGCTCCTCGTTGTCTCCATCGTTATGGCCTGGCTTGTGGTGGTGGTGCCACTCTGGGACAGAGGCCAGATAAGGCCTAGCTAGACATCCAGATACCAGCTTTCTGTTGTGTTGATAGTGTGAGAGATAAAAAAGCAGCATGCCATTTGACCCGGAGGAACACTCCTTAGAACTACTGCATGTTTTCTATTGTTATTCTAATCAGAATTTAAGAATTGTTTTGTGAAACTTTTACCTTACTCCTCGTTGTGTTGAAATGTTTCCACAACACTGCATAACATGAAGTCGTGGTCAACTTTGCTCACTGTAGTCTGTGAACTGTGAACGTGCTCCTGATAGCTGGAAAATGCTTTATGTTGCCGTCATTTTTGGCTCATCTAATCATTCAAATCTTGAATGAATGCTAACATTTTAGCTTTATTCAATATACAGCTGCTGTCTGTGTGTTTTTATGGCTTCAACACAGAGTTGTTAATCATATAAAAGTAGAACCTCATTTAGAGTCTGTGCACATGATGATCCTGACTGGCCAACACTCCACAAAAAGACATCATTATGTTTACAGAAAGTATTTCTTCCTAAGTTTGGGCAAAAGTGGTTGCAGTGAAACCTTTCTGGAGTGTAAGGTCATCAGACTGTAACTCCTTCCACAGATGAAAGGCTTTGGATAATTTGAGAAGGTTCACCAGGCTGAACAAATGCACCTGAAACACAAGGATATACACAAAGGGAATAAGAGTCAAAGACACAGAAAAAGCTGAGAATGAGAGAAAAAAAAGATCCAGATCAAAAGAAGGCTGCAGAAAGCCTGTAATGCAAACGCACTTACCAATAATTTTCTCATTATTCTCTATCTGACCCGCTTGGTAGCTGCACACGTGTTATGAGGATAGATTTTTCATCAGAACTGAGCAGATCGTCCACCTGTAGCCACGAGTTGGAGCAGCTGCCGTCTGCTACCATTTCCCCAGAGACCTCACAAAGTTTGGAAAGAGTGACAAGCAGCTCATGATGAAGGCCTATCTTGTGGTGTTATTGCACTGCCTCACAGCTGCTGCTGCTAAATTTGATCAGATATATGGATGTGTATGAACAAAATGCTGGAAAACACTGAAGAACAAAAAGAATCCTGAACTAAGCTTTATGGGATGCTGATATTTGGTTGCGTTAACCAGGAATGTTCCAACTGGAAATTATTTGTTTAAATGGCTAATTACTAATTAAAAATAATAACCATATACCAGTAAGTGATCGCTCGAGGAGAAAAGTCTTCATTTTTTCCCCTCACACAGTGCCCTGCCTCCATCTGAACGAAAAACCACGAACAGCTCTGCACATGTGCAAACAGCTTAAGAGTGCAGGTTCTGAGAGCAGTCCTTCCGGGGACTCCCTCATTCTGCTGGGGGACTTCAATGCTCACGTGGGCAATTACAGCAAGACCTGGAGGGGCGTGATTGGGAGGAATGGCCCCCCTAATCTAAATCCGAGTGGTGCTTTGTTGTTGGACTTCTGTGCTCATCATGGATTGTCCATAACTAACACCTTGTTCAGACATAAGAGTGTCCACATGTGCACTTGGCACCAGGACACTCTAGGCCACAGTTCGATGATCGACTTTGTAGTCGTGTCATCGGACTTGCGGCCGCATGTCATGGACACTCGGGTGAAGAGAAGGGCGGAGCTGTCAACTGATCACCACCTGGTGGTGAGTTGGCTCAGATGGTGGGGGAGGATGGTGGTAGACCCAAGCGTGTTGTGAGGGTCTGCTGGGAACGCCTGGCAGAGTCCCCTGTCAGAAAGAGTTTCTCCCATCTCCGGCAGAGCTTCAACCATGTCCCGGGTGAGGCGGGGGACATTGAGTCCAAATGGGCTGTGTTCCGTGCCTCTATTGTCAAGGCGGTGAGTCGCAGCTGTGGCTGTAAGGTCGTCGTTGCCTGTCGTGGCGGTAACCCCCGAACTCGTTGGTGGACACCGGCAGTAAGGGATGCCGTCAAGCTGAAGAAGGAGTCCTATCAGGCCTTTTTGGCCTGTGGGACTCCAGAGGCAGCTGATGGGTATTGGCGAGCTAACAAGAGCGCAGCTTCAGCGGTTGCTAAGGCAAAAACTCGGGCATGGGAGGAGTTTGGAGAGGCCATGGAGAATGACTTCTGGACAGCTTCGAGGAGATTCTGGTCCATCATCCGGCGGCTCAGGAGGGGAAAGAGATGCTCTGTCAACACTGTGTACAGTGGGGATGGGGGGCTGCTGACCTTGACTCGGGATGTTGTAAGGCGGTGGAGGGAATACTTCGAAGATCTTCTCAATTCCACCAACATGTCTTCTGATGAGGAAGCAGAGTCTGGGGTAGCTGGTGCTGGCTCTCCTATCTCTGGGGTGGAGGTCGCTGAGGTGGTTAAAAAGCTCCTTGGTGGCAAGGCCCTGGGGGTGGATGAGGTCCGCCCAGAGTTCCTTAAGGCTCTGGATGCTGTAGGGCTGTCTTGGTTGACATGCCTCTGCTGCATTGCGTGGACATCAGGGACAGTTCCCCTGGACTGGGGTGGTGGTCCCCCTCTTCAAAAAGGGGGACCGGAGGGTGTGCTCCAACTACAGGGGGATCACACTCCTCAGCCTCCCCGGTAAGGTCTATTCAGGGGTGCTTGAGAGGAGGGTCCGTCGGATAGTCGAACCTCAGATTGAGGAGGAGCAGTGTGGTTTTCGTCCCGGTCGTGGAACAGTGGACCAGCTCTACACCCTCTTCGGGGTTTTTGAGGGGGCATGGGAGTTTGCCCAACTAATCTACATGTGTTTTGTGGATTTGGAGAAGGCATTCGACCGTGTTTCCCAGGGACTCCTGTGGGGGGTACTCCGGGAGTATGGAGCGCCGGACTCGCTTGTACGAGCTGTCCGATCCCTGTACGACCGGTGTCAGAGCTTGGTCCGCATTGCCGGCAGTAAATCAGAATCATTTCCAGTGCGGGTTGGACTCCGCCAAGGCAGCCCTCTGTCACCGATTCTGTTCATAACCTTTATGGACAGAATTTCTAGGCGCAGCCTAGGTGTCAAGGGGATCTGGTTCGGTAGCCTCAGGATTGGATCTCTGATCTTTGCGGATGATGTGGTTCTGTTGGCTTCATCGGGCCGTGATCTTCAGCTCTCACTGGAGCGATTCACAGCCGAGTGTGAAGTGGCTGGGATGAGAATCAGCACCTCCAAGTCCGAGACCATGGTCGTCAGCCGGAAAAGAGTGCTCTCTCCAGGTCTGCAATAGGGTCCTGCCCCAAGTGGAGGAGTTTACGTATCTCGGGGTCTTGTTCACGAGTGAGAGAAGGATGGAGCGGGAGATCGACAGGCAGATCGGTGCGGCATCTGCAGTAATGCGGACTCTGCATCTGTCTGTCGTGGTGAAGAGGGAGCTGAGCCAAAAGGCAAAGCTCTCGATTAACCGGTCGATCTACGTTCCTACCCTCACCTATGGTCATGAGCTGTGGGTAGTGACCGAAAGAACGAGATCGCGAATACAAGCGGCCGAAATGAGTTTTCGCCGCAGGGTGGCCGGGCTCTCCCTTAGAGATAGGGTGAGAAGCTCAGTGGGGCTCAGAGTAGAGCCGCTTCTCCTCCACATCGAGAGGAGCCAGATGAGGTGGCTCGGGCATCTGGTTAGGATGCCTCCTGGACGCCTCCCTGGTGAGGTGTTCCGGGCACGTCCCACCAGAAAGAAGCCCCGGGGAAGACCTAGGACACGCTGGACGGACTACATCTGTCGGCTGGTCTAGGAACGCCTCGGGATCCCTCCGGATGAGCTGGTGAATATGGCCGGGAAGAAGGAAGTCTGGGTTTCCCTGCTTAGGCAGCTGCCCCCACGACCCGACTCCGGATAAGCGGAAGAAAATGGATGGATGGACAGTTGTAAATGTACAAAAAATGGATTGATTGGATCTCTATCTGCTTCAAATTTTTTTTAGCGTTTGTAAAAGAAGTGGGTTAATGTATGTTTCGCATGTAGTTCTCTAAATTTCAACACAATAAGTCAGATATGGAACAGTCAAAGAATTATACTACAGATCTTTTTTTTATTATCCAGTTAATCCTTTACGTATCGTAGCAGTTGTTTTGCCATTTTTGTTTTTATACCATACCAAATGAATCTAAAATGTCACTTAGATTGTATATGTCTTCCCCCCAGTGGTTTCAGCTTCAGTAGAGATTCTGCAGGTCCACCACATGCAGCCCTCACCCTACAGTCCAGGTTCCCTTCGACACGCAGCCTGTGATGCCGCAGGGTTTGCTTCGACTCTGACTGCACGTGTGGCGTCATTAACTGCAGGAATGAAAAAAACTGAATGAAAAGAAAGATTAATTTCAGCAGAGGAATACGGAAAAGCTGAAGTTTCCTTTCAAAAATAACTTTCACGGCCTTTGACTGTTGCTGCAGATACACAGCGTTATTAAGGGGAGGCGGCATGACCTTGTCCTGAGGCTGAAAAATAAAAACTCAAAGGAGGGGGTTTGTCAGCAGGAGGTGGGAATTTCTTGCACTGTGTTACTGTTTTGGCTTCTGTTCTCTTTTGTCCGATTCCCCTCTCAGATGTGAAAGTTTGTGACGGACTGATGATGTTTTGTAGTTTTGCTGCCGACATAAACAGATGTAACGTGGTCGTTATTGTGTGGACTACAGGCCACATATCAGCACCTGAGAATGATGGAGGATCTTTATGTGGGCTATACAATGTGCAGAACATTTTCCAGGAAACTCTGATGGGAACCAAAATTACATCTTGTGAATGTGCACACGAGGACATGCAATTTTCCCATATGCCACCCTAGCCCAAATGGAGAGGAAGGTTTAAGTGGTGAGGACAGTAATATCGATCAGCTTGTTAGTTAGACATTCACAGTCTGAGCTTTGGTCATCTTTCCTTCCTGCTTTGGCTGCAGCACCCTGTCTGGCATATACAACTGTGATTGGTCATCTGATGTCAGCTCCACCCCTTTTGTGTTGACATGTATACATGTTAAGGCAGGCAACCTGAGTTGACTGAGGTGTTAAATGTTGTTTCAGTACCTGTTAATCTGCACTGTTAGGGTCTGTTGATCCTGACCTCTCAAAGAACTCCTGGACATTTTGAACCTGCACCAGAGTTCAGGCTCCAGGAAAGGAAGTTGGATTGTTGTTCCTGCTGCAGAGAATCATTCTTCTTCTGCTTCTTCAGCTGCTTTTGACCTGGATATTGCCTGGTTGTATTAATTCTCTCAGCCCTCTTGTTATGTCTGTTATCTTTGCCCAGCTCTGATCTGAGCTTTTGAATTTGTCTTTTTGCCTAGTTTTTTGGAAACTTTGCAGTGTGTGTGTGTTTTTTTTTTTTTTTTTTTTTTTTTTTTGAGTTTATCACAGTCCTGCATCACCTCACTACTGGTTTCCAGTTTGCTCTGCATCTGGGTTCTCTGCTAGCAGCCTGTGACATGTTCATTAGTTGTCAGCATTCAGAAAAATCTTGGATATTTGGAACATTTGCATGTTAGTAGGCTGAGAAAAACAATGTTAAAAAGGCGAAGAAACTTCAGAATAAGACATGTTTTACTCTGAGTGAACCCTTTGTGCATTTTACACATTTCCATGGGTGTTTTCTAACTGTTCTGATGGTTTCAATTTTCTTGTGCCAAACCAAAATGAGTAGGTGTCCAAAAGTCTGACTGGCACACAACTGCAAACTGCAGCGTTGACTGGAATGATAAATATATGTATGTATGGTGGGATCTAATGGAATTTTTAAAGAAAAAGGAAAAAATCATGCCTCTCTAAATGGAAGAGCACTTCATGACCTGTGCAGGGAAGTACGCATGAAGCATCCTGAGGAGCCCACGCCGACACATTGCCACTGTCCGACCTCCACCCACAGTTTTGCTGATTTAAACTCATCATCTCCCCACTGCTTGCATCCAATTAAAATCTCAGACTCAGATGTCTTTACCTCTGAAGCCTTTCAGAATGCGAGGCTGTGTGTGTGTGTGTGTGTGTGTAGTCAAAATGCTGGTTGTCTCTAAGGCTTCATTAGACAGTGGACTCTTATTTGCATCAAATACCAAACAAACCAGCGGTTCTACAATAATGCCTTCATGGTCCACTGCATTTATATGCATCCTGTATGACAATGAGATATTAAAGTCTTTGGTAACTCTGTGTGTGTTTGTGTGTGTTTCTGGGGGGGACGCTCATGACCATCGTAATGACTCTGTGAGACACAACAGATTCATCAGGGTGCTGAACTCGAGGCCAATCAGGCAGCTAATGAAGCCTGTGGCGTAACGAGGAGCCGAGTAACGACGACAAACTCTCAGAGCGGCTGACCTTGACAAGTTTCATTCCTCCAGTTCTTCCTGCAGCGTTCACATATTCACACACACACACACACACACACACACACACACACACACACACACACACACACACACACACACACACTCACTAAGTGTCCTCTCACTATCTGGATAAATTCATATCACAGTTGCAGCTGGTGTGTGTTTGTCGTTCAGCTGTGATCAGACAGCGTTGGTCCCTCATTTTGTATAAAAAGATGTTGCTGCTTATGGCTTGAGTCTTGAATTTAAAATCTTGATTTGGCTGCTTTCTGTAGCTCGCCAAAAATTATTTGATTGACCTTCTCAAATAAAGAGACTCACCACCTTTCAAGAAATCTACCTCTCCATGATGGATGGATAGATAGATAGATAGATAGATAGATAGATAGATAGATAGATAGATAGATAGATAGATAGATAGATAGATAGATAGATAGATAGATAGATAGATATTGTACAGATTTATTTGATACATTTTTACTCAACTAATCCAGTGTCCAGAGAGCAGTTTGGAGTTAAGGGACTGCTGTCCAACCTAAGTACTTATAGTTGATGACATACATGAAATAGCAACACATGAGGAAAATCTGTTCTCCATTTTCTGATTGTTAGATCATCTATTATGAAACATGTGAAGTCAAGCATGTATTACAGTTCTAACCCCATCCATCCATCCATCCATTCTCTTCCGCTTATCCGGAGTCGGGTCGCGGGGGCAGCTGCCTAAGCAGGGAAACCCAGACTTCCCTCTCCCCGGCCACATTCACCAGCTCATCCGAAGGGATCCCGAGGCGTTCCCAGGCCAGCCGAGAGATGTAGTCTGTCCAGCGTGTCCTGGGTCTGCCCCGGGGCCTCCTTCCGGTGGGACGTGCCCGGAACACCTCACCAGGGAGGCGTCCAGGAGGCATCCTAACCAGATGCCCGAGCCACCTCATCTGGCTCCTCTCGATGTGGAGGAGAAGCGGCTCTACTCTGAGCCCCTCCCGGATCACCGAGCTTCTCACCCTATCTCTAAGGGAGAGCCCGGCCACCCTGCGGAGGAAACTCATTTCGGCCGCTTGTATTCGAGATCTCGTTCTTTCGGTCATTACCCACAGCTCATGACCATAGGTGAGGGTAGGAACGTAGATCGACCGGTAAATCGAGAGCTTTGCCTTTCGGCTCAGCTCTCTCTTCACCACGACAGACCGATGCAGAGCCCGCATCACTGCGGACCCCGCACCGATCCGCCTGTCGATCTCTCTCTCCATCCTTCCCTCACTCGTGAACAAGACCCCGAGATATGTAAACTCCTCCACTTGGGGCAGGACCCCATCGCAGACCCGGAGAGAGCACTCCACCCTTTTCCGGCTGAGGACCATGGTCTCGGACTTGGAGGTGCTGATTCTCATCCCAGCCGCTTCACACTCGGCTCCGAATCGCTCCAGTGCGAGCTGAAGATCACGTCCCGATGAAGCCAACAGAACCACGTCATCTGCAAAGAGCAGAGACCCAAACCTGAGGCCACCGAACCGGATCCCCTCGACACCTCGGCTGCGCCTAGAAATTCTATCCATAAAAGTTATGAACAGAATCGGTGACAAAGGACAGCCTTGGCGGAGTCCAACCCGCACTGGAAACGATTCTGATTTACTGCCGGCAATGCGGACCAAGCTCTGACACCGGTCGTACAGGGACCGGACAGCTCTTACAAGCGAGTCCGGCACTCCATACTCCCGGAGTACCCCCCACAGGAGTCCCCGGGGAACACGGTCAAATGCCTTCTCCAAATCCACAAAACACATGTAGATTGGTTGGGCAAACTCCCATGCCCCCTCGAGGACCCCAAAGAGGGTATAGAGCTGGTCCACTGTTCCACGACCGGGACGAAAACCACACTGCTCCTCCTCAATTCGAGGTTCGACTATCCGACGGACCCTCCTCTGCAGCACCCCTGAATAGACCTTACCGGGGAGGCTGAGGAGTGTGATCCCCCTGTAGTTGGAGCACACCCTCCGGTCCCCCTTTTTGAAGAGGGGTACCACCACCCCAGTCTGCCAGTCCAGGGGGACTGCCCCCGATGTCCACGCGATGCCGCAGAGGCGTGTCAACCAAGACAGCCCTACGGAATCCAGAGCCTTAAGGAACTCTGGGCGGACCTCATCCACCCCCGGGGCCTTGCCACCAAGGAGATTTTTAACCACCTCAGCGACCTCAGCCCCAGAGATAGGCGAGCCAGCACCAGCTACCCCAGACTCTGCTTCCTCATCAGAAGACGTGTTGGTGGGATTGAGGAGGTCTTCGAAGTATTCCCTCCACCGCCTCACAACGTCTCGAGTCGAGGTCAGCAGCCCCCCATCCCCACTGTACACAGTGTTGACGGAGCACTGCTTTCCCCTCCTGAGCCGCCGGATGGTGGACCAGAATCTCCTCGAAGCCGTCCGGAAGTCATTCTCCATGGCCTCTCCAAACTCCTCCCACGCCCGAGCTTTTGCCTTAGCGACCGCCGAAGCCGCGCTCCGCTTAGCCCGCCGATACCCATCAGCTGCCTCTGGAGTCCCACAGGCCAAAAAGGCCCGATAGGACTCCTTCTTCAGCTTGACGGCATCCCTTACTGTCGGTGTCCACCAACGAGTTCGGGGGTTACCGCCACGACAGGCACCGACGACCTTACGGCCACAGCTGCGGCTGGCCGCCTCGACAATAGAGGCACGGAACACAGCCCATTCAGACTCAATGTCCCCCGCCTCACCCGGGACTTGGTTGAAGCTCTGCCGGAGATGGGAGTTGAAACTCCTTCTGACAGGGGACTCTGCCAGACGTTCCCAGCAGACCCTCACAACACGCTTGGGCCTGCCAGGCCTGACCGGCATCCTCCCCCACCATCTGAGCCAACTCACCACCAGGTGGTGATCAGTTGACAGCTCCGCCCCTCTCTTCACCCGAGTGTCCAGGACATGCGGCCGCAAGTCCGACGACACGACTACAAAGTCGATCATCGAACTGCGGCCTAGAGTGTCCTGGTGCCAAGTGCACATGTGGACACTCTTATGTCTGAACAAGGTGTTCGTTATGGACAATCCATGACGAGCACAGAAGTCCAACAACAAAACACCACTCGGATTCAGATCAGGGGGGCCGTTCCTCCCAATCACGCCCCTCCAGGTCTCGCTGTCATTGCCCACGTGAGCATTGAAGTCCCCCAGCAGAACGAGGGAGTCCCCAGAAGGAGTGCTCTCCAACACCCCCCCTAAGGACTCCAAAAAGGGTGGGTACTCTGAACTGCTATTTGGTGCATAGGCACAAACAACAGTCAGGACCCGTCCCCCCACCCGAAGGCGGAGGGAGGCTACCCTTTCGTCCACCGGGGTAAACCCCAACGTACAGGCGCCAAGTTGGGGGGCAATGAGCAGGCCTACACCTGCTCGGCGCCTCTCACCGGGAGCAACTCCAGAATGGAAGAGGGTCCAGCCCCTCTCGAGGGCAGTTGTTCCAGAGCCCAAGCTATGCGTCGAGGTGAGTCCAACTATATCTAGCCGGAACCGCTCAACCTCGCGCACCAGCTCAGGCTCCTTACCCGCCAGAGAGGTGACATTCCACGTCCCTAGAGCTAGCTTTTGCAGCCGAGGATCAGACCGCCAGGGTCCCCGCCTCTGGCAGCCGCCCAGCTCACAATGCACCCGACCCCTATGGCCCCTCCCGTAGGTGGTGAGCCCACGGGAGGAGAGGCCCATGTCTCCCTTTCGGGCTGAGCCCGACCGGGCCCCATGGGCAAAGGCCCGGCCACCAGGCGCTCGCCTCCGTGCCCCACCTCCAGGCCTGGCTCCAGAGGGGGGCCCCGGTGACCCACGTCCGGGCAAGGGAAACCTTGGTCCTTGTTTTTTCATCATCATAAGGGTTTTGTGAGCCACACTTAGTCTGGTCCCTCCCCTAGACACCTGTTTGCCATGGGTGACCCTACCAGGGGCATACGCCCCCGACAACATAGCTGCTAGGATCGTCAGGACACACAAACTCCTCCACCACGATAAGGTGGTGGCTCATGGAGGAGTTCTAACCCCATTAATGTAAATTTAATCCCTGACCCTAACCATTCACCAGGACCTTTTAAAAAGCTGTGCAAGACCAGTCTAGAACCAGCAAAGTTGTGCATTAAATTGCAAATTAGCACCTTCCATCATCTCCTTCCTCCTCTTTTTTGAGGGTTTGTAGTCCATTCAACGGTGTGATGGTGTCCTGGAAAGAGGGTGTCATCACGTAGAATCTCAAATGGAGATGAAGGATTTAAACATGCTGGCAAATAAAAAAAAAACAAACTGTACTTTTTACAGAGCAGATGAAGAAAAACATCCAATTTGTATAAATGCTAGTGTGAAACATAAATAAATTTTGTGTTATCATGGCCTAGCATATGGCCAGATGTAGCTAGGCTAAGAGATGATGATTCAAGTTTTTTTCTGCCCCTAAAAGACAACTTTAATGTGAGACCAAGTAGTGAACAGAAGAAGCTGCCGTCCAGCATTTAACAGAAAGTTGCCTCTCTCTCAGCAGAGGAGCTGCAGAGCCCACAGGGATCACTAGGAATTTCTTGCCCGGGAACAGTTTGACATGCAAACAGAAGGATTATACAAACATAAATGCTGAAAAATAGGCAGACTAGGGTTGAGTTGACTTTTTCTCTTTAGTATAAAGCAAAAAAAACCACCTTGAATTGTGACTGAAGCCAGTGTGATGAAATTTCTTGTGTCGAACGTCACATTTACTGCTAGAGTTAGCACTGAATGCTTCAGGCTTTCTTTGTAATACAACTACACAGTGTAAATATTGTCTCTAAACCCATAACTTTGGAGTTAATTTCTGCCTTCTGCATTGTTTTCCAGCTTTTTAATCTCATTATGTATTAATAGATGCAAATTCTTATTTCCAAAAAAAGCCTGGAGAAGGGAAGCTAACAAACATCTCAAGGTGTCAAACTGGAGCAGAGAGTGTTGGAAACAGTGGGGGTGGTGTTTGCGTGGATCATTGCGTTAAATTTGGAGAAAAACAACCAACTACTAACCGACGAAGTGAGGAATTTCAAGTAGAAGGGATAGAAGCGGCTCTGAGTGAACGTCTTGGGGACAAAACACAGCAGGTTTGTTGCATGATAAGCAGACTCTTGGTTAGTGTTTGTTTTTAAAAGAGGAATAAATGAGAATCTCTCGTTCCTACACATCCCAAAGCTGCTCAGTTGGATTGAGATCTGGGGACTGTGGAGGCTGTTGGAGTCCATTGAACTCATTGTTATGTTCTAGAAAGCATCTGGAGATGATTTGAGCTTTGTGACATGGTGCATTATCCTGATGGAAGCAGCAGCCTGAAGCGTTGATACAAGGCAGGATGGATCCATGCTTTCATGTTTCCACTGGATTCTGACCTACTCATCTATCCTGAAAAAGTTTCCTCCGGGGTGTTACCACAGAGGCCCTGTCCAGTTTTCAGCAGACCAGATATGTACCCTTACAGAATTTGAAGGGATAATAAGGGTTTGACCATCCAGTCTACATCTGTTTTGTGGACTGGGAGAGAGCTTACAGTCATGTCCTTTGAGATAGGGTATCGATCTTACATTGGTCTTCGAAGGCTGCTGTCCTGCAGGTTTTAGGTGCTTCTCTGCTCCAAATAAGTCAAATGAAATGGATCCAACAGCTTGTTGCCAAGTTCTGCACAATGACTCAGTATTTTGTATTTTGAGCAGGTGTTTTGGAGCGGGGACATCTACAGGACAGTGGCCCTCAAGGACCAAAGTTTGAGATCCCACAGTTTAAGGGAGTGCTGCCATTACTTTTTTGGGCTTCTAGGTCCCTGTATGCTCAAAGAAAAAGTTGTGGCTACATATTTGGCACAAAGTCAAACTTTTTCATAGTTCGTGCTAGACTCATCAAGGCTCCCCCTAGTCACCAGTCCTGTTTGTGGTTTTCATGGACAGCATTTCAAGACACAGCTGGGGTAGTTCAGGGTTTTGGGAAACTCAAGATTGAATCCCTGCTTTTTCCCAGATAATATGGTTCTGTTGGCTTCCTTAGACCAAGATCTTATGCACACACTGGGACAGTTCACATTTAGATTAAAAGAGGTAAAATTAATTAAATAAAAACGGAAAGAAAAAGCTAAAATAAAATAGATAAAATGCAAGAAATAAAGTTCCAGAGTGGGGAAAGACAGTATTAAAACATGTATCAAGTTTAAAAATTCAAGCTTAACAGAACCAGATGCAGATCTGGACACTAAATAAAATACTATTGAAATGCAGCAGAGAACAGGTGGGTCTTTAACATTGATTTAAATAAACTGAGTGTTTCAGCTGATCTGAGGCTTTCTGGGAGTTTGTTCCAGACATGTGGAGCATAGAAGCTGAATGCAGCTTCTCCATGTCTGGTTCTGACTCTAGGAACTGATAAGAAACTGGATCCAGATGACCTGAGGGTTCTGGTAGGTTCATACTGGATCAAGAGGTCACTGATGTATTTTGGTCCTAAACCATTCAGAGCTTTCTAGACCAGCAGCAGAACTTTAAAGTCTGCAGCCAATGTAAAGACCTCAGAGCTGGACTGATCTGATCCAATTTCTTGGTCTTATTGAGGACCCGAGCAGCAGAGTTCTGAATAAGCTGCAAGTGTCTAATTGATGTTTTAGGTAGAACCTGTAAAAACACTGTTACAATAATCAAGCCGACTAAAGATGAAAGCATGAACTAGTTTTTCTAAGTCCTGCTGAGATGTCAGATCTTTTACCCTTGATATATTCTTAAGGTGATAGTAGGCTGAATTTGTGATTCCCTTAATGTGTTTGTCAAATGCAGTTTACTACAACATAACAGATCCCAGTCTGATCCCGAGATTAACATACATTGAATACATTCTGACTACATTAACATGCTCTGAACGTGCGAGGTATCCTGATAAAATGTGTTAATATCAGGTGTAATTGTTTATTAAATATTATCAGACGTCATGAAATAATAGCTAATTCAGTTCTTCTGTTATTATATTCACCTTTGGACATTTCCATCCGTCCTGTCCTTCATTTCTAGCAGAAGACAGTGTTTTTAAGAAATAAATCAATCATCCGTCTTTTCATCTCCTATCATCTTCTTTTCATCCTCCCACATCTGCCTTCTGTGTTCAGCAGCACAGGCAGCACAGCAGATTGATCTTTCACGGTCATGTCTCAGTCATCGGCCAGGGAGTCATCCAATTAGAAGTGTTTGCAAAAAGTGGCCTGCTGTCTGTTAACAAGAGACTCTGTACATCGGATTTCTCTTCCTTTCACTTCCTTCAGTATAGAGCTTTGGAAGCAGCAGGAAGATGTTTAGTTTTCCCCGACAGCTTCCAAACACACTGAGCTATGGGGAGATATGTTGGATATATATTATGCGGTAAATTCACACCGAAGATGTGGGTAAATACTGTGTTGAAGAGGAGTTTTCAAACTGGTAATTTGACACATTTTGCTGCAAAGATGATTTTTCTTTCAAGTGGAAACTGCTTTTCTTATTTCTTTAGTGTAAAAGAAACCAGACTCACACAACCAAGAAATGATTTTTAGAGGTTAGCAAAAGACATCTCCATGCTACAAAACAAATACTGTTAGCACAGGACTGAAGGATTTAATCAAGCTTTATCTGCAGCACAAATGACTATCTAAACTTTAACAACAGCCAGTTTGATTTGGTAAAACTGAAAAATAGTAATAAGATCCACAACACAATGTCACAGTGGTGGAGAAGAAGTGGACCCAAAAGCAGACTGAAGAGGCAGGACACGTGAGTATAATAATCCAGGGTTTAATGGTGAACTGGAACCGACACAGCAAAGAAAAGGGAAAACAACGATGAGCTGGGAAAGAACAACAGAAACCAAGGAGTATATATATATTGAGGATGACTAACAGGAAACAGGTAAAGTGAATGAGATAAATATTCCAGGTGAGCTCAATCGGGAAGCCACAAGCACAGAACATAGAAGGGGTGTGGCTCTAAAAAATTTGAAAAGAAACCAAAAAACAGAAGACTTAAGGACAACAGAAACTAAGGAACAGAAATAACACTCAATAAACCAATAACCATGACACACAAAGCCCTGAACTGTTTTAAACTGTGTTTTAAGTAGAAAGATGCCATTTAAGAAAAATCTGTGATTCCAGCCTCGCATCACTCTCCTAGAAATAATATTTTATTAAAATAAAAATTCATTTATAAATAGTGTGACATTGTAATAGTCTCATCTCATCTCATCTCATCTCATCTCATCTTTTTTTTTATTTTTTTATTTTTTATCAAAATCAGGATACAATACGTTGCAGTCTGCTCTTCCTTGGCAGTGGCAGCAGCGAACCAGATGGTGATAGAGGAGGTGAGGATGGACTCATTGATGGAGGTGCACCATCATTGTCTTTGGCAGGTTGAAGTTCTTCAGCTGCCGCAAGAAGTGTATCTTCTGCTGGGCTTTCTTGGTGAGGGAGCTGATGTTCAGCTGTGAACAGCTGATGTTCAGCTCCCACGTGAGGTCCTGGCTGATGATAATGCCTAGGAAATGGAAGTACTCCACAGTGCTGACTGTGGAGTAGTGTTGGGAGTAACGATATTACTTTTTTAGGAAACGAAGTAAAGTAGTGCATTACACTTAAAATATTGGTAACGAAATTACTTTACTGGGCTACAGTAACGTGTTTTTCTGCGTTACTCGAGCTGTGTTTGCCTATGTGTAAAGTTCTGATCTGTTTTAAGTGGTACACGCAAGCTGCTGCCTGTGTGTGTGCTTGCCTGGGCACGTTGCCATAGAGATAGATTTGCGTGACGTGAGCTGATTGTGCGCCAACCAAGGAAAAGAAAAATGAAGCTGGAGACGGAGATACAGGCTTTTGATCAGTGGCGATATTCGCACTATTTTCAGTTCAGTCTAAACTTGTGGTGAAAGATCCTGCTTGCCGGTCAGTGGAAGGCAGCCGACCCGCCTAATCAAGCAGCCGACCCGCCTAAACAAGCAAAGCTTTTTTCAACATTGCAACAGCCTGTAAGACAGAAATTAACAAGCTAGTTGCAGGGTTCAATGTAGAAGGCATGCTCCCCCTGTCGACTAATGAACCGCCCAGGTTTAGAAAAATACTAGATAGATAGATATACAGTAAACACTATGCAGACAGGCAGTGATGATTCGGCTATGATGTTTGTCCATGTCTACACAGTGAATTAAGAAATGTTAAAGTAAAGTAATAAGTAGTGGCGTTACTTTTCAAATGTAGTGACGAGTAAAGTAATTTCATTACAATTTACAGAAGTAATGGGTAACTAGTAACTAATTACTCTTTTTAGAGTAACTACCCCAACACTGCTGGTGAGTCACACAAGGTGATGGAGGCGGGTTGGGCTGCATTCTTTCTGAAGTCCTCAACCAACTCCACTGTCTTTAGAGCATTGAGCTCCAGGTTGTTTTGACTGCATCAAGACACCAGATGGTCAATCTCCCACCTGTAGGTGAACTCATTCCCACCAGAGATGAGTCAATTGGGGGTGGTGTCGTCCGCAAACTTCAGGAGCTTGACAGATTGATGACTGGAGGTGCAGCTGTTAGTGTACAGGGAGAAGAAGAAGAAGAAGAAGAGGGGAAAGGACACAGCCTTGAGGGGAACCAATGCTGATAGTCCGAGAGTCAGAGACATGCACACTCAGCTTTGGATAACTGCTTCCTGTCCGATAAGAAGCCTGTTATCCACCTGCAGGTGGAGTCAGGTACGTTCAGCTGAGAGAGCTTGTCTCATTCACACTCGCACACACTCCTAGGGAGAATTTAGAGTAATCAATTAACCTAACATGCATGTCTTTGGACGGTGGGAGGAAGCCGGAGTACCCAAAGAGAACCCACGCATACACGGGGAGAAAATGCAAACTCCACACAGAAAGGCCACTGCCCTCAAGGTTTGAACCTCCCCCCAGCTGAGATTTGAACCAGCAACCTTCTTGCTGTGTTGCTGGGGTGCTAACCACTGCACCACTGTGCAGCCCTCATTTCATAACATTGTTTTATTTAATTAATGCCAACACATGTAATATTGCCTTGCATGTACACATCTCTACTGTCTCAAATGGAAGCTATTGCAGCAATTTCTGACTGACATTTAGCTTTAGAGAAGAAACTTAGCTGCTAGCTTTTGTTTTAGCAGCTGCTAGCAGTGCTGCAGGTTTATGACACTTACATAAGCATTTACATAAGCACACAGCTGCACCACATTCAGTATGAGCTTCCTGTCTCATGTCACACAGCCACATCATTTATCCATAGTCATACATCCAATCTACCACCACATACTGAAGTCACACAATTAGATTTGAAAATGAAGATGGATAATTACAACTTCTGTATCTAAGCAGTGCCAAGAAGTTACTCCAGCCTGTCAATATGAAAAGCCTCTGTTTAATCTAAAAAAACAAGCACATTGAGGAGTCAAAACCCCAAAAGACATTAAGCCTAATTTATTCAAGAGTTAAAGAGTCCGGTGTACTATTAAAACCCACTAACATTAGATTATTTTAAACTTGAACAGTATGTTTTATGCTCCCTCCTCTGCCCCAACTGTGCAGCAGAAACCAGGCTGTTCTGGCATAAATCCGGGCTATAAAAGCTGTCATGCTGTGTCTGCTAAGACAAGGCAAAAACAGGAGAAGAAATTTTCCTGTCAACACCATCTGTTTTATTTGTTATAGTGCTCTAATATATGCGGACAGGTAGCCATAGCCTCCCATACCATTCGTCTTCATGTGACAATATTTCATGATTCAGGTGTAAAACTAATGACTGCCATTAGTTTGTAATTTCAGCTTTGAACATCTATGCCAGCAGAACGTGAAGAAAATTGTGAAATATTCTCCCAAAGCAGGCCTGATGAGATTATTTCCACTCATTTCATTCTTAATCCGGCACACCTATAGATTAGTTTTCCACTCATCAAACTTTTTTTTTTCCTCCTGGGGGAAGCATCCTTCTAAAAATGAGAGGATTTCGGTAGGTTGACAAATTCCCAGAGGTGAAAGTCATCAGGCAAAGGGGTGATAGTTTTTTTTTATTTCACTTTTATTTCACCAGGAAGAAAATCACATTAAGATTAAAATCTTCTAGGTAAACTCAGGCCATGAAAGCAGCAGAGAAGGACACATCAATTACACTTTTAATAAAAAATAAAAAAAAACATAAGAGGTTACAAAGGCAATCAAAATGAGAACAAACTGTTTGAAATGATTTGTTTGTAGTCTATACTTAAAAACAGAAACTGAAATAAAAGCCTCCAGTTGTAGCTGTTTCAGTAGTTTTTTCCAAACATAAAAGCAGTCTTGCCAAATTCTGATGTTGTTGGGGGACATTAAACAGAATGTATTTATTTCACTGGAGATTATATTCTGATTTACTTCTGAACTGTTGAGAGAACAGTGATGTGCATAAGACGCTTTCCATTGATTGCTTTATACATAAAGATCAGCCAGGGTTTTTTGTCTTCCGATAAAATGAAGAACATCTGAACATTTCATACAGTTTACAGCTTTGAGTAGAATGCTTTGAGTTATGAACCTCAGTAGAAAAATTATACACTATCTAAAAACAGTATATTGTTTTAGATGCATTTCTGTAAAACACATCACATCGCATAGTAACCAGTGAATGTGAACTAATCCAGTTTCCAGTCACCTGTTCTCACAGCAAGATAGATGCTCTGCAGCGCACAGATACATATACGTACTGCATACAACACAGATAGCCAGAAAACATGGGAAATTAAGTTATGGGCTGTTTTGATGTGGTGAAATTAGGAGGAGCTGAAATTTAAATAGCATTATTTTAATCACGGAGTTTTACTTACTGGCTAATAAAGACCACTGAAAGTTCACTCTGCTTCATCTTTGCTATCCTTCTTTGTGTTGCAGAGAAGAAAAAGCTTTCATTTATGAATAAAAATGCTTTCTGCCATTGACATTCTTAAACCAGGACATTGTTGAAGAAGCTGAATGCTTATTTGAAGGAAAGAGAGGAATTTAGTTGGGTGTTGAGTAGTTCGAGCAAACTCGAAATTTTGTTTGCTTTGCAAAGTGTTGAAATTTGACAAGGGCAAACAAACTGCAGTGAACTTTTCCCCAGGGTGTGAGGTTTTAAATCTGTTTGTCCATGAAAATGCATTTATTAATTTGGTAAAAAAAAACATTGGTTGGTTAAATCCAACTATTGGTTATACTTTGGTTTACGCCTTTTAAAGGGCATTTTCAAATTGAGCTGAAAATGAGATGGGAACTGCTGAGAATCTCAAAACAATCTGAGTTGGCGAAATAACTATTACTTAAAAGCAAAATGCCATAAAGGGCAGTGCAAACCCGTTACGTGAGCAAATCATATTTAACAGAGAGCAAAGTAAATACCACAAAGCTGAAAATGAGCAGTTTCTTTTTCTTGTGTAGTTGAATTCAGATATTTATGCTGCATTTGAAAAAGAAGTCATGAAGCAAACAAACTGTGGTTCAGGTTAAGCAGTTTCAAAAGTTTCTTTGCATTTTGGTCCATCCATCTATTTTCTTAAAACCTACGCAAGATCAGGTTGCAGAAAGTTAACTCCACTCCACTGATGTTGTCCAGCTCTGTTTGGAGTAAAATAATACAAGAACTTCAATCTGTAATTTGCTTAACTTGTCAACTGTCTTTTTGTCTATCTGGTCTCCAGAGAACTTGGTGCTTCTGCTGCAGTACATATATGACTGCTAGACTCTTTATGACTGGAAACTTTAATAAGGGGTTGCAACATTCTTCCAGTCTAAGTTTGCTTTCACGCTGCACTTACTCAGACAAACCAGATCTTTTGAATACTATATTCCTCTCCTCACCAGAGGAGGCACTGCATCAAGAATTACTGAAGTTAAAAACAACACCCAGTGGATCAAGTTGATGAGAGGCTGATCAAATTGTTTCTTTGTCTGCTTCCACAAGCTAATAAAGACACTGAACCAGACTAGACGCCATTGTTGTTTTAAAACAGAAAATACGTAGAGGAACTGAAGTGAACCATCAAAAGAACTCTGACCTGTTGAGTTTACTAGCCGATACCAGCCCTGCTGCCACCTTCAGATTGGGAGGAGGAATTGCAACACAACGCCAAAACGACGTGTTCCCTCTAGAGTGTGAGAGCAAACTCGCCAGCGTCAGCTACGCCGTAACCGACCGCACGGGGATGCCGCGCATAAATCTGCCTTAAGAATTTGGTGGATTCTCCCTTTATACTAATTCCTGACACCCTCACCTCTCTCGGACTATTCTGATGATTGGAGGTTCTATGTATGTTCTATAAATCGTTCTGCCCTTCTTTGTCTAGATTGGCTTTTCTTTTTACTTTTAATGTGTTGTTGTATCAAATTCTAGATTTGTCTTTATTTTCCAAATTACATGAAGCATGCCAGTGAACACACTAGCAGTTTATTTAGAATTTAATCTGTTTAAAAAAGAAAAAAGAAAGTTCTTATCAAGAAAGGTTTTATTAGAAAGGTTCATATTTGTTTTTTTGTTTTGTTTTGGTTTTTTTTTTACTAAATGCTTTTTTAAACAATTGTACTGCCAAATGTGTACAACAAAGCTTCCAGCTCCTTGTTAAAATAACCCAAACATGATGAATTTGACTTTCTTATCATTGTTTTATGAGAAAATATCTTGTAATACCTAGAGACTCTGTGAAATCCATCCTGTTTTAGAAGATTCAGTAAGATCCCACCATTACATCAATGCAAATATACATGTATGGGCAAACTTTAGGTTACAATGAAAGAATGTTTAACCTCGAGAAAAGTTTAAAGTTTTCCAGAAACCCCTCATTTCAGAAAAACTATTTAAATGAACGGGGTACAAGGGCCTTCCACAATTACTCTCACTTCAGTATCCCAGTCATTAATTTCAGATTCTTCAATGCCTGTGATTCTCTGTGTCTCCAAGCTCCCAAATCATATTCTGTTTGAATCATATTCAGTCATTCTCTCTCTCTCTCTCTCTCTCTCTCTCTCTCTCTATATATATATATATATATATATATATATATATATATATATATATTTTTTTTTTTTTTAGCCTAATCAGCAATCACAACTGATCCTGAAACTTGATGACGGCGCTTCTCCAAGTTATCGTATCGTAAGACTAAGGATTAGTAGCAGGGGGTTGCTCGGCATCCTGTACAGGGCCGTTGTTAACAAACTGCCCTGGCTCAGCATGTTAGAGGAAAAGGCTGTTTGTGTGTGTGCATGCACTCAGTGCATTTCCCTGCAGAGGCAGAGGTTTGCACACAAATCTGCAGCCGTAACAGATGAAGATGGATTAGCTTCTTCGCCTGACTGTCTTAGGGAAGCAGAAACAGGATGGAGAAGCACCGACACTCATGGTGGAAAAGCATTTCTCCATCCTGCCAAGTTCCCCAGATGAAAGGTTCAGCGATTTTGTTGGCTGGTTATCAAAACCAAGATGCAGCAGTTTCCTCTGTCGCCTGGCTTCTCCCCTGCTGCTGGGAGAGGAGGCTGCTGACTCAGCCAAGAAGTCGGCATGGCTCTTCTGTTTGATGACATTTCATGCATGTGTTTGGGTAAGAAATACTGCAGCTGTGGCTCAATGCAGACGCCCCCCAGTCTAAATCGTCCTGCATGACCTTGTTGATAAGACTGCTCAACTCTGTTAATCTTTAGACTATTTTTATTGTATGACAACTTTAAAAACATTACCTGAACTTTGGATGACTATGTACTTCATTGGCTGCCATCCTGCAAGACAGCCAGGATGTTTTTTATGTCAGTCAAGAGCCCTGAGTTTATCACCTCGTTTGAAGAATTTTATGTTAGTGCATCCGAATGTGTAACTGCCAGCTGCAAAAAAGTTTGTAAAATAAAATCAGAATGCAATGATTTGCAAATATAATCAACCCATATTTTCTTCCCAGTAGAATATACATCGCAGATGTTAAAACTGGGACATTTTACCATTTCAGTGAAATATGAGCTCATTGTGAATCTGTTGACAGCAACACATCTGTGAAAAGTTTGAACGAAGATCAAAAGGCTGCAAAAGTCATTTTTACAAATCAAAAACAACAGGAAGCACATTTGACAACTAATTAGGTTAATTGGAAACAGGTAAGTAACATGACTGGGTATAAAAGGAGCATTTCACAGAGACAAAGTCTCTCAGGTGGAAAGATGGACAGAGGTTCACCAATTTGAGACAAACTGCAAGTAGTGAAACAATTTCTGAAAAAATGTTCCTAATAAAGCTGAAAGACTATGAAGATCCCTGCATCTATAGTTTACAATATAGTCAAACAATTCAGAGAATCAGAAGGAATCTCTGTGTTCAGGGGACAAACTGAATGTGTCATGTTTCATGATCTTGGTTTATATTCTAGTATCTGTCATGTTTAGTTTCTGTTTAGATCATGTTTGGATTTTTAGTTTTGTCATGTTTAGTTTAGTCTGTAGTTTTCCCTCATGAGCTCTGTTTTCTGTTCCTGGCTCATTAGTTCACCTGGTCTAATTATTCATTCACTTCACCTGTTCCTTGTAACTCCCGCCGTGCATATATGCCCTTTGTTTTCAGTTTGCTCTTGTCAGATCCTTATGTTGTATGGTTTATCCCTGTCTTGTGTGGTTCCCTGTCTTGAGTTTTGGGAAATAAACCTTGTCACCTGCACCTATTCTGCCTCCTGCCTTGACTGCCTGCAATTGGGTCCTCACCACCTCCATCATTCATGACAGAATGTTCATGATCTTTGACCTTATGGGTGGAACTGCATCAAAAACAGACATGATTCTCTACTGGAAAGCACTGCAAGACTTTTTAAGCTGTATCATGCAGAGAAGGAGCCAGATGTGAACAGGATCCAGAAACCGCACCGTCTTCTCTGGACCAAGCTAATTTAAAATGGTCTGAGACAAAGTGGAAACCTGGATCAAAATGTCAGACAGTTTCTGGAAAGCATGGACAGCGTGTCCTGCAGACTAAAGGGGAGAGGGAGCATCCAGCTTGTTGTTACTTGTGTTGAAATGAGAAATTTAAAAACCTCACCTAATCTCTGGATGACTGTCCCTCATTAACTGTCATCCTGCGAAAGCCAGGAAGTTTTTGTGCTCCTTAACTCAGGAGTCCTGAGTTTATAACTCCATTTGAATATATGAAGCATTTATATTCAAATGTGTAAATTTGTACAAACCCCAATTTCAAGAGCTGGGACACTTTGCAAATCTCCTCAACTCATTTTATTCCCTGTAGAACATAAACAACATATTGGATGTTGACAGTGAGACATTTTTCCATTTCATGGAAAACATGAGCTTGTTGTGAATCTGATGATGTTTCAGGATGATGTTTAGCATCGTGTAGCATCCCCTCTTCTTCTAACAACTGTCTGTTAACATCTGGGAAGTGAGGAGACCAGTTGCTGGAGTTTTAGGAGAGGAATGTTGTTCCATTCCAGTCTGATGCAGGATTCTAGCTGCTCCACAGTTGCTGGATTTCTGCTTCCATGATGCTCCAGATGTTGTGTACTGGTGAAAGGTCTGGGCTGCAGGCAGGCCAGTTCAGCAGCTGGACTCTTCTCATGTGAAGCCATGCTGCTGTGATGGAAGCAGGATGTGGTTCAACATTGTCTTGCTGAAACCTCCAAGGCCTTCCCTGAAAGAGATGTTGTCTGGATGGGAGCAGATGTTTTTGATATTGATGGAGCTTCACAGATGTGGAAGCTGCCCACGCCATAGGGATATAAAAGTGAAGAAGCCTTTCAGATGAGAGGTGAAATATCTTCAAGAAGGTATGGAATTCAAGTTGCCTTTATTCAAGCTCTTATGATTACCATGAGTTAGATGAATGAGAGTACACCAACAAATTTGTATAAAAGTTACACACAAAAGAGACAATTATGAGTGTTGAGATGTTGTTAATAATCAGAAATTAGATTAAAATTACATTAAAAAAAGCAATTTAGGCCAACTTTTTTCTTTCAGAGCAGGTCCTAAAAAAGCTTTTAGACAAGGCAGTTTATTTGTATAGCACATGGCTTAAACCATTCTGGGATTTGTAAACGGATTTTAAAATCAATTCTGTGACTGACTGGAAGCCAGTGTAAAGATTTCAAAACTGGTGTGATGTGTTCAGATCTCTTAGTCCTTGTTAAAAAGACCTTTACAGTTATCCAGTCTACTGGAGATGAATGCATGGATGAGTTTCTACTGGTCTTTCTAGGAGACTAAACTTTTAATTCTGTTGATGTTTCTGAGCTGGTAAAAAGCTTCTTAGTGAAGCTTTGATGTGGCTGCTGAAAGTCAGATCTGAGTCTATCAACACTCCAAGGTTACAAACTTGGTTGGTGATTTTAAGGGCCCGAGTCTCCAGGTGTTTATCAATGCTGACCCTCTTCTCTTTGCTACCAAACAGAATAAGAAAAGAATTGCATAAAGAGGGAAAGGTTGGTAAACTGATCATCTGGAAGCTTATTCCATATATATGGACCACAGAAAAAGAAAGCATCTTTTCCAAGCAACTAATGCACCCTAGGGACTTTTAAAAGACTTCTAGTAGCAGATGCAGTGTCATATTGGCATGGATGAGTTTGTAGGGCATTGGTTACTGCTGGAGGGAAACCTTGTACATGGCCATGGTTGCCAAAGACCCAAATGGCACATTCTGAGGGTTTATTTGTCGGGTAGGTTGCCAATTGAGGAGATCTCTCAGGTCCTGAGAGAAGACGCACCTTAGTTTGCATGGTCATGAAGATTTTGATCTTGTCATGGGCATGTGGTTTTGATCTAATTTGGTCTTCTAGGTGTGTGTGTGTGTGTGTTGAGTGTCATGCCTGTCACAGTCCAGCGTTCTAAGGAATCATTCAGTCTGACAGGTCATTAACCCAAGCGAGGCAGAGCAATAGTCGTCCACCAAAAGCCATCCAAAAGATCAGGGAAAAGGTCAGCTTTATACACTGCCTTATCAGACTGATTCAGACCCTCCCCTTCCAGCTTCCTCCAGCTCCAACACGTACACTTGTATTCCTCCTCTCTTGTAACATACCCCTCGGCGTCTCTTTGTTATGCAGGAAACTTGATGTCAGTGAAGTTGGATTTTGACAGAGGTCACCAGTTCACAGAGGGGAAGAAGATTTATAGAAAAGACATGATTGTGTAATCATCCTTGACCTTTAACTACAGTGCTCATCATGCTCTCCAACGCGACAGTAAAAGCTAAAGGAAAGATTACAGTAGAATCAGCTCTGAAGGATTCTGCTGTCAGATCATTTGTTAACAATTTAGTTTAAAACCTGAAGACCAAATAGCAATAGAGGGGATTCCCATCTCAAAGAAATCTGAGAAACTTTCAGGAAAAAACGGTTTAGTAGCTTTAGTAGAGAAAGGTCCAAAAGTGTCAGTGGGTAATTCTTATGAAGCCAGATGCACCAAATGGACGTCTGAAGTGTTTGAAGACGACAAGGAGACAGGACCCAAAAAGAGGCAGGAGGAAAGTGAATGTAGGGAAGTGCTGAGACAGGAGTCATTATAAAACAAAACATACTTCTTTCAGCACAAACTGAAAGAAGCATGGCAACAGATGAAGTTATCTAAAATATCTATGGCAACATCATTCCACATCTCCTGCAGCTTTGTCCTGAAATAAACAGTTAGTAGTTTAGTGCAAATGTGCAATGACTCTGACAATGTTCCACTAATTTTACAATATTTATTATTGGCAGCTTCATTTTCTTATTGTCTGTCTTCATTTACCTGCAGACTTCACAGCGAATGGTTGGCAGTTTGCAAAGAAAATGTTTATTAGTAAATAAATGGCTGATTTGTAAAGAAATGTGGTCGTTGTCCCTGAATGTTTCTGTGTTTAATAATCTATAATCTCAGAGTTATGACTTAAATTTGTATCCTCACTGGACCCAGTAGGATTCCTGTGTTAGTTAGTAAAATAAGGCTAGCTGTACTTAATGTTAGATCTCTGTCCAACAAGTCGCTGTTAGTTAATGACTTCATCATTTCTCACAGTTTAGATTTTCTTTTTCTGACAGAAACATGGTTAACAGAAGACAGAAGTGCTACAGTTCCTAATGAAACAGCACCCCCTCATTTTAGTTTTATGAATAAATGTCGAAACTGGAGGAAAGGGGGAGGAGAAGCTGCCTTATTTAAAGATTCATTCCAGTGTAAAGAGATTTTATTTGCTGATTTTACTTCTTTTGAATATCTTAGTTTTATTTTAAGGGGCATTCCTAAAATCCTATTTCTAATCATCTACAGACGTCCAGGACACTGTGTAAATTTTATTGATGAATTTTCTGAATTATTGTCGGTTATCTCTACTGATTTTAACCATTTCATCTTAACTGGGGATTTAACATTTACATTACAATAACATGACGGATGGTAATGTTAAGGAATTTTCTTCCGTATTGGATGTTTGGTTTGTGGCAACATGTAAAAGAACCGACCCACATTTGAGGTCACATTCTGGACCTGGTTATTTCAAAGGGTGTTGATATTTCTTCTGTTGGGGTCACTGACTTGGCCTTGTCTGACCATTTTTGTATTTTGTTTGATTCACTGATCACTCAGAATGTCCAACCAACCTGCTCCTCGGTTAGGAAGAGGTACATTAATGAAAGAACAAGTGCTAAGTTTGTGGAGGCCATAGCCATGTTACCAACAACCAGAGCAGAGTCAGTTGATGGACTCCTGGATCATTTCAATCTGAAAGTTTTGATTGTAATGGATGCTGTTGCACCGATAAGAATCAAGTGCACTTTGAGCAAACAGAAAACACCATGGAGAAACACCACTGTGGTTGCCAGCCTAAAAAGAGAATGCAGAAAAACTGAGCGGAAATGGCAGAAAAATGAACTTCAAATTCACTATGAGCTGTACAAACAAAGCCTGCGTAACTATAACAATGAGTTGTGAAGTCCAGAGAGCTGCATTTATCTGAAATGATTAACAGGAATGTCAACAATTCTCGCACTCTGTTTGCTATGATTGAAAAACTTACTAATCCTCCTATACAGATAAGCCCGGAGCTCCTTTCCACTGAGAAATGCAACCAATTTGCCAACTTTTTTAAGCCAAAAAATTAAAACAATTAGGCAAAATATTAATTCCACACAGTCAAACAAGAAAATTAGTCTGTGTCTAAAACCCGGAAATAATTCTGATGTCATGTTGCAATTTAAAATGGTGAATTTAAAAGTCCTACAAGAAACAGTTTGGCATTTAAAATCAACTACATGATACCATCTGACTTTTTAAAAACAGTTTTTACGTCAGTAGAAAGTGATCTCCTACTGATAGTTAACAGCTCACTGGCATCAGTCACTAAAGATAGCTGCTATTAAGCCACTCCTAAAGAAAAGGACTCTAGACGCCTCTATAATGAACAACTATAGACCTGTCTCTAACCTCTTTTATTTCCAAGATTATTGAGAAAGTTGTATTTCACCAGCTTCATGACTTTTTAAATGAAAGTGGAAATCTTGATAAATTTCAGTCCGGCTTCCGACCTCATCACAGCATTGAAACAACTCTGGTCAAAGTGCTAAATGACATTAGGTTGAATACTGATTCTGGTCAAGTATCAGTCCTGGTTCTGTTGGATCTCAGTGCTGCATTTGATACTGTAGATGACAGAATCCTGTTGCACAGGCTGGAAAACTGGGTTGGACTTTCTGGAGCGGTCCTTAACTGATTCAGGTCCTATTTAGAAGGCCGGAGTTATTTTGTTACGATCGGCAGCTATGAATCCGAACGAGTGGCCATGACTTGTGGAGTCCCCCAGGGGTCAGTCCTTGGACCTCTTCTCTTTAACTTGTATCTGCTACCTCTGGGTCAAATATTACAGAACTATAGCATTAATTATCAAAGTTATGCAGATGATACACAACTTTATGTGTCTCTGTCACCAGATGACTGCTGTCCAATAGACTTATCGTGTCAGTGTCTGGAGCAAATAAACATCTGGATGAAGGAGAATTTTCTACAATTAAATGAAGACAAAACTGAGATTATTCTGTTTGGTAGCAAAGAGAAGAGGGTCAGCATTGGCAAACACCTGGAGACTCAGGCTCTTAAAATCACAGACCAAGTTTGTAACCTTGGAGTGTTGATAGACTCAGACCTGACTTTCAGCAGCCACATCAAAGCTTCACTAAGAAGCTTTTTACTAGCTCAGAAACATCAACAGAATTAAAAGTTTAGTCTCCCAGAAAGACCAAGAGAAACTCATCCATGCATTCATCTATAGTAGACTGGATTACTGTAATGGTCTTTTAACAGGACTTCCTAAAAAGAGCATTAAACATCTGCAGCTCATCCAAAACGCTGCTGCTAGAGTTTTAACCAGGACTAAGAGATCTGAACACATCACACCAGTTTTGAAATCTTTACACTGGCTTCCAGTCAGTCACAGAATAGATTTTAAAAGCCTTCTGCTTGTTTACAAATCCCAGAATGGTTTAGGCCCAGAATACATCTGTGATATGTTCAGAGAATATAAACCTAGCAGAGCTCTTAGATCCAAAGACTCTGGCCAACTAGTCCAAACCAGTGTCCAGACCTAACTTGGAGAAACATGCTGTCATTCATCCACTCTTAAAAAAACCCCTCTTTAGCAGCTATAGACCTATTTCACATTTGCCATTTATCTCTAAAATTTTAGAAAAAAATGTTGCTAAGCAGCTTACAGCTGCTTTAGAGACACACCATATCCTGGATCATTTCCAGTCTGGCTTTCGCAGGGCTCACTCCACTGAAACAGCCCTTCTCAGAGTCTCCAATGACATCCTGATACAGAGTGGTGCAGGTCATTGCTCTGTGTTATTGTTACTAGACTTGACCTCAGCTTTTGACACTGTAGATCATCGCATCCTGCTGGACAGGCTGAAACACTGGGTGGGGGTTTCAGGATCTGCTTTTAAATGGTTCTCCTCTTATCTCTCTGGGAGATTAGTCTCCGTGGCTGCTGCAAAGTTTAAATCCTCTTCTTCAGCTCTTGATTTTGGTGTTCCACAGGGGTCTGTTCTGGGTCCTTTATTGTTTATTTTATATTTGCTGCCACTGCAGCACATTATCGGCTCTTTTAAAGATATTTCTTATCATTGTTATGCTGATGATATTCAGCTTTTTATTTCTTTTAAACCTCAGGATGTTTTTAAGATTCAGACATTGCTTGGGTGTTTGGATGCTGTCAGGAGCTGGATGAATGATAACTTTCTTCAACTTAATGATGAAAAAACCGAGGTCCTTGGTTGTGCCCCTGACAGATTTTTACCTGAGATAGCTAAGAATCTTGGCCCACTTGCCTCATGCATTAAGCCCTCGGTCAGGAACCTTGGGGTAACCCTTGACCCTGCAATGTCCTTAGATGCTCATGTAAAATTACTTGCTCGCTCTTGTTTCTATCACCTCAAAAACATTGCTAAGCTGCGCCCAGTTGTTTCATCATCTGAGATGGAGATGATCGTTCATGCCTTCATCTCATCCAGACTGGATTACTGTAATTCCCTCTTCACATGTTTAAACAAAAAATCGCTTGACCGCCTCCAGTTGGTTCAGAACGCTGCTGCAAGGCTGATAACTAAATCCCCCAAATTCACCCATGTCACTCCTCTACTAATCCAGCTGCACTGGCTGCCCATTTATTACAGGGTGCATTTTAAAATTCTGGTGTTTACCTATCAAGCCCTACATGACCAGGCACCTGAATACATCAGGGATCTCCTACAGCTCTACTTGCCCAGCAGGTCCCTGAGATCGAGTCATCTAGATCTGCTGGTTGTTAAACCAACACGGCTGAGAACTAAGGGTGACAGAGCCTTTGCAGCAGTGGCCCCTGTCCTCTGGAACTCCCTTCCTCTAGGCCTGAGATCTGTGGACTCCATGACCTCTTTTAAAAAGCAGCTAAAAGCTCATCTATTTAAACTTGCTTTTACTTAGTTTTATTTGTTTTTATTATCTCTGTATTACTGTTATACGGTGTTTTATCTTGTTGTTAAGCACTTTGTGATTTTATCTTGAAAGGTGCTATATAAATAAACATTTACTTACTTACTTTAGCTGTTTTGCTGCAAACAAGTGGAACAAACTGCCAGTGGAGATTAAACTTTCACCAAATGTAGACATTTTTAAATCCCCTTTAAAAACATTTCTTTTCTCATGCGCCTAAGCATGAAATCTGTATGTTAACTTTTTTTTTTTAACTTATCTTGCTTTTAATCATTTTAATGTAATTTATTATTTTATTGTGATTATGTGTTGATGTCTTTTACTATTTCTAAATATCTTTAATGCCTTTGTTTTATGTAAAGCACTTTGAGTTGTCCTGTACATGAAAAGTGCTATACAAATAAACTGCCTTGCCTTGAAAATAGTTGGACTCGATGCAGTCTCTGCGGCAGGACATAACGTGGGTTCCAGTTGTCTTTGGAATTCATTTTCTGGTGGAATTTGTGCCAGATATGACGAAGCAAACTCGTTTTTCCGAAACAAAAACTCATAAGTTTTAGGGGAACCCAAGATTTCAGAATTAAAGATGGCTGCACCCAGCACCACCTGTAGTCTGCTGTTGTCTTTACTAAATGTCTTTTTAACATGTTTTGTGTCCACTAAGTTTGCAGTGTAAACATCAACAAGTTGTTATTGATAATTACGATATGGTTGGGTTGTCAATATGTGTGGTTTGTTAATCAAAACTGGTGGATTTCTTGGTGCACATTTATAGCATAATTCGTGCTGATAACAAATTAGCTATTTTGGAGGCGTCCATTTATTTATTTATTTTTTTTTTTTTTTTTTTTTTTGGTGCAACAGGACTACCTGGTAATGACTTCACCGACTGTCAGCCGCTTGGAATCACGAGACAATTGGAACGCACCAATCAGAGGCTGGATAATCAATTGCTGTGGGTGGGCCCTATTTATCAAGTGAACTTTGAATTTATAAGAAGACAAATTCAGTTTAATAATTAAATATTTTGCCCATATTGAAGCAGATTAGGCATTAAATTAAAAAGAAGTATTTTATTCTATTGAAAAAGAAACAAATAAACAAACATTTGCCATCACTTAAAACCATATCCAGGTGGTATCAGCTATGATTGACAGATAAAAGAGAAAATTAAGTTAATGAACAGCAAATTCAGTCGAGTAATCTCAACCAATAATCAGATCTTGTAATTAAATGACAGACTGTCTGAGGCTGAGATCAGTTAATCAAAGAATGTAACGAGCATTATTGAGATATTTCATACAGAACAACACAGATGCTGAGCACAGGCTCTTACCACAAACTTCTACATCCCAGTTATAGAGGAACCATAGAGGAAGGCTCCGTAACTCACCTGCACAAGTACTTTATTTTTGTTTTTTAATCTCCCAGACAACCACCTGGCGCGGGCCAGCACACACATGTTCCAGCCGCACCCCGGGAACCAGGGCGCTATCGACCCCCCTCCACCTACTCCAATCTCCACCCCATATAACCCCACACTAGGTAAACATGGAGAAATGATGATGGATAAACACGACACAGCAGAATGACATGTGTGTGTGTGTGTGTGTGTGTGTGTGAGAGAGAGAGAGAGAGAGAGAGAAAGAGAGAAAATGTGTGAATGTGGAGCCAAATCTGAGTAGAAAAACACTTTTTGTAGAGTCTATTTACCATTTGTCCTGTTACAGGGAAAATCTCTATAAGAATTATTTTCAGTTTTTTATTTATCAATGTTAATTAAGAATCTTTATAATTTTAGTTCCAGCAGTTAACCAGAATCTCAGGAACAATGAAAAATATGAATAATTAAAGACTAAAGCACTAAGAGAGGGTGAAATACTCAGACAAGAAGAAAAAAAATCAATTTAATCTTTCTTTGACTTAAGCTTGTGCAGTCTACAATCACAGCAGAGTAAACTAAGACATCAGAGTCTCCAGGATGAACATTTCCCAGTTTAATCCATCACCTCTAACATGTCTTCCAGCACATTCTGTCTTATTCATAAGACAAACAGCTCTGTGTTGCTCTGCCATGATGAAATGGACCAACCACTTCTCCATCATTCACATAAAAAAAAGAAAAGAAAATGGTTCTTTTCTACTTTTTATCCTTCTAAAAATAAACTTGTCATACTGTCTCCACGTCGGATGACTTTTAAGCAGCCTTTTAGTAAATGGAATAACCGCTTTGCCCACTGATTCCAGCCAAACTTTAAATTAGCTCTAAGTGTGATGGCTCTGTCTTTGAAATGCCACATGAATTCATACATGTTTTGTCAGCCTGCCCACTGAACGCTGGCTTGCTGGTCAGACAGCCTTCAGCCGAGGAGATGGGATGTTTGTTAGTAAGCCATTGAGACAGCTCTATAAGTGTAATGTGGCTATTAACAGGCCTGTCATCCAGTTGACCCTTTTCACATGTTCTCAGACTGCATGTCCATTTTCCCTGCAGATACTTTAATTATCCTGATCATACTGTGATGTGTTCATGGTTCCTTCTTTTAATTATCTTTATTTTTCCAGGTTTAAAATATATTTAGTCTTCAGTTAGTTTAATTCACATTCTGTGTATGATCATTGTCATTATCCATAGCTTTCTTCAGTAAATATCACTTCCCACCCTGTTTTCCATATCCATCTCTGAACTAGTGCCGGAATCTTTTTATGGAAATTAGTTTGAAATTACAAATGTTTAACTCAAGACCTTCTTTCAAAGATTTCAAAGACATAACCCAGCAACAGTGATGTTTCCACCAAATTCTGAGCCAATCATGTGAATGTGGAGCTGAAATGGAGACTCATCAGACCAGCAACGTTTCTCCATCTTCTGTTGTCCAGTGTTGGTGAGTGTGTGTGAATTGTAGCCTCAGCTCTTAGCTGGCAGGAGGCACCCGGTGTGTCTTCTGCTTCAAGGCTGGACGTGTTGTGTGTTCAGAGATGCTGTTCTGCAGACCTTGGTTGGAGTGGTTACTCACAGATGCATAGAGCTGCCACTACAGGTTAAAAAAAATGGAATATATGTCATAATTTATTGTAAAAACATCAAACATAAAACATATTAATGCATTTATCTGTGAGTCAGGAAACTGTGCATGTAGCAGATCAGAGAAACGTCTAATTTTCCCAAACCAGATTAAGCTGTGCTTCGTGCTGGGCTGAGCCATGGAGAAATGCTGATGATGACATGCATGACACTGTGATAATGTTGACATTGCACCCTTAGGACTCTAAAATGCCTCCTGTTAAACCTCACATTCACATATGCAAACACCTGCATTTTGAATGTAATTATTCGCATACTTCTTGTTTACTAGGGCGGGACAAGAAAAACCAGGCCAGATAGAGTTGCCAGATTTGTTTGGTGTAATAAAACAAAAAGCATGGCAACAGGTTAGTGTTTGGATCATTTTGAGATCACATCAGAAAAAAAGACAGCAGTGTTATCGTAGATGGTAGTAAAGGCCCATTTATGCTTGATGCAGAAGACGAACATGCAGACAGACGGACAGTTTCGTCCATCTCCTGCGTGGTTTGGTCTCTTTGCAGGGAGATTAACTATCGGTCGCCTGATGCGGAAAACGGAGCAGCATAGCTGACATACGACACCAGAGAAGAAGAAGAGGATCAGTAAGGGAACAAAAATAAAGAATGAACATGAGTTCAATTGTGAAAGCTTGTTTTTGCTGCTCTTTTGTATGAAAGTGCTACAAAAATAAAATTTGATTGATTGATTGATTGATTGATTGATTGATTGATTAATTGGGAAGAAAGAACTGCCAGCTTTTTGTTGCCATGGTGACTCCAGGTATCGGGCTCGATGGACGATGGCTTTTTTGTTTACTTTTACTTGGATCTTGGCTCCTCGGTGACAAACTCGGTTTCTTGTGTTTGATGATGAATCTCTGGTGTTTCGGGGCAGGTCTGTGCAGACTGGGATCCAGTATTAGCTCCAGGTTGGGCTACCTGGTCTGACACAGGCATTACGACCACACTGTCAGTTACTGTCAGAGATGAATCATGGTCTGGCTCATTATCCACCCTCCTGTCTTCATATTTATTTACATGAACGACAACAACAGAATGCTGTTTTGAATGTTGCAGCTGCAGGGAATTATGTGATGGAAGGATCTTCTTTCTTTTTATCAAGGTCAGCCGAGTGTTTCCTTCCTGTACTGCTTTCCTCAGCATTTATAGAATTTGACTGGGTCTCATTGTGGCTGTCATGTTTATATTTCTGAGGATCTTTATTCCATTAAGCCTTCCTCAGCAAAATATCTTCCTAAAAAAAGTACTGTAGTCTTCCAAAAACTCAGCTTTACCCACTTCCTCTCTGTCAGGAAGTTCCCTCCAGCTGAAGTTACCTTCACAGCTGATTTGAGACCCCTTCCTTCACACATAAAGAATAAAAACAGCATATGCTTGTCTTTTGTTTTTTCCCTTTTTTGGATGCATTTTTCTACTTTTTAATATATGTAATTTATACATAATATTTGTACATAATTTGTACAGTTTATTCCTGTGAAGTAAAGTTTATATTTGGGAATTTGCTGGTTACGCTTCGTGGTCTGGACTTGCTGCTTGGACCAGCCTTCAGCCCGGCGTGCTGCTTGAAGGGGACGGTTTAAGCCGTGTGCTTGGAAGCAGAACTGCAGCAAGAGAACAGTTGACTGCGATAAAGCCAAAAACAAACACAGGCTAGCCAGCTCCTCTCTCAGCCACCCTTTGCTCAAGCTGCTCGCCAACAGCTTCAACCATCACTGTGTTTACTGTTTTATTCATTGACTGCTTGGCCTTCAACAGGATTTACAACATGATGGAATTATAGACTGTAGAAAAGTAAATTACACTCTCTGGGCAGCAATAATTCCACCTATTATTCTTCCTTCCATAAATCACTTTTGCTTCAGGCATTTTGCACTGAACACCTTTCGATGTTTGTGAGTGTTTTTGTTTGTGTGTGTATTTCTTCCTACACACTGCTTTTCTGACATAAACTTTATCATTTCAATTTGAATTTTTCATATGTTCTAATAACACAGACCAGTGTTGCTTTGAATTATTTTTTTTTACTAATTCCTTTATTTATTTAACCTACTGTATGTATTTTAACATTGTTTCTCTGGTGGAGGTGCATGTACCCACTGGGGTACATGAGGAAATAGAAAAATAAAAAAAATAGTTTTATGTAAATATAATAAATATTTTTAGAAAGTATAAATGTAGCTATAAACCAGAATGTATATTCATTTAATCTATTGTAACAAACCCATTGTAACACCTACCTGCCTACCCAGGTGTTATGTTTCTCATGTGGAACACTAAACTGCAGCCAGGGCACTGATGTCTGCAGATCAGCTGCTCCTGTTTGTTCCTAAATCCAGACTTTAAACCAAAGGTGACCAAGCTTTTTGAGTACTGGCACCCAAACTTTGGAGTAAGCTCTGGACGCTTTAAAATCGCATCTTAAACTACGATTTTACTCAATGGCTTTTAGCAAAGCATGGAGTTGTGTGGTCTCTTTAATGGATTTTAGCCTTTTAATTTCTTTTAGTGTATCTTAGTCTTTTTAAAACTTTTTTTTAGTCATGTCATTTTTCCTGTATCTCAAACTTTTCATTATTTTAGTGTCTTTAAATGTTGTTTAGTATATTCTGTCTTTCTAATTCCTTTACTGTATCTTAATCTGTTATTTTTAGTGCATTTTTTATATTTTATTTGCTTATTGTGTGTTTTAGTCTTTTGATTTTTGTATATTTTTGACATTTTAGGAGTGCAGAATTTCTGGCTGTGTGAGAAACGTCTCTGTGTTTTAATAATTATATTTTATATGTGGAACACACTGGCAACCATGCTTTTTATAAAGTGCTTTAAGCAAAGTGGATTTGGTTGCTTATGTGGGAAGAAAGTAGTTAACAGCAGCATGAAGCCATCGCATCTCCAGCAGCATCTTACCAGAAAGCAGTCTGAATGTTGGTAAGCCAAATTTTCTGAATTCAGATCATCACAAGGCACAATGCAACATTCCTGCACCACATCATGAAAAGCCCTGGAGGCTTCTTCTATGGTGTCTTTGCTCTTGGATAAGACCATCAACCTTCACTATCACTGACCTCCTGTCTGCTGCTGCTGCTGATTCTCTGGCTGAGACGATGCAGGACAAAAACACTGTTTGCTGTTGGACAGATAAAATGGGAACAGACATTGAAGTTGTGGAAAAATTTGGAGACTCATTTTTACTCCAGCTGGATCAATTCAGTGAAACCAGCAGGAGAGGACAGCTTTAATGTTGTTAACACGACAGGCATTGATGGCACAGGGTTGCTTACTGTTTCCAACCAAACAAGCTTTGCATTGGTTGACTGAAAAAAACACATTGGTTTAAAAAGTTGGAGAACAGTTAAAGCTTCAAGGACCCCCCTGTGCTCTTTAGGGGACCCCCATGGGGGTCCAGGGACCCCAGGTTGGGAACCACTGTTTTATATGCAAGGCAGAGAAACAGCTCTCAGGATGTGGGGATTTACAAACCACAGAGCTGTTCTACTAAACTGATTTAATTTCTTCCCCAACAACACCTCCAGGTTGTTAAAGCAGCCTGTACATACACAGACTTAATTGTCTGTCCAGACAACAGTCCTTGAATGCAATGCCTACAAATATATAATTTAGAAGATACAGAAACCAACGCTGAGGAGCACTTAAAAGAGATGAAAATCTGTGAGAAAATTAAACATTCATTTGTTGTTTGTTTTGAACAGAGTTTGCGTGCAGTGAATAAAACATGTAAAATTTTCATGCAGAAATTGAAAGTCTTCAAATAGCTACAATATTTTGCACATTAAATATAGTAGTAAGATTACATCTGGGTTTGCATTACTGGTTTTTACGCACTTTTAAAAGATGTGAATGAACTCAGTAAAAATAGGAAATAAAAAAAATTCCATTGGTTTGCAAACCAGTTTTGCCAGAGTACCTGAGCATGGCTAACAAAGCTGAAGCTTTTAAAACCAGGCTCAGGATCTTTATATCCTGGTTTTTACCTGAATGTCTTCTTATGAAATTCATTTAAAGAAAGTCATTTACTCTTCTTGTTTTTTTAAATTGTTTTTATTGTTATTCTTAGCTATTTTATTATATATATATATATATGTATATATATTTCTTTTCTAAATTATTTACTTATCACAACCTATTTACTTAATTTAGTAAGTAAATAGGTGTACGAGTATGTGAGAGAGCATAAACGATTAAATATGTTTTTAATTAGGTTAGGTCATATACTTGTACATGTGAAGGCTTTTTGCTTTTATTTAGCAAAAAAATACTTTGTGCTGCTTTTTGTATAAAAAGTGGTTTGTAAATAAAATTTGATTTGCAGTAATGTGGTGTTTTTTGGGGGGGTTTAAAATATTTTTTTAATAATTTAAATAACCGTTTCATGCACTTAGGGTCACTGTTTGCACAAATCTTTAGAAGCCCAATATCATAATCAGAGAAACAAACTATGAAGGACTCTATTAGGGGTCCCCTGGGGACTGAACCAAGGACCTTTTATGTGTAAAGCAGATGACCACTACCCCATCACTACACCAGCTATAGGTCTGACTACAGCTTCTGCTAAATGTCAAAGTCACATTCAGGCTAATACTTGAGGATTTATATCCAAAATGCATCACACTAAACCAGTTCACTTGTCACGATGCTTTATTGTTCGCATCCATGTCACAATCTCAAGAAACAGCCACTTACTTTGTTTGATGATGTTCCAGATGTGCAAGGATATAAAACAGTGCATTTCGATGATGTTAATGGGATATACAAAACAGTGACAACCATAATAGCGATGACGGTTAATAGAAAAGGTCTCCCCAAGCTCACCCTTCCTGCAGGTTTCAGTGGTTTCCCTGCTCCAACACCAGGATCAATTCATATGGCTCCAACAACTTGTTGACCCATCAAACTGATTCATGTGTGCTGCAGCAGGAAACATCTAGAATCTGCAGACCTCAAGAACCTCCTCAAATCAAATCAAAGCAACCTGCAAACCAATGGCTCCACTGGGGATTGAACCCAGCACCTTCTACGTGTAAAGCAGACGTGATGACCACTACACCATGGAGCCTCTGGTTCAGATTATTTCTTTTCTGTTTATTGATGAATTTTATTGATGGTTTTAATAGTAGAGTGGTTCATTTTACCTTCTGGATCGTTTACAGAGGAGATGGTTGTTTTCACCTTGTTTTTAACTGATTAGCCAGGAACCTTCCAAATTTGTTGCCACGTTCTAAGTTCTCCAAGCAAAGTCTTTGCATCAAGAATTGTGTCTTTTTTATCTATTATTTAATTAAGCTCAAGTTTAGCTTTCCTTATATGGTTCAGTCTGTGTTCTTCTGGGGAGACGTGGTACGCGTCCCATAGGGATTTAATTCTGAGTTCTAACTCTTAAATTCTCGCCTCTTTCTTCTTATGAGAAGAGAAGGAAATTATTTTCCCTCTCATTACTGCTTTTAGATATAAGGACCATTCTCTTTTAAAGTAGCTGGTAAACTCGGGCTCTTTAGTAATGACGTATTAAATCACCAGTTTCTAGTTGCTGGTTTAATGTTCTTATTTCTCAGAGTGAATGATACTGGTGTGTGATCACTAATGGAAATGGAATGGATTTTGATTTCTGACATGTTACTCATCAGCGAGCTGCTAGTTCAGAAATAATCTAGTCTAGAATAAGAATGGGGAACAGAAGAGAAGAAGGTGTATTCTCTTAATTTTGGATGGTGAGAGACATTATTTCCCTGCTCCATCACCAGATTTAAATCAAATGGCTCCAACAGGTTACAAAGATCTGCATTAAGTTCAGTCAGGTGTGTTGAAGCTGGAAAACATGTAAAACCCCCGACGTCCAAGTTATAATTGACTCAGGAGCACCAGAAGTCATGCTGACCATTACACCATGGAAACTCTGTGTCTTCAGGTATGAGGTGAGGTAAAATGCTATCTCTTAGGTGGATAGGAGGTAGATGCACTGATCTTCAAATACTTTGTGTCTTTATTGCTAATTTAGTTTTCTAATTCAGTGAAATGACTAGATAACTGGTGACCACTGAGGGTGTCAGGATACTCTTTTAAAGTCTAGATAGCACTAAATATGTACAACCAGTGGTGTTCGTTTACATCGGAAATCACTGTTTTTTTCTTCTACTGCTGTTGCAGACTGTCTGCACATGTCAAAATGATGTATTCATCCATTTAAAACACATAATGCAGTAAAGCTTAAAATAAGATGAACAGTTATGCTTAATCCACATCTGCTGTGACTCCATGATTACTCCTTGTGCTTAGCTGGCTCCACTGGGGTTTGAACCCAGGACCTTCTGCGTGTAAAGCAGATGTGATGACCACTACACTATAGAGCCACTTCATCTGTGGTAAGTCAGGATGTTTATACATGATTGGATAACTTTTTTATGTTTGTTTTGTGATGACATTTTTTTTAATGATGTTTTCTAATTCAGTGAAATGACTAAGGTTAACTGGTGACAGGGAGGGTGTCAGGATTGGGTATAAAAGACGCATCCTAATAAATTAGTCTTTCCAAGCAGAGATTCTAATCAGAGATTAGGTACAAACTAAAAGAACCCAACCACCATCAACTTTGTTATCTGTCCAACCCACTGTTGTGTGCACATGATGTTTAATTTACAGGTAACACAGATAACACTAGAATCTTTGTGCATCTTTATGCACAGTAGAGTCAAATTATAAAGTCCTTAACCAGTGGCTTCACTAGGGAGTAAACCCAGGAACCTTCTGCAAGCAGACATGAAGACCCCTACACACCCAAGCTTATTCCTCCACGTGAAGGTCCTATTGATACAGAACTGAATGTTAGAATTTTGGAGACGCATCGAGGTGATGTCTTCAGCTGGGAAGTCAATGGATATTTCAGTAGGACAATGCCAAACCTCATTCAGATCACCATGAAAATCACTTCTCTGGAGCTGTGACTCCTAAATAAAAGTCCAAACAAATGACCAAATCACAGATTTAAGTTTTCCTTGTAAATTTGAAGGATTCCCTGAAGAGCAAATCTTTCTCTTAAACTGGTCTCCAATACCGATGCATTGCCCCTTTCGTGCTATCATGAAATATGTGTAGTTACTTGTTATTTTTTTATATGCTTTACCCTCTTGTTTCTCCATAAAATCATGGAGACAATTTGTGTGTGAAATGTTCCGGTTTTTATTGCCACAACATCTTTTGCAGCAACACAAGTTGTTAAAGTGTCTAACTGTGATTTATGAACATAGAAGGGGCCATAAGTCAACAGAGCAAGTGCCAATTAAAGAAAATCATATCCGACTGGACATTAAAAATTCACACATGGGTGATCTGGTTGTGTTGATTTATAAACACTTATGAAAAGTTTATACGTTTCCTTCACTGTGAACAGGAAAAGAGACGAAAGGTTTTCCAGAGAGTCACATTCAAAGTTAAACAAATTACTTTTGGATATGTTTTTGTGAAATTCTGTTACATTTTTTTACCACCAAATGAAAAATACAATATTTACAAGCCACATATTTGTTCAGAAGGAAAGGGAATTAGTAATAAATCATTCTGAATCTCCTGCAGTGGGAACATGGGCTTCCCAGGGATCTATCAAAGCAGATCCTGTGTGACTGAAGTCACAACAGAAACCCCTGCAGTCAAGTTCCTCCAAGCTTGATAGAAAACTTACTCTGGACTCATTTACAAAGGTAAATTCATCTGTACACGAAACATGTTATCCATGTATAAGTCAACGACATCATCCCTCCTCTGAGGGACAGGAAAAATTACACTACTACAATAAATCATGAGTCTACTGAGGATGAAACCCAAGTCATTCTGCATGTAAAGCAGATGTAATGACCACTACACCATGGAACCTTCAGTACATGAGACATGAGACTAGGTGAGATCTCTTGTCTTATGAAGTCAGAAGGTATGCAGATCATTGGTTGGTTAGCTTTCTGCTGAGTTTCTGATTGAGTGAAATGAGCAGACAGGTAGGCAGTAAAAACCTGCTAAAACCAGAGTAATATGATGAACCAGCAGTTTGGACGAACTAAAGATGATGGAGAGATGAGTGTTCATGATTAAGGTATAAAGAATTGCAATCTAGAGGCAACGAAGGCATGAATACATTAAAGTGGCACTACGTAACTTTCTGACCTTAAAACTCTGCGTTCCTGACTTGTTTGATGGGTTAGTGACATTTATTTTGTACATTTCTGGAGCCAGTGCTGCCCGTCTTCCGGGATGCTACATGATGTTGATGTTGAGCTTTATACACTGCATCACACTAGCAAGCGGATATAAACACACCGGCCAGTTTAAACCGGATAGAGGAGTCCACAGAAGAAAGCATATTTTTTCATGACCAGTATAAACTTGGTAAGTGGTAATCTGACGGACCTCAACTGGAAAACCTGATATTGCAAAGGTTCTAAGACGATTAACAATACTCCTGAACTTCCTGCATCTAAATAGATCAAGTTTTCAATGAAATTAGGAATATAGTTTCTCAGTTAAAGATGGAAAACACACAAGTGGTTTAAGCCTTCTGATCAGAAAGAAGCCAGTCAACTTTCTGACGCTGAACTGCCTCAGCAGATATCTCCATCATGGACCCTGAAACTTTCCTTCACCCCGAGGGCTCTGAGGAAAACTCACTGAAAGCAAAAGTGATGTATTTGATTGCAAACCGCATTTTCTTGCTCCACCTTCATTTGATTGCACTTCAAATCTGTTTTCACAATGGCCCATCATTAGTCACTAATCTCTGACATATAATGCCACCACTCAGGGATATTCCCAGCGTGAAGCTAACTAGATGACAGAGCGGTCAGCGGGGTCAGAGAGATTTCTGATCAGATATCCAGCTCTGCCCTCAGTCACAGTTGGGCTCCAGTCACACCACCAAGGTGATTTATATCATCTATTTTTCACCAAACACCCTCTCTTCTCTCTGTCGCCCAGTGAGGAATGACAGAGCTGTTTTTGAGGCTGGCCAATAACCTCAGGAACAGGTATTGGACTATTATCACCACATGTGGGTGAACTACTTTAAAATGTCTTCAATATATCACACAGACAGGAACACTGAGGGCTGAGAGGGTAAGCTGCAACCCACTGCCACCACATACAGTATGAAGGTATTTTTCCATTCTAAACTAAGTCAGATTGTTTTTGGTTTTTAGGTGTGTGGTTTGTTATTTTAATGCTTATTGTATTTATTATACAGTGAGGAAACAGGGAAGTAGACATGCACTAAATGGCACATGGACAGAACTGAATCCAGGCCTGTATGATTACAGAAACAACGACTCAAAAGTCTTTTTTTGGGCTTATTTTACTTTTAGTGCACCAGAAATAATGAACGTTGCTTTGAATATTGTGTCCACAAATAAACTGAAGGTAGAACTCATTCATACAAAGTTAAGAAGAGAAACTTTTGAGTATTTGCCAATTTCTAATGGAAGTGAAATGAAGTAGCAGCTGCTTGAGTTTACTTGAATCATTCTAATGGTGTCATTTTGTGCATCATAATGTTGAATTAAATGAGATATTCTTCTGTAGTTAGGAATCTCTGGGATATTGTATCTGGGATGACAGAAATCAGGACATGTCTCAGATCTGTGCACCTCCTGTTGTGGAGCTTCAGCGGAGATACCGGCCTCGTCCATGTCCACCTCCTGGCCCATAGCTGTGGATGGCCCATCAGTGACGCTGTTTCCACTTTTTTTTCTTAAATGTTTTGACGGAAGTCAGGAAGTTGACCTGATTATAGAGGGTCCATCATCTCTGAGCCTCCAACAGTGATATACAGCATTCCTTCTCTTTACTTGATGTTGGACCAGTTTTTTCTTCATTTGGACCATGATGGTATGATGTGATGTTCCCATCCAGCTGCATTCATGTGTGACAGAGAGACTGTGTATTTGTTTCACTAAATCATGAACAACATTGGATTCCACTTGACAGCTCCTTGTTTAGAGAATGCAGCATTATCAACAGAAGATCGTTCATCAAATAAAATACATGTGCATCATTCAACTAAAAGTTTCTGAACGCGCTAGTGGTCTGTTCCACAGTGTAAGATAAGTGTGAAATTTTAAATGTCTACAAAATTGAAGGGATAACAGCAGAAGAGTAGACGGTCTAACTCTAGTTACCTTATGAATAATGGTTCCACCCAGACCCGGCATTATGGGTGGGCCCCAGTGGGCAAACCCCGTCCATTCACAAGTCCAGTCTCCTCCTCCTCTGGAGCCATCTGCAGCTGGATTAAACTCAGTCCGACTCGTCCTTACAAAGTTTAGTAAGTCGCATTTAAGTCCGGTTTCTGTCTGCTGCAGATGTTTCCTGATGTTTTACAAAGTTGAAGTTACACAAAATGAAACAGGATCAGTTTGGTGAGCTCTTGTTGCTTTTCTCTAAGACAACCTTATATAAACTGAAGAGTTATTTTGTGTTTATCATGCTTTATAATGTAGCTTTAATAAAATGTGCTTAGTGTCAACACGACATGCATAGGACAGCAAATTCTCAGTACATGTGGGGAAAACAGGATGTGACATGCAAAATCAAGAATGCTTAGCTTTGCTGGAAAATGTGTATGGGTGATATATATGTATGGTTGGTCTGGTTCTATACGCTGTATCTACATCTCACAGATGTACTGGACCTCCGAAACAGAAGATGCCTCCACTGACTCACAGTGGTTCGCAGCCATGTGTGTGTGCATGGTAGGAAGAAAGAACCTCCCCAAAGCTCCACCCATATTGTATAAAAGCTTTAGAAAACACATGGACGGGGCTCAGACTTCTTGACCTGACCCACGTTCTGTTTGGCCATGTGTTCTGAACCAAGAGACTCTGTAATTCTATTGCTTTTGATCTGTTAATAAATTGTTAACGTTCTTCAACAAACAGGAAGCCAGTGTAAAGATCTGAGGACTGGAGTTCTGTGATCTACTTTCTTGGTCTTAGTGAGGACTCGAGCAGCAGGGTTGTAGACTACTCCCAGATTTCTGGCTTGGTTGTTAGTTTTGAACTTCGAAGTGTGAAGCTGAGTACTGACTTTTAATCTTTCTTCCTTGGCTCCAAAACCTATTGTTTTAGTTTTCAGGACTGCATAGTCTGACACAGAACCAGCAATCACTGTAAATGTTCCTGGTTTTGGATGATACCTGATCGGACTTGAGGACAGATACCAGAGGATTTACAGGGTCTCAATACTTCTTTGGAGTCCATGTTTCAACAAACCTGTTTTGGGAGCAAGCAAAAGAGCAACAATAATAAAAGACAGATTAAATAGTCAAAATAAATTCCTTTTCTTTCAGAACGTAAAGCACGACCGCCTATCAAAGAAAAGAAGGAAATGGTTATCGTATGAAGTCTCCATCACTGTCAGCTCTGCTGTTATTTGTCAGTACAGCTTATCTTCATCGCTCAAAACTGTGCACCGTCTGCCATAGTCCTCAGTGACACGACGGAAGGCAGCTGCTACCATATTTAATCTGAGGTATGAGTGAAGAGTCATGATCATCTGTCTTAATCACAACACTGCATCAGAAGGAGTTTCATCAGGCAGGTGCTCGTGTGCGATCAGCACCACAGCCAGGTTTCTGTGAAGAAGAAACGGAGCTTTGATCTTTGTGTATTGGTGTTATCGCTGGTCTAAATGGAAGCTTTCTGTCATTCACACTCACGCTAGACATCAGATAAACATTTGACTTTATTCAGTTTAAACCCAACTAGTAAGTCGGAAAGAAATGATTAAACAAAAGAAGAATGTTTTTCTTTATTGTGGATTGATGTGTTGGGTTCTATTGTAGCTTAAATTAATGGCCTCAGGAGCATCAAGGGAAGCTTGTTCTGTTCCCTCTGATAAGTTTCCACTTTCAGGTCTATCTGTACTGTTTTATTTTAGTCTTTGAAAGCAAAAACAGAGGATGAGATAACATTTTGAGACAATTGCATGTTTCCGTCACATTTTAAAAGTTTAAGTCAAGTCAACTTTATTTATAAAGCACATTTATAAAGGTATATAAACAATAAAAATAGAGGACAATAACAATAAAAACAAGCATAAGTAAAAGACAACAAGAAAGGCAAACAATGCCAACACTCAGTCTCAGAATAAAAATGGGTCTTTAGGCTGGTTTTAAAAATTCCTGCTTATTCTGGGGTCTTGGCGTGAAAAGGGAGGCTTTTCCACAATTTGGGAGCAACAACTGAAAATGCTCTGTCCCCTCTTCACCTTAACCTAGACCTCAGAACAGCAGGAAGGACCTGGTCTGCAGATCTCAGCAATCTAGAGAGATTGTGGGGAATTAAGAGACCTGAGAGATAGCAGGGAGTTAACCTGTTCAAAGACTTAAAAACAAACAATAAAATCTTAAAATCAACTCTTAAAACGAGCGGGGAGCCAGTGCAAGGAGTCTCTCTTTCAGGTTCCAGGTAACAACAGGCAGCGGCGTTTTGGACCAGCTGCAGCCGAGACAAAGGGGACCGATGCACACTGAGTACAGATTGTTACAATAATCAAGTCTGGATTAATGAAAGCATGAGTAATCTTCTCAAAATCAGACAATGAAAGGAAAGGAGTCTAAGCTGGAAGGAGCTGCTCTCACCACAGAGTTCATGTGTTTATCAAATAAAAAAACGACTAATTAATTATCTGCAATGAACAGATATACAGGATTATATTGTACGAGATCAAACTTATCCTGTATAGAAATGCAGAATTGACAAATATAAAGTCCAATAAAGACATTTATTGAAGAATTTGGCAAAAAGTCACAATGTGAAATGCAATGAAATTTGATTAGCATCTAAAATCCAAAAATACATTGACTGTGAGTCAGTTTTTCAGGTCGCTGTTTCCACTGAGTTATTCAAGGATTTATTAGCATCACATATTGTGATGAGCTGATTTAAGTTTTAAACAAAGAAGACAAGAAAATTCTTGTGGTTCGAGTCAAAAGTAAAGATCAGTCTTAGAACCTCCAGTATGTTTTTTCTTTTGACAAAGAATTTCCCACATCCAGCATTTACAGATAACAAACTGATCGTGAAGTGCACCACGTCACAAAGCTCAAATCCTCTCCAGCTGCTTTCCTGAACATAACGATGAGTTCACTGAACTGCAGTGAACAAAATCTCTGAGGAATGTTTCCAACACCCTGCTGAATCTATGCCAAGAGTTAAGCGAGTTATGAAAGAGGGTGGGTCCAATCGGGTACAAGCATCCTTGAGTCCAAATAGTCCAATGATCCATACAATATTGCAGCAATAATGAGTAATTGTCTTTTTATTTCATTTCTTTATTCTAATTTAATTTCAGTGTTTTGAAGATTTTCTTAACAAATCATCTCAGTAGGATCACAGAAAAGAAAAATGACCATTGTCTTTCAACTTTCATGTTTCCACTGTATTACATTTCTTTAAAATGTAAAGTAATGCATGAGGCAGTTTCACAGTCATGTTTGATGTGATGAAGTTTCATCTTCCTTTCTTCCTTTGCATCATTCTCATTTGAGGTTTTCTGAGTGGTTAAGTCATGTGTAACGTCTGTAAAAGTCATTCAGTCTTTCATCGGGTTATTTTTGCCTCTGTGATACAGTGTGAAACATATCCATGGTTAAGTCTTTGTCAGGTGGCCTGAAATCTGCCAGGTCGTTCTGAATATCCAAAGGCTGGATTTTCCATGCAGTGGATGATGTGCCACGGTAATGGTTGACTCCTTACTGACCCCCGAGTCTCACTTTTAATCTGGGCCCAGAAGGCTTTGACATTTCTCTGACATTTACCATCGCACTGTTACCTCACGGAAGTGAAAAGGGCCTGGTTACTGGCTCTCAGCAATCAATAGTCGGTTAGTTCATCCTCCTGCAATGGCCCAGTAAAAAGCAGGCATGCGTGTAATCACATTAGTCCTGCCCATCATCTCCACCACAAGGTAAACAGGAAGTGGCTCTGCTGTTGGAAGATGATGGCTGTAGTTGCAGTATTTTACTTCAAATCCTCCTCAGAGACTTTTCCACACTGTTTCAGAAATTTTTTTAACTTTAATTATATGAAGGACCAAACTAGAACATTTCTGAGGAAATTTGATGGGTGCCCACTCAGACCTGTAAAATGTGCTGATTAAAGCCAGTGGAAAGCTCTTCTAAAAGGAGCTTTTGGGCGTGTGTTTCTGCACAACCAACCAGGTCTATCAGGAAATGTAAAATGGGTATAACATTAATGATGCTTTGTACCTGCTGCAGCACGAAGTTTGTGTTACATTTGGTGATATTACCTCTCCAGGAGGAGAGAATTTAAATAGACCAATGTGACGTATTTACTAAGTATTTCGTTTCACGATTTGCTGCTGTGTTAAATATGTTCCATTTTGTGAATGACATGGGTGAGGTTGCGATGCTGGGGTACAGGAGTTTACTGAAACTATCAAGATAAGAAAGTGTTAGAGAATTTTCCAGTCATGTAAATGCCTTTCTTTGATTTTAAATAAATGCCTCTATATTTTTCTACAATATCTTTCAACTGCTACCTCCGGCTGCAACACCACAATTTCTAGTGAACGAATAAATCTTATCTTAAATATAATAATAATAATAATAATAATAATAATAATAATAATAATAATAATAATAATGTACATGTGTTTACCCTTAAAAACACCTACACATATACAAACACTCATATATACATACATTCACCTTACTAAACATATATCTAATGTTCACCCACATCCACACCCACGCCATATAGTAAGGCAAGGCCGCACATTTCATGTACAGGACAATTCAAAGTGCTTTACATAAAACAAAGACTTTACAGATATTTAGAATAGTAAAAGGCATCAACACATAATCACAATAAAATAATAAATTACATTAAAATGATTAAAAGCAAGATAAGTAAAAAAGTTAACATGCAGAAATCATGCATAGGTGCATGAGAAAAGAAATGTTTTTAACCTGGATTTAAAAATGTCTACATTTGGGGAAAGTTTAATCTCCACTGGCAGTTTGTTCCACTTGTTTGCAGCATAACAGCTAAATGCTGCTTCTCCATGTTTAGTCTGGACTCTGGCCTTGCACAGCTCATTGTTATAGTTACGCAGGCTTTGTTTGTACTGCTCATAGTAAATTTGAAGTTTATTTTTCCACCATTTCCGCTCAGTTTTTCTGCATTCTCTTTGTAGGCTGGTAACCACAGTGGTGTTTCTCCATGGTGTTTTCTGTTTGCTCAAGTTGCTCTTGATTCTTATCGGTGCAACAGCATCCATTACATTCAAGACTTTCAGATTGAAATTATCCAGGAGTCCATCAACTGACTCTGCACTGGTTGTTGGTAACATCGCTATGGCCTCCACAAACTTAGCACTTGTTCTTTCATTAATGTACCTCTTCCTAACGGAGAAGCAGGTTGGTTGAACATTCTGAGTGATCAGTAAATTAAACAAAATACAAAAATGGTCAGAAATGGCCAAGTCAGTGACCGCAACAGAAGAAATATCAACACCCTTTGAAATAACCAGGTCCAGAATTTGACCTCGAATGTGGGTCAGTTGTTTTACATGTTGCCACAAACCAAACATCCAATATGGAAGAAAATTCCTTGACATTACCATCCATCATGTTATCTATGTGAATGTTTAAATCCCCAGTTATGATGAAATGGTTAAAATCAGTAGAGATAACCGACAATAATTCAGAAAATTCATCAATAAAATTTGCACAGTGTCCTGGACGTCTGTAGATGATTAGAAATAGGATTTTAGGAATGCCCCTTAAAATAAAACTAAGATATTCAAAAGAAGTAAAATCACCAAATGAAATCTCTTTACACTGGAATGAATCTTTAAATAAGGCAGCACAAGGGCACATCCCTCCTCAGCCGACTCAGGCTACTCTCCACCCACCCAACAACCTCCTACCCCACCCCCACCACCCCCTCCGTCCATCCATATGCCCAAAAGACTATCCGAGGTATGTTAATCACGCTTTGTCATACAGGCCCTAGTACAGCTGCTTTGTTTATTTATGCTTTTGGAATAAAAAAACAAACAATGAGGTGCAATACGGTGCTTGTCCGCATTAGATTTTAAACAGCTATGAGGCACTGTTCTATTTATAATGTAGTGAATCCACTGAACAAGTAGCAAGCAAACCTCAACAGTATCATCCTGTCACGTCAGCTCAGCTATGCAGAGCCGGAGCCGATGATAAGCAGCTCTGCTGGATCTCAGACAAACCCCCCAGGTTCACGCTACAAGTCTGATGAGTCACTTTTGCCACCACTTACCCTCTGTCTCCTCCTGTGAATCAGAGGTTAAGCAGGACTAAACAAAGGACTGCAAAGGTCTTGTTGAATCAGAGCCAACAGAAGTCAGGATAAAATCAATGTTAACCTTCTGAATAAAGGAAGTTTGACATGCAGAAAATTTACCTGTGCATAAGAAATTAAAGATATCATCCAGCCTCCAGTCTCTGCACGAAAAATAAAAAATTTAAAAAAATTAAACATTCTAAAGACTAAAGACTCAACATGTTATCCAAGCTATGTAAAGGCCTCATGATGCGTTATTTGAATACCCAAGCATGGTATTTTAAAGAAGGTCTGGCACACGATTGATGAATGATGGCATCCAGAGACTCATACAAATCCATCAAGCTTATATTTACTGGTTATAATAAACAAGACTTACTTTCACTTTTACATCCACAATAAAAGCAAATGCTCCTTTTTTTTTTTCTTTTTACAAATAACCTTCTGTTGCACACATCACTGCCACCGTTGCTTCCTCTTCTGTTTGCCTTTTTATGTTGTTGTAGTGTCAAAATGTCAAAGTTTAGTTTCTGATTAACAGTTTGTGGGATACGGTACATTACCGTATCGTAATGTACTGTAACATTACTGGGATTCCAGTCACATGACTTTTGTAGGCTTGTGTACTTCTGGCAAACAAAGTGGTGGTCAAACAAACCAACATGGTTAATGTTGGGCAGGGAAGATACAAGATGTCTGGATATATTCAACATTTAGATGCAAGTTTATTTACTAGATACCTTAAAGATGATGAGCTATGTGATGTCATACATTACACAAGAAAGATTTGAGCTTTGAATAGCAGAAATTCCCCTAGAGTCACTTCCCTAATACCTCAAACTTTTATACTTCGGGTGAACTTATACATGGCCAAGCAAATGAAAACATGGGAAATCTTGGCAGTTTTGAGCTTCTTACTGAAGTCATTAAGGATTTAGACCCTTCATGGCAAATCCTACATGGTTTCTCCTCCTGTAAGTACAATTTTGGTGTTTCAAAGCATTGTTGCTTTTTTTTGTTAATATAAACAAACTGCAACTAGCCATTTCACTCTTCTGTGGCCTAGATACTTCATGAGAGCCCAGTCTGTGTCCTCTTCATCATAAATATTGCTTGGACATCCTGGAGAATGAAACAAAGACAATAGCTCAAGCTAAAATGAATTCAACTGACATAATTTTTTGTCTCCTTGTTTTGCAACTGCAGACATGATGAGTAAAACAAGGAAGCATCTACAGCTTTTATCACCTCATGAGCTTAACTTAGCCACAACATAGCAGAAGCTAACTCTACACTCATAAAATAACCTACCTTATTATACCTTTTTGGTAAAAAATATTATTACTGGGACGTTACCTTCTCAATAGTACTGCTGTAGTATCCATAACCGTGCAGTATGTACCTTATAAAGACCAGTATTTTATCTCTGTCTGGTCTTAATTAGGTACAAACTGCGCTGTTGACCTTGAACGGTACCTTGAACGGTATCACTTCAGTGACAATCCCCTGTAAACTTCAAGGTACAATTACATGGTTAATTTTCTGCAAGAATAACCAAGTAAAATAAAGTGATGACTGCAAACTTCAAGCTCAGCTCCTTTTGCTCCCAAAGAAGGGTCTGCTACTCAGTTTTCTTGTCATCTTTTTGTAAGATCCTTGGCCTTCTCTCCATCTTTTGAGGCTTCACGAGGAACCCTTGATCAGATTCCTGATCTGAACAAATACTAAATGATCCTATCCTATTTTTGGAATTGCCAAATTGCCAAAAAAACAATGGAAACATAAGGCATTTTCTAACCATCAAGATAATTTTTGCACCCCAATACGGAGTTTCATACTGGGGGTTGGAGACCTTTGACTGGAGATGATACCTTTGATACTTTGTGTGTCATGTTGGCACATTTCCATGACATTTCAAACAGTTAATGTGCTTGAAAATTTAGGTCGAGTAGGTATTCTCCCACAGTACATGTTATCCTTTACAGAAAAGACGGATACAGAGAATTTAATCCATCTTCTGTGTCATTAATGCATGCATGCATAATTTGGTCAGTCTTCGGGGCCTTTGCAGATCTGTACCCTGACGGAGCAAACAGACTAGTACCACTGGAAACCTTGGGCAGTGTTAAACAGTTTAGCTGATGTTCGACCCGCAAAGGAACAAAGAAGAAGATCGATTGCTGCTGTCTGAAACTGACTTTGGAGCTCAGAGGTATTTAAACAACCATGCCAACGTAAGGGACGCATGAAATCATGAAGGCAATGATATTTGAAATGGACGTACCTATTTACATATGTAAAGGGAGCATAAATGGGCCTTAGGCTCATTAATTCATCCTACAAAGTAGATGGCATGAATGACATTCTGCAGAAAACCCCCTACTCCCACTCTGGTCTACACTGAGGTTGATCACACGACTACACACGACTAATGAGGCAGAAGTGATGTTACATGAACGCTTGACTGTCCAGCAAAAAGAAAGACCTGGAACCTAAAATCTGGACTGAGCATCTGGCCAATCCAGATCAAGAAAAAAAAAGGGCAAAAAAAAAAAAAAGGTTCTTTATTTATCATGCTGCTTTATGTGTGATCACTGCACATTTCATGCCTTCAGGCCTGTTTCCAAGACATCGACCTTCAGGGATCCTCGGTCATCTGTCTGCAAAGACAGGCAGCAACGTCCCCATGACAACCTTCAAATGAGCCCATGGCCTTTTGTTTTTGTCGAGTTAGTCACATTATCTCCTCCTCTGAGACTACAAGGTCTTAATCCTGACTGCCAATACCAACGAGTCGCTGCTGACAAATACATTACATGATACAGGCAATCACTCATTACGATGATCATCTCTTCACCAGCTGAGGTTAATTTTGGAAATAAAAGGCAGGAAATTAAAGCCTGGAGCTTTCTTTTACCATTAGCCTGCGGCATTTAAAGTCATTAAGGCTCAAATAAACAACAGTGAGATTCAGTTTCATGTGGAATCAGACAACAGACTCCATCATATCTGGTTTGTTGTTAATCGCTGGCAGATGCTGAAGGTGCTCAGCTGCTGATTTTCCTTCCTCAGGAGCTGGAAATAATTCAGCTAATACTGCACCTGCGTGGCTGTGTGTGCAGTTTATAGTCGTGACAGTCCCTCTGGGTGAAGCAAAGCATTTTCATTAATAATCTGTACTGGGTTTAGTTGAAATATGAGCTGACATTGTGTAACTCTGGAGACATCACGGACCTTCATGTGTGCTGAGGTGCTGACAGAGTTTGATTTTAGCATGTCTAAACCTAAGGAGTTCCACCTCTATTATTTTAGAACCAAGAAAATATCTGCTGATGGATCAGGATGGATCCATGTTTTCATGATGTTTCCAGCAGATTCTGGGCCTAGCATCTGAATGTGGAGCTGAAATGGAGACTCATCAGACCAGCAACGTTTCTCCATCTTCTATTGTCCAGTGTTGGTGAGTGTGTGTGAATCGTAGCCTCAGTTTCCTGTTCTTAGCTGACAGGAGGCACCTGGTGTGTCTTCTGCTGCTGTGGCCCATCTGCTTCAAGGTTGGATGTGTTGTGTGTTAGAGATGCTATTCTGCAGACTTTGGTTGGAATCAGTGCTGATTTGACTTCCTGTTGCCTTTCTATCATCTCCAACCAGTCTGCCCATTCTCCTCTGACCTATAACATCAACAAGACACATCAGTCTACATGACTAAATGCATCGAGTTGCTGCCATGTAATTGGACGATGAGTATTAACAAACAATGTAGGATTCATGAACGGTTATTTAATGTGGAAAAAGAGCCAGAAAGCTTGAGAAAGGTGCCTGCTGGTTTCTGGGTGTGGAGCCAGGTGAGGACAGCAGGACTGAGATGCTCTTAGTGGAGACAAAGGCAGATGGACATAAAGAACAGTGTGTTCATAAAACGAACAACACTCTATCAGCTGCATTAATAATGAGCTCAGAGATGCAGCGGGCGCCTCTTCTTGCCTTTGATTGCAGGATTTAATGGGAAACTTTGGCTGCTGCTCAGTTCACGCCAGGACTGATCAGTCGGTCAGTGGATGTGATCTCACTTCTGCCTCAGTGTGATTCCTCTGCTTCTGCTACTTCCCAACTGCGGATTCATTTTTTCCCTGAAAATAAGTCAGGACTTTAATTGCCTTGTGTTGCTGGTGTGTTACTGACAACACCAGGACTGAATGAGGATGCTGAGATCCAAGTATGACTGTGAGAAGGGAAACCAGTTCATTTGAATATCAGTCTACTGATAATTATCCCAGGAATTGTTATGGGTTCATTTCCTTTACTTCAAAATCCTCCTGCAGTCTGTTTACGATGTAATCAAGAAAGAGAAAGAAATTGTTTAGGCAAGGCAAGTTTATTTTAGCACATTTCCTTTACAAAACAAGTGCTTTACATAAAACATTAAAAATATTACAGGTGGAGCAAAGAAATCATTAAAAAGTAGTAAAATCACAATAAAATCATATTAACATAATACAATACATTAAAATGATTAAAAGCAAGATAAGTTAGTGTGCAGATTTCATGCATAGGTGCATGAGAAAAGAAATGTTTTTGACCTGGATTTAAAAATGTCTACATTTGATGAAAGTTTAATCTCCACTGGCAGTTTGTTCCACTTGTTTGCAGCATCACAGCTAAATGCTGCTTCTCCATGTTTAGTCTGGACTCTGGTCTGGACTCTGGTCTGGACTAGCTGACCTGAGTCTTTGGATCTAAGAGCTCTGCTTAGTTTCTATTCTCTGAACATATCACAGATTTAATTAAAAAAAATCTTCAAAGATGGTTCTGATCCAAGCCCAAACTGACCAAGAGAGATTTATCGTTTATTCATTTGCTGAGTTACAGCTGATAGAAATGTAATACATCAGTATCCACTACTAACATAAAAGTTAAGGATATTCTGCTTTTTGTAGGTGTCACTTCAATTTTTGGCAAACTAAACTTTTTTTACATGTCATCACCGCTGCATCAAAGTTACTTACTTTAAAGTTTCAGGTGGTAATAAATTCTTTTTTTTTTAAATTCATGTACAAAGCTGCAGTCAACTCACTTATAGAGCCTGACATAAACAACATTTAAAACCAGAAATATTATACATCTAAATGTTAATGCAAGCCCATTACCCCGGAAGTTCTTTAGCTTAATGGGTCGTAATAAAAATGGATTATTTCGTTCTTCTGTCAGTTGATGCAGAACTTAGAAAGCAGTTGCTTCAAGCTTTATATCTATAAAGAAAGCATACTATAAAAGTGTTATTCCTTATGTTTTGTCTGTTTCCCGCGTGTGTGTGAAGGTTAATAAGGCTGTGCGTTAGTGTGAATGAGTTTTGGATGAGGCCCATTTGTAGCGCATCATTACTCTCTGGCTCCAGGCTCCGTCTCCTGACAGGCTGATCTATAAATACAACCGGTCCGGACTCGCTTGCACGACTGATGTGATGTGACGCTGCATGGAGCTTCGTTTCCGACAGCTCCCACAAACAAACAGCCAGTAAATGAACAAACAAACAGCACCGGGAAATAAATCACAAGCAAATAAGGCCTGAATATTTTTCCTAAGGTTTTATTTTTTTATTTTTGTATTCAGCCAGAATTATGATTCATGCGCAGCTAGTGTGCTTTGTGTCTTTAGGTACAACTGTTCAGTAATGTGAGACATCTCAGGGTAAATGAAAGCATATTTTAGTTGTTGCTTTCTATAATTTAACTCTGCTAGGGGTCGTCCATGTGATCTCTTTTCTCTTGTTGACAGTGTTTTGCATTTTTTGCTGATTATTTGTTTCATGCTTGTGTTTTTATAGCCTTTTATTTCATTTACATCTGTTTTATTATTAAGGCCCCAAAATGTTTTATTTTATCAGTCTTTGTTGTGCAGCACTTTTGTCAACATATGTTGTTTTTAAATGTTCTCATACATAAAGCTGACTTGATTTGCAGAAGACAGACGACTCAACGCTGCAGCATTTTCATTAAATATGAATGTGAGAGAAATGATTTGGTCACATCTGTAACATCTGTCATCAGCAAACATCAGCTTGTGGCTTCTCATCATTTTCACTGTTTATTAATCATGTCGGCTCCATCACTGTCAGTGCTGCACCACTCCAGCTGTTGATCTTCTGCTCCATACTTTCCACACTCTCGAGTAAGTCTCTGAGATACTTGAACTCCTCTACTTGAGGCAGGATCTCATTTCTGACCCAGAGAAGACACTCCACCCGTTCCTGGCTCAGGGACTGTGACCTTGGATTTAGGGGTGGTGATCCTCATCCCAACTGCTTCACACTTGGCTTTGAATCTCACAGTTGAAGATCACAGCCTGATGTAGCAAACAGCACCACATCATCGGTAAAAAGCAGAGACCAAAATCATCAAAAAAGCTGTTATTAATTTAATTAAGCCTTTTTGTTTAGGTGATTTCCACCAACATTCCCAGGAATTTTGATTACCCAGAATTTATTTACCAAGGTAAAATATTTCCTGGTAATCTATGTGATTTGCATTTCCACTGCAAAGTTCTGAAAAATGTATTCTAATCAGGATAATACTACTTAGTACAGCGGTCAGACCTGCTAATTTTGTGTCCGTTTCTTTAACTTTTCCTGGATGTTTTTCTGTGCGTGTCCTACATTCAGCTCTATCAGCTCGTCAGTTATTCTTCAAGAAAGTTGTTTTGAGTTGCCATCAAGCTAAATGCCTGCAAATAAGTTTAAAAAGAATCTGGACTTCATTATCCATTCACTTCTCAAGTTTGTAGAGGTAAAATAAACAGGTTTGCAGCTGCACTTCAGTTTGTAGTGCAGAACCATTCTTCAGCACATAGCCCCATGCTTCAGGAATTCCAGGGAATCTGAGAAGTCCGACCCCTCTACTAAGTGCATTTTTCAGAGAAAGTTTTTACCTAATGTCAGTAGAGATGGGTGAAGGATTTTTTAAATCCTGGAGAAATGAAAAAGAAAACAAACAAATTATATCAAATAAATATATCAATTAAATCAAATTCTATTCTATTCTATTCTACAGTCATTTAGCAGACGCCTTTTATTCAAAGCGACTTAGATTTGAGAGTAAGAACAACACAAGAAAGAATTTAAACCGTGGGACGTCATAGTTAAGCGGTAGTCAGACTGCTGTGAGTCCAGTTGGACCCAAGTGCTGTCATGTAGTGCTAGAGGCTTTGCATATAATTTTTTCTTTGTTGATGTTTGTTTTTTTTTTTAGGGGGGGGGGGGGGGGGGGGGGGTTATAAGTCCTTTGTATAAATACAAGATCACGATTTCAAAGCACAATATCATTTTGGGCATAAGTGCACCATTTCATCATGTACTTCTTTTTGACTTAGTCCTCATTCCTGAGTTGCATGAGGAGACAGTGGGAAGGAAAGCCACCATCAGAACCAGAACCAGGAAGGAAAACCTTCATCAGAACCAGAACCACGAAAGAAAACCTTCATCAGAACCACAACCTGGAAGGAAAACCACCATCAGAACCAGAACCAGGAAGGAAAACCTTCATCAGAACCAGAACCACGAAAGAAAACCTTCATCAGAACCACAACCTGGAAGGAAAACCTCCATCAGACCCAGAAACAGGGTTTGAGTGACCATTTTCTGTTTTTGTTAACATACAACAGGATATTTTATGTGTCTGCTACACTATAACTGTCACTCTGAAGCCATTTCCAAGCTGCTAAAATCCTGATTTCGTAACAGTTTCATGTAACAAACATGTGAGATAAAAACAGAGGTTATGTTTTGGACATATTTACTTGTAAACAGCTCAGACCCTCCATCTGGGTAACAAACAAGACAAGCAATCAGCTGGATGTTCTGCTCTCTGTCACTTTTATTTAAAAACCAGCAATTCAGAACAAAAAGCCATCAAAAGGCACTTTACATAAATAAAACAGTTTTTCTCGCTGACTGTCTCTGTCTGGCTGCTGCCAACTGCTTTTCAGAATGAATTGTTAAATTCAGAAAGTTGGAGAGATGGGTGGGTGTCCTTGAGAAGTGTGCAGCTTCAGACGCAGCGAGATGTGCACAGAGGTAAAAGAATACAGTGAAAAGTCGGTTGTAGTCTGCTGGTTTGTGGTTAGATGTCCTTGCAGCCCACACTGTGGAGCTTTGTAAGGCAAAAAGAGGGTGCAATAGGTTAAAAAATGTTTAAAAAGAAAGATTTGAGTGACTGTTGTCTGGATGAAACTTGACCCAAGGTCAAGATTTTGGAGGATCTAGAAGTGGAGGCATCTTCCACTGAGCTGGTGAAATGTTTTTCTAAATCATTTCAGCTTTATTTCTATACAAACATCACAAAGTGCTTCAGTAAAAAAAGAACAAAAAACAGACACAATAAAAACATTATTCATTGCCCTGGTTCACTTCTTAACTGTATTTTAGATATTAAGACATGGGTGGCAATTTTCTTTTTCAATATTGCACAAAGGGATATTACCATGAGTGTGTCCCACTACCTGAGTGCACTAATGCGTAGTGTGCACTACACACTTTCTTCTGTAGGTAAGTGTTGACCCAAATGAAACACTGACGTTTTGCAAATTATCGGTAGTAACATTACCAGCATTTGACGGTGATTCTTCCGCCCACTGAAAATATCTGCCCGCCTTTATTTACAGAAGGAATTTCCAACTCTTGATTTGACTTTCTTTTGTTTACTCTTTACTTAACCGCACATGTAAACTACGTCGCATCTGACGCTGACGCAGGATCCTCCTCCTGTTGCCTAAACATGAGTTGGAACGTATGCTTATTTATTTTAAAGCCCCAGCGTATAAGAATTACTCCCATCTAGTGGTGCACTAATATAATGCAAGCAACCGAGTAGTGCTCTGTCATCATCTCGTGGTTCGAGTGTCCCATCAGGTGATGAGGTACAGAACAGTAAACAATTGTTTTATTTTTCTTATGCCGATAAGTTACAAGCATTCACATGTATTTAGTACCAAGCTACTGCTAATAGTTAATGTTATCGTGTGAAATTCTTTTTTGCATGACTTGCAGACTCAGAAATCATCTGATGAAGGGAGAGAAAGAGGGAAAGGAAGAGGGAGAGGGAGGGGACAGCTGTATGACTTCTGTGAAGAGTAACAACAACTGAAAACTGTTGCAACGGAGCTTTTCTACTGTAGGCTATCTAACAAATTAGCTGTTTCTGCCATTTTATTTAGCAAGTAACAGTAAATGATCCAACTTATCCACAGTCATCTTTGCTTGTTTTTTTTTTTTTTTTTCTAACTCATCCGTTTTGTTGTTGTTTAATCTTAAAATTCGGCAAAATTAGGGGCGTGTCCTTCAGATTGACAGGTATCCAATATCCGCAGCAAGACGGGAGAGTGTAGCACAAACGCGGTTTTTGGCCAGCTAACAGCACATCCCCCCCCACACCCACCCGTCTCACCCGTCTCAGCTCCACCTCTTTGTCCGGACAAACACGACACGTGTGATGCTGCTAAGATGGCGAGAGTGGGAACTGCCCAATGAGCTTCAGTTCAGCTCATCAGAAACCTACGGGTGACTAACAGAGGCTCCGTCCATCTTTTATATACAGGCTATGGGTAAAACACGTAAGGCTAACAAGTTGTCCCTTTTTGGCTACCATATTCAAAGATGGCGATGCCACATGACAGCCTCCAATTGAGTGCGCCACCACCTATGTATTTAAAAACAACTCATTCTAAGCAACAAGAACACTTTCATTTAGATGCAACTGTGATTAGACTTTAGTAAAATACGTATTTATGAAAAAAAAAAAGCCAAATAAGTTACACACTGAGGCTTTAAGGTACATAACCCTCCTACATGCTGCCTAATGGCAGTGCCGCGCCGTTAATACCTTTTGAGGGACAATATGTACGACTAAGTTCTTCCAAAATCCAAATTCAAAATAATGTTCACATATGCTTTTGCGTGTCATAGTACTACATATTACATGTCATGATAACAAAAAGCACCATCAGCATACATGTTCATGTGTCTTTGCATGTCTCCCCCATACGTATTAATAAAAAGTGCAATTCAAAACACTAGTAAAACTGCTTTTAAATATACAAACTGAATGAATGTACTTTACATTATATACATCTTCTTTCATTGGTGTTTACACTGATACAGTGGCTACAGTAAACCAGTTATACTTAAAAATTATAGCTTAAAATATGCAGTGTAGTAAGGATGAGGCTTAAACAGGGAAGCAACAAATTTTTATTGAAATATTTTTCTCTTGACTCCCTCTCCTCTCCACAGCAGCATCCAAGCCCCAGGCAGTACTGCCAAATAAATGCCTCAGTGCCACTGCTGGCACGGTACTCTGATGGCCACAGTGACCTACGGTGAACACACATTGGCAGTTCATATGAAAGCAAACATTATTGTCTTTATATGTACTTTATGGGTACTTTGCAGACTCTTTTATCTAAAGTGATGTAAAATATAAATACAACAATATTTATATTTGCCAAGAACAAAAAAAAAAAAAAAAAAAAAAAAAGCAGTTACTTTTGACTATTTTGCGACTGTATAACTCTATAAACAACGAGGGATTGGCTGCCCGTCAGTAAATAAGGGTCCTGGTGTCCTTGTCTGTCCCTGCAACATCGAAAATACCTCAGTATAACTTAAATAAATACATAAAGGAACCTGGCAGAGCCAAGTAGAAGAAAGTTACACACCTCAAGCCTTTACACGTTAACAGTAATTATACTACTGTAATTTACTACAGTTATTAATCAAACAATGTTTTGGCCATTGCAAATCTAAAAATCTATGCATTTTATACCATTTTTTTTTCTTCAGCTCAGTCTTGCAAATACACAATCACCAGGACAAAAACAGAAGTTTTGGTCATTGGCCCTGAAGCACACAGAAAGGAACAGTATTCAAAGCTGAAATCACTTTAAACCATCAGAAACAGTAAAGAACTTTTGTGTTATTTTTGACCCTAAATTAAATTTTAAAGCTCATATCAGAAATATAACAAAGACAAATAATAAATAATATAATATATAATATATAATATAATATATATATAATAATAATAATATTTCCAGAGTGAGACAATTCCTCTCTCAGGCCAATGCAGAGATATTAGCGTGTGATTTTTATCCACTGTGGAATCAAATATTGTAATGTTCTTCTTTCAGGTCTTCCTAAAAAGAAAATAAATTCCCTGTAGCAATTACAAAATTCAGCTGCTCATGTACTCAACAAAGACCATAAAAAAAGCTCACAGTTACACCAGTTTATTGTTATTACACCTGTTATAACATTCCTGCAGGTTTCCTGTTTGCTTACGGATTGATTTAAAGTTTGTAAACTAGTTTTTAAGGCTTAATAGTCATAGTCCGAAGTATTTATCTGACTTGTTTTTAGTTTATAAAAACGAGTCTAAAGGGAAAGCAGGTCACACCTACATGTTAGCAACCTCCACCATAATCCATATTTTACAGGTGATTCCAGTTTCTTTGTTAAACCCTGCAGTTCCATGCATGTTTCCAGCATCACAACAATCATAGCTTATTGACTCGATTCCCCTCTAGATTTACGGTTAAAGGCTATGGAAACTTCTTGAAGTTTTTTAATTGTTTAAGCCACTTAACACTGGCTTATGAGTCATTTAAACACAAAAAAAGAGTTCCTAACTTCAGGGGTGAGCCACTGTTGTGTCAGCAAATAACAAATAATCAGATGATTAGCCTTTTCGCAATCAACAGCCTGTCAAAAAATAAACAAAAAAAAAAACTTTGTTCCTATTTTATTTAGTTACATCCTGAAAACCAGCAAAGATCAGACAGTCTGACAAACAGAAATAAAAAATGAAAATGAAATGAAAATATAAAAAACTACTCTCAGTAAAAGTGCTAAACAAACCTACTCTGACGCAAACTAATAGATGAAGTAAATAAAATGCTAATAAAAATGATTAAAATAATTACTGATAAATAATCATTAAAATAATTGCACATTTCTGACTAATTGCTTAGAAGATGAATAAATAATTTGTCAATTCAAAGCTTGCTGTTGTGAAAAAGCTGATTTTAATTCTGTTGTTCTGGGCTTTAAGAAATCTATAACACCTTCCAGGGGGCAGGAAGTTGAACTGCTGGTGGCTTGGTGTTCGATATGTGGTAATGACCAGCCAGCATACCCCACATTTATGCCGTACACCAGGACACTCAAGAAAGCTGAAAAGTAGACGGATGTGAGATGCTAAAGTGGAAGCGTTGCTAAGGTTTTTTAATGGTCCAGGTGAGGTTGTCAGCGATGCAAATGCTTGTCTAAGCATTCACCTTTAATAAAAGTGGGGGAAGAGTCAGTTCTGTACTAAAGCTCTCTTTTTGTTGTATTCAACGTGGGATTATTAACTGACACCATTTTACCAGTTCCTCACTCTACTGTCTATAGGCAGCCTCATCTCCCCCGATATCAACCCATCTACTGTAGTGTCATCTGCGAATTTGCCGCATAGACTGGTGTACAATGAGTACGATGTAGGGTCAACAGCCATGTGGGGAGCCAATGCTGAACGTGATGGTGAAGGAGAGATGGGGACCAAGTTTAACAGTCTTTAGGGGACTTGTGATAGAATCATTTCATCCTGTTGCACAGATTGTTAGAGAAGCCAAGGCCAAACAATCAGTCAATGAAAAGTATTCTCACATAGTTCCCACTATGCTTTAGGTGGTTTAGAGCTGAGTGGGAAACTATGGCATTGACATTGTCTGTAGATCTGAAGATCTGAAAGGCAGAATTACCCTTTAAAGCTGTTTGAATATAACCTTTCCATCCTTTCTGACTTCCCCTTTCATGAAGAGCTGCTACATTTACTCAACAGAGAAGTTGAAAAGTCGATTAAACTTCCAGCTGAGTGCGTGACTGAAGCAGATCCAGAACAAATCAGACAGCAAGACATTTAATTCTGAAAATAAAGGGAATATATCAGGCCAAGCTGCTTTTTGACCAGGACCTGTGTTGAACATCTCACGTTACTGATGACTGAGGGTGCAGAATCAGGGTTTGAAATTTGGCTCGGGATCATGCAAATTGTTTAGAATTTCACAGAATGCTACAAATATAGAAATTTTCATGCTGCATATTCAAGTTTTTGGTATTTATTGTTGCAGCCCATCGACATTATTATTCTCCACTATTTGTTCTTTCTATGTCATATAACAGTTTAACACACTCTACTTCTGCTTCACTGTATCTGGGATATTTTAAGTTTTCTTATTTTTAGTTTGCTATGTTTAAAACATTTTTGTTAAGCATTCTGTATTAGCATTGTTGCTAGTTCCCTCCATCCATCTCCTGCCTTCTCTTGCTGGGTGTGTCAGATGTTTAGTTATTCCACTGCCTCCTTTAGACATAACAGTATGTGTAACAAATGCAGCTTGTTTGTAACTTTGGAGCTGAGGCTCTGCGAACTGGAAAAGAACCAGTAACTAGCCAGGCCCCTGTACCCGGTGCTGAACCACCTAGAGAGGCTAATAAACTTAGCCTCCCCTTAGCATCTCCTGCCCAGCCGGCTCTTATACCTCAAATCTTAAATCTTACAGTTAAGGTTGGTCTAACCATGCCTTAGTTATTCTGCCATAGGCTTAGACTTCTAAGGGACATCTCATGATGCACCGAATGGTGTGATGCATTAAAAGTGGGCCCACTTTAAAGCAACAAAATGTTATATAACATGATAACAGGATGGTATCTGACATGACCTGAAATCACATGTCAAAACTATTTGAAAACTTCCCCCATGAGAAGCAAGTAAAAGAAAAACTAATTTCAGGAGTGTATAACAGAGGACATCAGAAACACTAAAAAGACAGGGTGGAGATTCCTTACTCCCCCTGCAATCTGGATAACGAGACTTCCATCAGAACTCCATCATCTTGTTTACCTTCCACTTACTGCTGCTGCTCAGATTGCTAAATCAATAAAAATGAAGGACCACAGCACGATGTCACACACAGCTACACACAGCACAACAAGCATAGGGCATGTGTGTGTTTGTATGGATGAATATTAATCTTTAAAACATCGTGAATAAAGAAAAAAAACAGGAATTGCTGATAAAATGTGCAAAAACGATTTGAAGAACAAATACATTACAGTCCCACCCACAGACATTCATCCTTTAATTCACTAAATACAAACCTGTAGCAACAACAGAAAAATGTCCAAGTTTATTTTCTGGTCTTGTTTATTCTGTATGAACCATCTTCAAAGCTGGTTTTCTCTGACAGATATGTTGCAGTGAGAACTAAACCAACAACTACAATGCAATACAAAAATCTGGATCTGGCCCCTTATTTCTTCCTGCTTTGTTTCCAAGATGCCAGACATGCTTGTAATCTGTTGTAGTGGTCTTGAGCAATAGTTCTTCAAGCTTTGAAAGCTTTCTTTTGGACATTGACTGCTTTTTCACACATTCTCATTCCAGTTCTTATACTTCATTCACTTTATTGATTTGTTTCTCGAAAGGGCAGTTTGGTTTGCAGCAGACAGACACGTTCATGAGTCACATCATATGAAACATAGGACACGTAGAAACAAAATTTATAAGATATAAAATATGATCAGCTAATTACAACAAATGCACCAAGTGCTCAATTTAAAGTCATCTAAAAACTATGTGCATGCAAAAAAAATAATAATAATAAAAAAAAAATGCAAATTCAAAGTAACAGCAGCACAGTGCAGTTACCTCTTCCTCTCCGTTTTTAGAGCCCAGATGGAGAGAGGCAAAGAAGAAAACTTTTATCTGTTCTTTAGTTGCTGGGGGAACAGATAGGCGAAGACCAGAAGGAAGTAGCTTGCATTGGTGGTTCAGAGAATGTGATTCGCTCATACGAACGGATTTCACTGTCTTAATCACCCGGATGTAAAAAATGTTATCCAGGCTGCTGAATTTCACCCCAGCTACGTTAGAAGCTGCAGACATAATTCTCCTTAGGGAGTTATTTGTCTTCATGGCAAGATTTCCATACCAGCACATGATCGGAAAGGAAATGACAGATTCAATAAAAGAACTATAAAGCATTTTCATCAGGCTCCCATCTACCTGGAATTTGGCAGGTTTCATCAAGCAAAAGAGGGGTTGCTGGCCTTTCTTGCAAAGCATATCAGTTCATGTCAGATTTCGACTTCTAGATATCTGTAGTCAGTCACCAGCTCAATTGGCTGACTATGAATAAAACTACACTGAGGAACTGGGGACAGCCGTCTAAAATCAATGACAGGTCCAAACTACTCAGCACAAGTTTTTAACAAGCAGTTTCTAATATGGTTGAGACTGAGGCTCCTTAGGTTTACATTTCTTTAAAAAACTTAATTGTGTCATCTTCAGTAAATAAAAGATAAATAAATAAAAAAAGTTCTGTGCATTTTTTATCTGGCATGTTTGGTCCTAAAATTTCTAAATCAAATCTTAGTTAAAAATCCTGAGCCAGTCTGAAGTAATGTGTTGTATGTGCAAGTTGCTCTATTGACTTGAACTCTAGAGGCGCTCATGCGAACAAGATCATGAAAATGAGGTCAGAGGGAAACACAATGGCAAATAGTATAAAAGAGCACTTTTCAGACCGTGTCTGCAACAACTTGCATCTTTATGATTTTTCCTCCCCATTGCACAGTCACACTCATCCTTTAACAGTTGGCAACAGATTGGAAGAGTTTAGGGAGTTGATGTGGGGACTTGCCAAAAAATACCCCAGAAATACAATTTGACCAGCAGATTGACCTTTTAATTATTTTAGAGTCCAAATGCTGTGTACTGCTCCTAGTGGTGACCTCCAGCATTGAGCGTTTTGGCTGTGTCGTGCTGCAGCAAGTATATACACAGATGGTGCAGAACATTGACACAGTGCATGTTTGTGTACACAGCAAGTATGTTCCAACCCTTACCTGCAAATAGAGGCTGAGTTTATAGAACTGGGAAGGAATTCTGAGAAGCTATTTAAAATAGGCAACAGAAGAGGTCTGAGTGCACGTTAGTAGTAAATAGTAAATTTTCAAATCAATTCAAACTTTATTTTTTAAAGCACTTCTCATACAAAAGCCATGCAAAGTGCTTATAATATATATTTTATATATATAAAAAACAGAAACATTTACACACTTAAGTGTAAAAGATTTAAGTTCAAAAACACAAGCCTGATCATACTCTTTTTCATACAAGTCACTACAAGCCCTTCCCCGCCCAACTTTGCACAAACAAAAATTCTGACTTCTAGTTTATGTCTTTTTAACTGAAATATTAATATAAAATATAACTAAAGATAAAATTATTGAGTCTGCAGAGAGGCACCAAATGGGGTTGTCCACTCTCACTGTTGACAAATTTTATTCAACCTCTAGCAGCTGCTATCTGGCAAAATAAAAATATTAATGGCATCAAGGAAAACAATATAGAGCTTAAGATAAGTCTTTATGCTGATGATGTATTGCTTTTCCTACAGAACAAACCACTCTATCACAAACCTTATTAACCACTTATTAACAATAATCTTAGATTACTCTATCCATTGGTCCAAGTCCACAGTTCTGCCCATTTACTGTCATTTCCAGAATATTCCCACTACCACATTACAGCCAGAAGGTATACACATTTCCACCAGGTTCAGAACTAGCAAAACTAAATTACTTTCAGCTTTTAGAAACCATTGAGGACAATATCACACACTCGAACTCCCAACTCATATCACTCATAGGGAGAGTTGCCACTATCAATAGTGTTTTTTATCAAAAATCAACAAACTCTTTTCCATGATACCCATCAAATCATCGCCTACATGGTTTTAGTGCCCAGACTCTTAGTTTGAACTAGGGCTGATGGATGTGTCAGACTAAACCTAAAAATAGGTTGGTAGAGAGAATGTCTCATCTATTTTTAACATTACTCTGTATTATATGAGGATGCTGAAATATTTCAATATATTTCTAAGTTGTGCACTTTGCAACCATCTTCTGTTCTTGTGGTATGAATGGAAGTGATTGTGTTAAATCCTTATGTGACATAGTCTCATAGTGATCTCCACATCCTGAATCAAATCAAAATTGTGGAAGAATTTTTGATATTGACAAACATCACATTTTTATTCACTGAATAGGTTTAATTTGGTCAAACTTGTGATTTAAACACTTAGTAACTGTCCTTTTGTTCAAATTCCTGCATTTATAAGTAGCAATCAGCCAGGCATGAATGAGCACAATGATTTTGGAGAACAGATACATGGTAATGATGTACATCAGGGGTCAACAAAGCATCATGGTTTTGTACTGTGTAGGATAAAGACAGAGAGGTAAGATATCTGATAAACTTGCAGGTCTTGGCTAAATATGTAGATCAAGTAGTAACAAGGATAATAAAATCCAACAGCGAGATGACATGTGGGAAGAGAGAGTGAAGTTTGACATTATTATGAAGATTTTTAGCAGCACATCTGTGAGCAGGATCTCTGCAGTAAAGATGCTGGTGGGAAAGAGTTGACTATATATATCAGTATATCACATCTACAGTATGCATCTGCAGTACTGAGCTTCAGAGAATAAGAAGCAGAAATGCTTACAGGGACTTTCTGCTGACAGGGGCCTGTTATCATCACAATCAGGCCATAACATCCAGAAAATCACAATAAGATAAAGTTGAAAGTGAATGTGCACATACACACACGCAGACACACAGGTAAAGAGGCAATCCCATTCCACATTTCCTGCACATGTCAGCAGGTGACATCGTGAAGAGAGGGAGGTCACAGTGGGCTCATCAACCTGACAATTTTCAGCAGGTAAGCAGTTCTACACTGACTTGTGTATACACACACACAAGCATAGAGACCAAGAACATCATTTCCATCACTGCTGAATTACAGCTAACAATCACAAATGCTATCATATTTAATTGCAGGCCATAATAATCGCATACAAATGCTTATGTTATTTAGCATAACCTTTTCCCTTGTACTTTTGCTACTATTATTAAGTAGACAAAACATGAAGTCGTATTTTAAAAGCTTTAGATATTACTCGTGCCGCATATATGTAGCATTTATCTGCTTCCTCGTCTAAAACACAAGTCTGAGTCCACTGGTATCCTTGTCTGTGTGGCTAAAACAAAAGCAGCTGTTCCATAATGTAGCATTCCTCTGAGAAGTTGGTTGAAAGTTGCGACCACACTTGGGATTTGAGATTTGTGAACACTTTTTTTTCAATGTTTTTTTCTCTCTGTTCAATCTCCTGTTTGCTGACATTTCCCGATACAAAACACTGACATGTCACACAAACACAGATCAATCAATAAAAACAGATGGTGAACAAAACTGCTGCTGCACTATAACTTTTGTGATTAAAACCTTTAAAGAACAAACAAAAGAATCGCAACATCTGTGGTATAAAAATACTAAATACTGAATCCACCATATCAAACATCATCCACCCCAAAACACACTTGGAGAGGTTAGTTACTGCAATATGAAAGCTAATGTTAGCATCTACGTTAGCATCAAGCTTAGCGCCACTGCGGTGTAAACGTTAGCTTCTTTGTACTAAAATAATGGTAACTCTAAAAGATTGGTTCCACTGGATGTGACCAAAAGAAGAATGAAACATTTCCTAAACACAGTGAGTTGTTTTTGTCATACACTGCTGTCTTGACCTGCCTCAGATAACGTTTAACTGGGACCAGTAAACCATCAGAATGATAAACAATGCAGTTTTACTGGGTCTACACTGTATATTAAAAAAGTAGGGTATGAATCCAGCTTAACACCATAAGTTTGTGATCAAAATTGAAATACAGAGACTTCTTTTTTTTTAAGTAGTAAACACTAACTTAGCTAGTTAACAGCAAAAGAAAAAATAAAAAAGATTTTTATTGATAATGTAGGTCTTTCCTGTTTTACGAATGAAAGGCTTGATAGGTTTGTTTAGTTAAGATCTAAGCATAATGTTGAGTGCTGCTATTTTGCGATCTCTGAAAATAGAGCTCAGTTTGTTCTCTAGCTATTATTATTAGTAAAAAAGAAAAAAAGTCTTAATAATGATTGCTTCATCGCTTCTGATGAAGGAGATTAGTCTGAAGGATTTAACAGTACTTAACCCTAAAAAATGTGGTGTTCTGCTGTTATATTCAAGAAATATAAACAGCTAAAATGATTTTAAGCTGCCCATTAGAGAGGACTTGGAGATCCAGAGACAGAGAAGGTGAAGCAGATGTTTGGAGAAAGAAACCAAACCGATCCAGAGATAGAATAAGCAACTCGTCCTACTAGTAGTTGCTTTGATTTAGGTAACAAAGCAACAGAACCAGACAAATGACACTGAACAGCGGCCTACGGGACAGAGAATTCCATCCCCCTCTGTGGCAATAATTAAAATGAAGGCAGCCCAGATAAGTTTGGAATTTATAAGTTGTAAATAAAGAGTTTGATCCTTTTCTATACTTCCATCTGGTCAGATTTCATTATGACTAACTGGAGATCGTTACAGTAACTGCTCTTCAACGTTGCTTTTAATTCATCACCATCATGATTTCACTGCTGGCTGATAGGAGCAACTTTGCATGTCATCTGCTGAGCACTAATAGTTCTCCAAACTGGCCATTTTGGCACAGTTTGGTACCACCCACCACCAGTGGAGGACCATCACAGTCCCCCTATTGAGGAAGCTCATGTTTTAAAAGGCTGATAAGGCAAAAATATTTTTAGTCTGATTACTTGATCAATACATGGAACATTCAGTTGTCTAATTAATCATCTGTGCAGCCCTGGTACACACTTATGTGTCATTAAGATTACTCATAGCTGATCTGGATGCAATGTAAAAACACATGCAAACATGTTTTTAAGCATTTTAAAGCACTTTACAGCCAACTCTTTCATCTTAATTCTGATGCTTTGCCCTTAGCTCCAGTTTTCCTCCTTTTTCTGATCAGATTGTGCTAATGGTGTCATGCTTTTGTCTAATGGAAGCTCATTTTGTTTGAATCTTCAGGATAAATACAGTTCATCATCTCTGCAGCTGACAGAGCTCTTAAATCGAGTCACCCTGGATCTGATGTTATCCTTGGCAAACACCAAAGATGCTGCTTGTGGGAACATGACAGAACCATTCTTCTTCTACACTCCTATTTAGATCTGTCAGATGAGAATATATTTCTCAACAATGGGGTGTATTCTTAATGGTTGAGTGAGAGAGACGATGGGATAATTCAGTGACACAGCCAAAGCTCTTTGCATTGAAGAATCTTCAGCCCTGAAACTGTTGATTAAAACTGGAGAGATGCCACTCAGCAGTAAAAAGAAGAAAAAAAAAGCTTTGAATAAAGCTGAAAAACAAGTGAATAGTGAAGCAGGAGCAAAGGAAGGGTGGACAGATGGAGGTGGATGTAGATTATCAGCCAATTTTAGAACCATGAACTGTGTCATTCATTGTCTGAGTTACAATGAAATGTGTCTCAGACACGAACAAAATCCATTTTCTTTCCCAGCAATAATCATCTCTTTATTATAACCGTGATGTTTTCTTCTTATTTTTCATCATTTTCTCATGGCATCATTCAGTTTCCTTTAAGAGATGCTGAAATTTGCTGTCCTAAATGCAAACAAAGCAACAAAAGAAAACTATGTATTCTTCAGAGAAGGAAGATTCAATTATTGGAACAGACTCATAACAAATGGAAAAAATAAATATCTTTCAATCTTGTTTCTACACGGGTGGAGATGGGAAAACCTATATGACAAGAAGTATACATTTAATTAAAAATAACACAAAGAAAATATTGTGTCGTACTTTTTAATCTATTTTTCTAAAGAAATGTTGGACAGCAACACATTTAAAATAAATGAGACACATTTGTTTGCATGTTTTGCATCACCTCATCTTTAATCAACACGCTTTGTTGAGGCGTTGAGGAGACCAGAGGCTCTTGACAGTTTAAAGCTTCCTCTACAGATGATGGGTCTGGACCACAGATGGGCCAGTTCTTCACTGACTCTGACTGCTGAGCCTCGCTGCTGTAATACATGTCAGCCTGGTCCAACAACAGATCATTCAAAGGCACCGTTTCCTTTTATTTTTTTATTTTAGTCAAACCACACTATTCCTCAATAAATGTTTATCATTAGCTGTGTTGTGTACACTAGATATGCAGAGGTTTGTGCACCATTATATACTCACTGACTACTTAACTAGGCTCATGCTACTGCTGGTGGTGTAATGGTGTGGCGGATACTATTTTGGTCCACTTCTGGCCCCGTAGTACCAACGTGGCCTAGTTTAACCACCACAGCCTACCTGAGTATTGTTGCTGACCATGTTCATCCCCTTATGACCACAGTGGAGCATCTCCTGATGCTACTTCCAGCAGGATAATGCATCATGTCACAAAGCTCAGATCATCTCCACCTGCTTTCTAGAACATGACGATGAGTTCACTGGACTCCAACGGCCTCCACAGCCACCAGATCTCAGTCCAGTAGAGCAGCTTTGGGATGTGGTGGAACGGGAGATTCTCATCATGTATGCAGCCGACAAACCTGCAGCAACTGTGTGATGCTGTCATGTCAATATGGAGCAAAACCTCTGAGGAATGTTTTCAACACCTTGTTCAATCTATGACACAAAGAATTAGGAAAATTCTGAAAGTAAAATGTAGTAAAGGTAGCAGCAAGGTGGGCCTGATAAAGTGGCCGGTGACTGTAACGAACTGTGTTAGGGAGCTAGGGTTGTCAAAAAGAACGACAGATAGATAGCCAGATGCTAACCAAGGCTAAAATTTGTATTAATTTGTATAATATTGTATATATATATATATATATATATATATATATATATATATATATATATATTTAATTCTAACGGCTAATGGGTTATAAGGCTAAATTCAATGAATAAATTGGGATAATAAGGCAGGTCAGCCACCTAATCTCAGGTCAGTAAGCTGATTTTGGGCATGTTGGTGTCTTGTTACTACTGTGAACCAAATGTTGATTTTCTAATTCAGACATACTCCTTAGTTGGTGGCGGTAATGCACCAAATCGCTGTGTGCCACCTGAGAAGAAAACAAGATGAAAAAGAAGCTGCTGCATGTATATAAAGGCTGGTTGTGACCAGAAAGGGATGAAAGAATTAAAACTCTGTTAGTCCTTTAGATGGGAAGTTTGAGAATTTTAAAAATACAAAGACAGAACAATCTATTTAAAAAAAGCTGTAATTTGCAGACAGATCAAGAAGTTGTTTTCGTATTCCCGACGCACCTCTGTCCCAACCTCAAGCACACATTTCCTGAGGCTGCGATTTCTTTCCACAGACCGCGAGCTAGGTGTTTACATTATGAAATTTAATTAATTGTGATCAATCCACAACTATCCTGTGATTGATCAGCTTTCAAATTTTAATAGTTTGAAAGCCCTAATTTTAGTTTTAGTGAGTTTTAGTGGCAAAGGGTTGGTGCATGTCCCAGGGTAGCAACAGCCTGGATCTCTGTACATTTACAAAGATGTGAGTTAGTCTATGTGTATGTAAATAGGTGCAAGTTAAAATATGTAATCATCGTTACAATTTTTTAAATATTAAAGTCTTTACCTGCATATTTATTACCTGAGAGTTTAATTTAATGTTCTGGGAAGGTTTTTGGATCATTAGACTGATGCTGGTGTTGCAGCAGAATGTGTCTCCACCACACAATCTCACATCCCTCCTCTTGTCCTTACATAACAGGATTGTCTGTGATTACGAGGTTAAATGATTTCTTTTCTGCCAGGCATGGCTCAGAAACAGAGCGACAGCTAAATCCTACCGATCAACACATGATGCCTTCACTGCCTCTTATCACATTCATTTAATCACTGCCTCTGTGTGACACAAATTGGCCTAAACATTTAAAGAAATGCACATTTATTTTTATTTATTCAATGCAAACATTCTCAGATTTGTTTCTCAAGAATTAAAAAAAATCCTCCATTTTCTAGAAAGCAGATCAATACAAGAAAATCTGCTAAATACTGAAAATGGAAATTAATGACTACGTCAGTTGTGTTTGGGAGTCCCCTGTGATGGAAAGCAAACCTGTTTATGACATTAATAAAATGTTATTATTGTCACTGACCAAATTTAGGTTTTAAAATGTTCATTTTTACTTTTTAAAGCACTTTGGTTTGCTTTTATGGGCTTCATAAAATAATAAATAAAGTTGAGTTAATATCAGTTATTAGTTCTTATTTGTTAAACTACATAATCATGATACTCCTGTAAGTATACAGATCACGATTATTATCAGATTATTTTGTTTTATGAATGAAATAAAATTTCATTTTTTTATAAAACTTATTTGACAAATAGGTAAATATTTTCTTTATTTCAGTTTATTTACGTCGAATTCAAACTTCAGTGAAGACTTTTACACAAAACTGTGATGTTCACAGTTTATGTTCTTATTTCTTGTCTTTGGTTTGTGTCATCTTTTGTTTCCGTCATGATCATGGTTAACGTTTTGGGTTTTGTTATGTTTTGTTTAGTTCACCTGGTTTGATTACTCATTCACTTCATCTGCTCCTTATACCCCATGGTTTTCACTTTTCTTTACTGTCAGATCGTTGTGGTTTAATCACTGTGTTGTGTGAGTTTTTCTTTTTCCATTTCTGAGTTTCCTACTGAAAACCTTTCACCTGCACCCTTCTGCCTCACCTGCCTCCATTTTTGTCCTCACCTCTGCACACTAAACACAAAACAGGTTGATAAAACCCTGTGTTTAAAAACAGTCCAATGCAAATATAATCCCATTTAACTAAATTGATGACATGTGGTTTACTCCTATTCATCACAGTTTTATTTAAATAAGGGGAATTCATGCAAACAAAAAAAAAAAGCTGATTGCATCAAATCCTTATTTTGATTCAAGATTAATTTCTCGGTACTGTCATGCCTGCGCCCTCCTCTCGGGTGCGCTCCACTTCTCCGGAGTACTGATCACTGGTCACTAACTACATCACCCACAATCCCTCAGCTTCAGACATCTTGGACACACCTGCATCAAATCCCAATCATCTGTTTCACCTGGTCATCACGCTATATAATCCTCATTCCCTGACTGATTCATTGTGTGTTATTCTATTGCATTAGTGTCTTTACCTATTGTACTACTCGCTCTTAGTAAAAGTCTACTTTCCACATACCTGCGCTTGTGTCCAGCTTCTCCTTGGAATCCTGACAGGTACAGCCGCAGTCAAAACTGAAAATGTTAGTACTGATTAGAACATTCAATAAAAAAGTAAATATGTATTAATAAGAAGAGTAAATTACTTTAATAAAAGTATTAAACGTTTATTTTATTTCATTTAAAAACACATTAAATAAAGATGGGTCTTGAACCTGACCTCCCTCAGGTGGTCTGGCAGACTGTTCCACAAATGAGGACCATAAAACGTAAAATAGGTCTCATAGTGAGTCTTTGTGTAAATGTTTGGTATTTGTAAAAGTCACCTCTTAGATGTCCAGAGGGCTCTAGAGGGTTCGTAGTCATTAAGAATGTCTAAAGGAGAAGAAGGCCCAAGACTACTAAGAGTGTAAAAACCAGTGAAAGAACCTTAAAATGGACCCTAAAGTGGACTGGAAGCCAATGCAGACTCTAGGATGGTGTGATGTGGGCTCTCTTTCTGGTCCCTGTCAGCAGACGTGCTGCAGAGTTTTCACTTGGAGACAAAAAGAAGAGTGTGTGGATCAGAGTCTCTCCATCAGCTTGAGAGAGAAATGGTCAAACTCTGCAGATGTTCTTCAGGGGTTAAAAGAAGTCTTTGTGACATTCTTGATGTGAGTATTAAACCAGAGTTCAGAGTTAAATATGGTTTCTCACCTGTTCTCATGGTTCTACTGTAAACCGTAAGTTTGTCGTTTAGTTTCTCTCGATCCACACCAGTGCCAATGACTAATACCTCAGTCAACAGAATGTTTTGTTCTGTTTATCTGAAATGACTCTGGCAGAGATTTCTCTATCTGTGGATGAATCTGGGTCAGTCTGATGGATTTCTTCCCTCCTCTGTTTCTTTTGCCATACAATTACTTTGCAGCAGAAACTGTGTGTATCTGCTGTCTGTGCTTCAGAGTCACGTACACCCTGAGAAAGAGATGGAGGACGCAAAATGACCCACTGAACGTAAAGTAGAGAAACTGAAAGTACTGGTCCCATCATGCTAGTGCTGATCCATTACAAATACTAACACTGTATTTATAGATCAACCTGCAATAGCAAAACTACACTGAAACACATATAATGAAACGAGCTGATTCCCTTCACCAAGAAGGTCTTGATTCTCCGAATGATTCCTTCAGTTCCAGTTTTACAGCTTTGAAATGAGTTTTATAATTAGATCACAGCTGGAGCTCTGATCCTTTCCACCTAAAATGTCTGAAATAAACAGATAGCAGCTGATAACATCTGCAGCTGCGGTGCCATTTTGTTCCCTTCTCTATCGCGGAGGTGAGATTGGGGGCTACCAGGCAGGAATACGCTTTCTGTCCTGTATTTGGATGGTGAGCCAGAATAATGTCGAGTTTCATAATTAAATGGTAAATGGTCCGTATTTGTATAGCGCTTTACTGTACCTGGAACGATACCCAAAGTGCTTTACATTATACATCACCCATTCACACACTGATGGCGAAAGCTGCCATGCAAGGCGTTTGACCACGACCCATCAGGAGCAATTAGGAGTTCGGTGTCTTGCCCAAGGACACCTCGACATGAACCCGACTTGGCCGAGGATCGAACCGGCAACCCTCGGGTTATGAGATGACCCCTCTACCTTGCTGAGCCACGCCGCCCCAATTAAATTGAACTGGTCAATAGGATATTGAGGACAAATCTCTGAATTTCTAAGTTTAAAACTTGGACTGTTTTTGTGCCTTTCCCTTTTCTTTTGCTTAGATTATGCAGTATGGAAAACATGACAAGCTCCTCTGCAGCTAGAATAATTTAGTCAAAAACCTGCGGTTAATTTTTCTCAGCATGAGCACATCTAGAGGATGTTTTCTGGACATAAAAGACTGTACGCCTCACAGATTAAGCTCCTGTCAGTCTTCTCCTCATCTTTAGAAATGAAGAGAGTGAACGAAGGTGTGGAAGGAGAAGAAGATAGGAGGCCGCCTCAGGGGAAATCCCTGTGTCGCCGCTGAGATTAACTCTGAAACGGCATTGACGCATCCGTCCCTGCACCTCTCTGTAGGCTGTTAATCTGAGATGACACGCAGGAGACATGACGAGAGGCAGAGAGCGGGGCTGGAAAGGAAAATTCCCTGAATAATGGCACCACCTTGCTCCCTGTCATGTTTGTTTGGTGCATTCAGTAAATATAAAGACGTGGACCTGTGATCCAGTCTCTATGTTCTCTGTAGGAGTCCTTGTTGAAGCTGCCATGGGCAGAGCTGCAGGTGGATCATGGGGAGTTAGCCGGGAGCTGGAGAATAACTGTGGTCTTGAAACTTCAGACTCCTGAAATCTGATTTAGTTGTTAAAGAAGTTTTTCTTTTTTTTTACGGCTGCTGTAGGGTTAGAGTTAGGTGCTACTTTCTTCATAACAGATGATGGGAAACTAACGAGACTCATAACGTGTCAAGTTTAAAAAGCCTCTGCTCCTTATGAATTACATTTATGTATAAATTAGGGATAAAGAAACAAAGTTTTCAGCAGTATGCTGCTTGGGCTGCAGAACGTGCATTTTCCAGTTAATGATGTGATTCAGTTGTAATTCATGAATCTGTAGTCAGAGGCAGCTTTTTAACACTCAAATCAAATTTTATTTAAAAAGTGCTTTTCATGCAAAAAGCAACACAAAGTGCTTTACATAATAAAAACAATTTATGCATATTACATTGTTTTTAAAAAGCCTTCACAAACCAAAGTATATAACACACACATATGTTCACACACAAACAAAACACACAGCCCCCGCACCCACCCAATCACACACACACACACACAATCTAACCTGAACCCCAATCCCTCGTTACCATCTCTTAACGAATATAGGTCTCAAATTTTCAGTTTTGGCTGGTCTGTTATGTCAGACAAAAGTTGTCAGGACACATCAAGCCCTTCTTCTCCAGAGCTTTTGAGAACTTTTGTTACTGACACAACACACACTGGTCAAATCAATTACATAGAAAAGAAACAAAAAGCGAACAATGACCTGTAAACACATCCAGGCTGCAGCAGCTGTGTGTTATTGATGAGTTGGAGGGTGGATGCAGATGCTGCTCAGTGAGCAGTAGCTTGTTGTCTGATCTGAAGAGCCTTTGGCTTGATGGTGCTCTGCTGCTTAATTAGTGTAATGATGAGAAAGTGTGTGATGTCGCGATGCAGAGCTGCTGACTGCAGTCCGGCTGCCACCACATCACACTGTATCAGTTTACACAGTAATTAATAAGAGCATCTGAAGGTTTAATTATCTTAACTGGCTCTTAAATCATCTGACCATGTTCCAGATCGATTACATGAACCTGATCTGCAGTTTTTACGTTTAGCTGAGCCACGCAGAACCAAGAAAAAAAGTTCATCTCACATGTTAGTGTATTAAAACAATCCCCATTCGTAATTTATTCATCTCCTGTCCTTTTTGTGCTGAGGGGGACTTCTTTGTCTTGGCTCACAGCAGCAGCAAGCGTGAATATAAATGTGTTAATCAATTTCAAACAACGCAGTTTGTTTGGTGGACGGCCCCCTCACTGCTGGCCTGGAAACCACAGGTCCAGATAAGACGTTGAGCTCGCTGACAGGCATGCAGCTCGAGTTGTCGCAGAGGCATCGGAGGCTGGACAGAGTTCAACGAGCTTGTTCGCCAGCTTCCAGAAACAAACACTGCCAGAGACGCACTTTGGCACAGCGTTTTATGGGATGCTGTATGTGTGATGGGCTTGGTGATGCGCCTGCAGGGGGGTCCCAGAAGCCCCGTCAGGGTCCTCGTTCTCTGCTGTTGTTGACTGTTACAGCTGTCAGCTGTCCAACTGGAACAAACTGACACCATGCACTTCTTTACATTCTTTAATATTTACAATTTCAAATTGCTGTCCAACTTTTTTCCTTCATTCTTTTCAGTTTCTGGGTTCTTCTGTTGACATGCAGACAAACCAAGAAGCTTCACATTTTTAATATTAATGACTCAGTCAGTCAAATCCTATGGAAGCCGAGAGCAGTTGTTATCAGCTATTGTTCTTTTTTTAATCTTTATCTCAAGATAACGAATTAATTCCCTTGTTATCTCGAGACAACAAGGACTGTTTTCTCATGATAACAGGATAATTTATTTCATTAGCTTGAGAAAATCAAAGTTTTTCTCAAGATAAAGAGATGATGAAGGTGGGCTCAAAAGTAAGTCTGTGACTCCTGATTTCAATGATCAAAACAGACCCCATGACAGCTGATGGGAGGGGCTGAGCGACTGGTAAAACTTTACATTCAGACACGTAACAGTTTCAGCCTTTGTCAGACTTTGTAGAAGTGAAATCGGACGTATTGATCAGTGATGGATGTTACTTGATCTGCCGTTGCCGCACTGAAGCATCCCAGTACAGAGCAGCTCTGTTCCCCAGCAAACACTGACAACCCAGCAGAGCTCCTTCAGAGACAGACTGCTGCATCCAAAGCGTGAAGGTATGATTCTCCCAGTAGACCACAAACACTCTCAATAAAATCCAGTATCATTTATTAATGTACATTCTTAATATATCTTATTTATCTTATTTATATATCTTTATATATATTTATATATTTATGTCTTATTTATATAATTATTATATATTAACAAGCATCAGGTTTCTGGGGGAAAACCTGTGTGAAGTTTGTTTTCTCAGCTTCTGTAAAATCCTGATTAAAAATGATAATTTTATGTTTCTGGAAACCATGTGTCCTGCATTCCTCATGCACCGATTTATTTATGTATTCACTTTAATTTTCTAGTCTGTCCATTCTTCAGCCAAATGTCTTTGGCAACACGTGGTGAATGTAAATGTTGTGCTGAATACCATCTCGTTTTCCATGACTATAACCAGGTATTTGATTTTTCCACCTGACCAGGCGGCTCACAGGACAGCAATTATTGGTCCATTTCTGCTTAAATGTGCATAAATTTAAAAGTTAATGTCAAAATTTAAATAAACACTACTGACTTTCAGTGAATATATTTATTGTTGAACTTATTTGCAACTTATGCTTATAGATAAACTGATTTCATGCAGTTTGGACTTTTGGACTCCTCTGCATCAAGAGTAGCCAGAGGAGGTGGCTTTGGCATCTGGTTAGAATGCCTCCTGGATGCGTCCCTGGTTAGGTGTTCACCCTGGAAAATACCCCGTGGAAGACCCAGACCTTGCTGCAGGGACAATATCTTTCAGCTAGCCTGAGAAAGCCTTGGGTTTCCCCCAAAGGAGCTGGTAAATGTGACGTGGGAAAAAGAAGCTTCCCTGCTTAGGCAGCTTGTGACCCGAACCTGGATAAGTGACTGGATGGATGGATGGATGGATGGATGGATGGATGGATGGATGGATGGATGGATGGATGGATGGAATATTTAAAGTTTTAAGCTGAATAACATGATTCTAAAGTTTCATCATTTGTAGATGAGTTTTTTGCTGAGGAACAACAGTGAAACAACTGACATAATATATAGACGTACTTAAACATGTACAAAAATCACAATAAAATAAATAAGATCACACAATGACTAATTTAAAATGAGTAATAGCAAACAGAAGACTGGATAAATTCAAAGATTCAGTGCAGATTTTGTGCATAGGAACATGAGAAATGTTTTTAACCTGGATTTAAAGTTTAATCTCCACCAGCAGTTTGTTCCATATTTTTGCAGCATCACAGCTAAATGCTGCTTCTTCATGTTTAGTCTGAACTCTGGTCTGGACTAGTTGACCTTAGTTTTTGGATCTAAGAGCTCTGCTAGGTTTCTATTCTCTGAACACATCACAGAGGGATTCTGGACCTAAACTGTTCCGGGATTTGTAAAAATCCACAATTAACAATCAACAAACCATTAGCCTAATTTAAAACCAAGCTAATGATATCAATGATGCCCAATTGCATATTAGTTCGAAAAAAACCTTTAATTATAGCAGCGGTTGAAATGATGCAGTTTAATAATGAAAAGCACAAACAGGCTTAAGGTGCGAGTTATTATGAATTGAAGGCACTGTGTGGTGGGATGTAGATAGATAGATAGATAGATAGATAAATAGATAGATAGATAGATAGATAGATAGATAGATAGATAGATAGATAGATAGATAGATAGATAGATAGATAGATAGATAAATAGATAGATAGATAGATAGATAGATAGATAGATAGATAGATAGATAGATAGATAGATAGATAATTCGTCTATTGCTGAATTAACATATTAATGCTGGAGCTGACAAAGAGGGTGGGGGAAATAAAAGGACAAACAGAAGAGAAGAAAATAGTGAATAGTCCGCTTCCTGTTTTGGGTTCACTTTAAGTGGACCAGGACCCGGATTTGTGGGTGAACCAGGATTGGAATTAGAAGGGCGTGTGTGAATGCGCCCTTGGATACTTTGCCTGGAAAAGGGAAACTGGGTCTGGAGTCGGGGGACTAGGGGAGCTTGCTGGCGAGAGTCTGGTGGTTGAGCCTTCCCACCCTGGGTTCAACTGAGTCCATCCCAAAGAAAGCAATCCCTAACATCACAGACTGGTCATCCTGTAATTATCTGATGTCTTCAAAACAGACCAAACTGTTGACTTACACTCCTCTAACACTTTTTCTTTCTGATGGATTATGCAGCCTGCTTTATTTGCATCAAACCCCCATCTGATCAAATGTTGTTTGTTCACAGCAGCTACAGCAAATAGAAAACTTAGAATTAACTCCTTTTTAACTTCTTTAATTAAAGAATTATTTAAGGAACATTACACATTGGTGGATGAAACAGCTTTCCAGTAAATTTTCCAATTACACATGAGCCCCTGAAGAACAGGGTTCATAAAATAAGAAACACTGTAAATCCTAAACCCTTCATCCCTGTGGACATAAATATCTTAAAACTGAGGCTGAGAGCCTGCCCTTTAAGCCCCATATTTGTTATACTACTTAAACTTGAGCGTTTTTTTGGTAAACAGCACAATTGTCAGGGGAAATCAAAGAAAATAAAAGTGTAAAGTGCAGTTATTCCTACTGCAATTACACAAAGCCCCAATGTTTGCTGAAGTTAAACTGCAGGAAATGATGAGCTGTCAAGTAGAAAGATGCAGAAAAGAGCAATGATCCATTTACGATAACAGCCTTCTGAGCTGTCACATGTAAGGGTCCCAAATATTAACGATGCAGAAATGTAAAAGCACAGTTTCATCATCTTGTGGAGGAGGACTGGCAGAGCAAAATGCAGCCTGTGTATGTCTAAATTTACACAAACATAGACAGATCAGCAGATGTTGTGAGCAGGTGTTTCGGCCTCTGTTCCAGATGAGAAGTTTGGTCAGTAATTGGAGACCCGAGGCCACGTTGGAAACAGATTTTGCAGAGCATCAACACTGCACCGGCTGGGCTTCATTTACCAAATGTTGCAATATGTCTCTCTAATAAATCCATCGTGTAAATGCATGCTCACCCCTTCACCCTCATTAACCACTTCCACTGCGAATGCCTCCTCACTGAGGCACGTGAAGTCAGGGATGAGAGGAAGGCTTTCTGATCCACGTTTCCACATTGGCTGCTGTTTCGGTTGCTGAGAGATCCTTCAACCGTCCTCCTATCCAGTGGCAGGATCAAGGGAACAGTAGATGTTTAATGAAGTGGAAGATGTGTCATTGACTTTAATATGAAAATATAAATTAGCTGATGAGCAAGCTTGTGTTACATAAATTTAATATTTAATGACAAATTGTATGTGTGACGCTGCATATATACCTTATAACTAGTCCACTCCTCTTTCCAGCGTTGCTTCAGCTCATTGAAGTTTGCAGCATTAGTTTCTGAAGCTCTTTGATTTTCCCACCACAACATTTCAATAAGGCTGAGGTCTGGACTTTGACTGTGTGGCAAGTGAGTGGGTGAGGTGACAACGCCACATCGGGACTTTTACCCCATGAAGTATAACACAGGAGCCACAAGTTCTCACAAGCACCAGGACAACAGATGGATTTGCCTAAAAAACTCAAATTTATAAACCCAAAAATGGATTAAAATTATAGACACAATAAAAGAGCTGTTATTAATTTGGTCATCACAGGCCTTAGGCCCTGACTGACCACAAGAACAACCTGTTAACAAACATAATACATGCTAACAAAAAGCATTCAAATGCAAACAAACTCAAACCATGCAAGTCCATTAAAAATAGGTTGTTGTGTGGATGACCAGCAGGAGCCCACCCGTGTGCTTAGTCCAGAGTCCGGTGGGGAGGATGTGTCCAAAAAGCAGGCACTTAACAAAAATGGACCTGGACAAGACAGCAGAGACCAGGGACCCTGGAGCAAAATCCAGCTCAAACTGCCCAGCCATACCATTTGACAAACGGTAAGCAGACTTTGAAGTGTGCAGGACACTCAGTAACCTACATAGTCTGCACACGTTTTTTTTTTTTCTATCATGACCAAGGAGACGTTTATCCTTTAAGTGGAGAATCACAAAATTCTCCAGTTCTGTGATTTTGTGATCTCCCAGATCTAGCTATGTGGACTGCCTTCACGGGCGCTCCGTGACTGACACTCTCCTCGAGTAAGTCGGAGCGAAACTGCCGTGCAGCCGGAACGCAGCGCACACGGACCCGGTGGAAATTGACTGTTAGGTAGCTCAGAAACTGGAAGGACTAGGCTACCATATGAACAAAAAAAAAAATCGATGGATAAATGGATAGATGGGAAGCTACAGTTGCTTCTCAAAGATGATTACTAATATCTTTGCTCCTTGGCATTGTGTTAACACACCTGAATGCTGCTTTTATAGAGGAGCTTGAACTGATGATGATGAATCAGTGCATTTCATCAGCAGCGTCTGGCTGCTACAGACCCTCTTAATTCCAGTGGACACAGGAAATAGATCTAGTTTTTACTTGAATGCAATTCAGTTCTGGATATTACATTTTAAAAAGGCTTTTATCGGCATAATGCCTCAAATAACAATCAAAAAATGAGTTCTGAGAAGTTTTTAATTTCTTCTTCTTTTTCTAATTAGCATAACTGGATATAAAATTTTGATGATAGTTTGACTTTTATGTTATTTTTTTCATTAATATGTTCGTAGAGTTGCTGTGGGTCATGTTGACTTTACTATACTTACACTTATGTCACCCTTATACTTATACCTGAGGACCTTCTATGACTCTGTGGTGGCATCAGCCATCCTGTACGGTGAGGTCTGCTGGAGCAGCAGCATCACAGGGAGGGAGAGAGAGAAGCTGGACAAAGTCATCAGGAAGTCCAGCTCCGTCCAGGGTGGTTCTCTGGACTCAGTGCAGGAGTCAGACTTTACAATGAACACATGGAATCATGTTTATATACATAAGATAAGATAAATGTCATTAATCCTGGAGGAGATTTTAGACACTGGCAGCTCGTGCACACCATAAAACATTCACAGACTAAATAAATATAACATAATATAATAAATCAATAAATAGATAGATTTAAAAAGCAAAAAAGTTACTCAGGTAAGACTTAATAATCCTTCATAATCCTTCAAAATCTGTCTGCCTTATTGTACTTCAGTCCTGAGAAGCTCCTTTGCCCCTATTACAAACTGACTGATGACCTCACGCCCACTGTTCATATATATACATGTTTATGTACATATTTATATTCTGTACATACTCACCCTGTCAGACCATATACTGTACTTATTATTTATTGTGTGTGTGTGTGTGTGTGTGTGTGTGTGTGTGTGTGTGTGTGTGTGTGTGTGTGTGTGTGTGTGTTCATTTTGATATCATCTGTGTGCTTCTGCTTACTGCACCTGTACTGTTACAACAAAGTAATTTCCCCACTGAGGGACTAATAAAGGTTTCTTATGCTCATTCTTATTCTTACTTGAATGGGTGAATGTCAAGTACATGTAAAGCACTTTGGATAAAAGCACCATATAAATACAAACATTTACCATTTCTTACTTATACTATAAGAACCACTATATATGCGTACCGGTGGTGGAGTGGATGTGTAGATCTGTACCTCTGTATGGGGCGGCAGTGGCTCTTGGTGGCTTGATTTGATTCAACTTAGTATTGTGTCCTTGGGTGAGATACTTGGCATCGCTGGTGTATGAATGTTTGGTGGTTGATGGAGAAGCTGTAGGTGTAGATTGACTGCCACGTTTCCGTCAGTCTGCCCCAGGGCAGCTGTGGCTGCACATGTATCTGCCATCATTACATGTGAATGAATAATGAATACAATCTAAAGCACTTGGGTACCTTGAAAAGCACCATGTATGTCTAATCTATTAGTTTTTATGTACCTGAGCTATTGCCACTTTTACAGACTTGATTTCAGTGCTGCATTTGCACCACTTAGGCGTTGCTCCCACAGCTGGTGTCACCACTTCCACTAATTAAAGCAGAAATGTGGCGCTGCAGGAACCACCCTGCCGATATCCCACTTATGTGACCGATTCGGTGTAGCTGAGCAGCTAAAGATGATGGTGGTATAGCCTGTGTGCCTTTTTTAAGAACAGCTGTAAGTAATAAATAGTTGTTGTTTGTATTTATTCAAACCACAGTACACAACTGTGAACACACAGTAGCTCCTTTTTATTTTTAACTCCAACCATCAACTAAAGACATCTGAGATTTAACAGTTTTCCTCAGTACGCATTTATTTGTGTGCTGAGAAGGTTGTTGTTTAACCCTTTCATGCAAGAATTTTTAAACAGCAGCAGTTTTTTTTTCACCTACAATATTTTACTTTTAAAGACATGTACAGTTTTGCGTGCTTATTAATCATATTTGACCTTTTATTTGTTTTTACTTAAATCTTTCTATTGCTTTTAATGTTTTATGTAAAGCACCTAAAATTGTCTTGTACACAAATTGTACCATACAAATAAACTTGTCTTGCCTATTCTCTACAAATATTTAAACCCTATGACAGAGGGAAACTTGGTAATCATATATATATGATATGGTAATCATATATATATAATCATATATATATATATATATATATATATATATATATATATATATATATATATATATATATAAGATGAAGGCATGAACGATCATCTCCATCTCAGATGGTGAAACAATTGGACTCAGCTTGGCAAACAAATGATTTTATGTGAGCATCTAAAGACAGTGCAGGGTCAAGAATTACACCAAGATTCCTAACCAGCAAGTGGGCCAAGACTCTCAGCTATCTTAGTGAAAAAGTTATCAGGGACACAAACAAGGACTTCAGTTTTTGTGTCATTTAGTTGAAGAAAGTTAGAATTCTTCCAACTTCTGACAGCATCCAAACACCCAAACAAGATCTAAACCTTAAAAACATCCTAAAGTTTAAAGGAAATAAATAGCTGAATATCATCAGCATAACAATGGTAAGAAATATCTTTAAAAAGCCTATAAAGTGCTGCAGAGGCAGCAAATATAAAATAAACAATAAAGGCCCCAGAACAGATCCCTGTGGAACACCGTAAAAGATGAAGAAGAGGATTTGAACTTTGCAGCAGCCACAGAAAATAATCTCCCCGATTGATAAGAGGAGAACCATTTAAGAGCAGCAATACATGATGATCTACAGTGTCAGAAGCTGACGTCAAGTCCTTTAACAATAACACAGATCAATGACCTACATGTCATTGGAGACTCTGAGCAGGGTCGTTTCAGTGGAATGAGCCCTGCGAAAGCCAGACTGAAACTGATCCAGGATATTGTGTGTCTCTAAACTGTTTTTTCTGAAATCTTAGAGATAAATGGCAAATTTAAAATAGGACTATAACTGCTAAAAACAGAGGCATCAAGCTTGGGTTCCTTTTCAGAGTGGATGAATGACAGCATTCTTGAAATAGTCAGGGACTTGACACTTTTGGATTACCGTGACTTTTTGAGATTAAATTTGAGAAGTAGGCAGGTGGTCATGCAAACTACTGTCATGCAAACCAGGTGGTCATGCAGTTTTCTTCTATAAACACTCAACTTTTCTACAACAGCGCCTTAGACACCAAATACCAAGGGGATGACTTTGCAACAGAAGCAAATCTGGTTTTAACAGGACATACTTTATCTAAAATGGAAAGACTATAATCGTACAAAAGATCAGTGGAGAGATCAACATCATCATAAGAGGATAAGACCAAATGAAAAGCATCAGAAAACAGAACAATAAAGAAAAAGAAGCCATTGTGGTTTATTTAATGGCTGCATAGACCACCACTGTCCACTGTGCTGCCTCTTTTTATGTCTCGTTCTGAGAAATATACAGAATGTATTTCTGTTCATTATTGTTTTAAATTTTATTAAAGGACCAAATAAAAAGGACCAAATAAAAAAAAAGTGACTTTTCTCCCAATTTTTTTTTCTTAGTTTGACCTTTAAATGCTTAAAACAGCATACCTATTTATGTACGTAAAGACAGCATTAATGGGTCCTAAGGGAGCTGAATCTTTCCAAAACTCTACAGAACAATTGAAATCTGTGCTTTTGTCTGATGACCCTGGTTGGTGCATGAAAGATAACATTTGAAAATACTTTGCTGAATAAGTTGTGGGAAAAGATGGGAGCTCATTTCTCCACTGATGTGATTGGAAATCCTCAACTTGTTGCTTTTGTTTAATACATTGACCATATTTACGAACACATCCTGTTCTGGAAAAGTTTGGAGTGCAGGACAACAAGAGAAGACATATTTAATGTTTTGTTGTTTGTTTGTGTGTTTGTTTTCTTTTGTTTTTTGTTTTTTGTTTTTCTTGAAAACAGTCTGAGATTTTAGTGTGACAAGGTTTGCCATGAATTTAGTCATTGATTATTCACATTCAACAGTCAAAAAACATGTTCTTCAAAAATGTCTGAAATTTACAAGTATTTTAAAATTTTATTAGATCTGGTACTAATGACGGCTTCGTTTACCTCTGTTTATTATCAACAAAGCCTGGCATTGGCTGAAGGATACATTGCTGAAAAAAGTTTGAGAAACACTCTTATTCTGTATAGTTTCACAGTTTTTGTCATCCTCAATAGAAAAACAATCTCATAAATACATGCTTGAATAACTGAGACTGTAGTAGCTGTAAAGTGTTCAGTTCTATTTAAAACAAACAGATTTCTTTTAATTTGCAGATGAAGGAAACATTAAACTCGTCTTATTCTCAGCAGTCAGTCGAGCAGGACAGTAACCACCCCTGAGTTGATACTGAAGATGCATCTTTGCTCTCCTTCTGCGAGTCTAATCATAGCAGAGAGACAAAGTGTTAGCCTCCCTTTTTATTGAGCTCATGGAGAGGAGAAGAAGAGAATGGAGCAGTTATTGGCATTGATCTAAGGAGGATGACTTCTGGGGGGTGATTGTGGGAGTCGTTTTTTGTTGAATCCACATCGATCCTGCCTCCACTCTGACACTAATAATTGGCCTTCGCTGCTTCGGTCCTCAGATGGCTTCATCAGCTTCTCTTGTCCGACGTTTAGAAGAGGATGCAGCTCCTGACAGCCAGCTCAGGAGCAAGTACTTTTAATTATTTTAATGTCTGCTAAAGCTTCATTGCTCTTCTCAGCTAGGATTTAAGGGGGATTAAAGCAATAGATGAGACAATGGAGGATCTGAAGCTTCTAGATGAGAAATAATCAGTTCAGTAATGTGGCACATGCACCACATATCACTTTCTAAAACACTTCCACACAGGGTACACTTGTCTGTTGTGGCTCCTCTAGGAACCATTTCTCACTTCCCCCTTGGCAAAATGCATTTAAGAGATTTGAAGATCTTCCTTGGTGGTGGAGGGAAAATTATTTCTAGTTCACAGGAGAGAAGAGGGAATGTGAGGATGCATGAGTTAACATACTGAAAAGCACTTACAGGAAATGTTTAGGTTCGAAGCTGCACCAAGAAAATATTTGTCTTTAGTGGGCAGGGAACACAAATGGCAAAGTGAAAACATTGTCAGAGTATCAGTGAAATTATCAGTTGAATTTGTTGCTTTGCTTATGGAGTTTAAAGGAAATAGTTTTGGAGTGAAAATCAGTCTCATAACTATTAAAAATGTGGATTACATGGTTTATATATCTACATGAATCCATATATGAATTACAGTAATTATAAACTGCATAAACATTCAGATTTTTACTCTCAACCTAACAGATGTGATCATTTTTTGTCAGAAGGGATTCCATGTATACAAGTCATTAGGTGTGTGTGCATATGGCCTGATGCACACAGGTTATATTACATTTGTGTACGGATCAGCTTAGATGAGCATGTAGAGTATGAGCTCCTTTCACCTCCTTAAAGCTTGTCACAGTTTGACCAATACATGATGTCTTTAAGTACTGGTGGGAAGCTGGGTCATCTGGAATGTTGGCGCATTCAAGTTTGTTCAGAAAAGGTGCTTTTGATGAAAGAATAGTTGACCCTGGATGGATGGATGGATGGATGGATGGATAGATAGATAGATATAATTAAAAAGAATAGCCCACCAACCGCCTTTCCCACCATGCTCCCCATCTCCATCACCATTGTGGCCAGATTGTGGCCCTTGTGGACTGGAGCTGGACACCCCTGCACTAGAAGATTGTTGGGGGGGATACCAAGGCGTTCCCAGGCCAGCCAAGAGACATTGTCCCTCCAGCATGACCCAGGTCTTCTCTGGGATTCCCTCCTGGTGGGATATGCCAGGGAGGCATCAAGGAGGCATCTTAACCAGATACTCAAGTCAACTCATCTCACTCAATCTCTCATGAAGGACCGGTTCCCTCAGAGGAAGGTCATTTTGACCAAACATATCTGTGGCATTGTTCTTTCAGTCTCTACCAACAGCTCATGACCATAGGTTAGGCTAAAAACAAAGATTGACCAGTAAGTTGAGAGGTTTGCCTTTTAGCTCAGGGCCTTCTTCATCACAACAGACCAACACTGAACCCGCATCACCATCCCCATTAATCTGCATATCAATCTCACACTCCACTGTTTCCACACTCATGAACAAGAACACGACATTCCCAGCCTGAAATGGAAACTTCACCCTTTTTCTGACTAACCGACTTGTGGTGGCGCTCAGTCCCTCCATATTTAATTATTTTAGTTTAGTTTAGTTTTATTTTATTATATTTAACTTTCAAAATCTTAATGCTATTTGTATGCTATTTATTTTAAATAAGATGTTATGTGCACATTGTGGCACTTTAAAATCAACAGGTAGTTGAAACAAATTGCGTTATAAATAAAGTTGCAGTTGCAGATGCTTAAACCTAGCCCCAGAGCAGAAAATAAATGGGAAGCAATGACTCTACAAAGCCTGCTCCAACCTCTTTATGAGTACCATAAAGAGGTTGGAGGAGGTGCATCAGGGCACCGATGCCACAGGATACCTTGCTATGCATCTCTGAAAACCCCTCTGACTGATAAAACTACAGTTTTCATTCTGGATAAAACTGGTCAGAAACTCATAGAATCTACTTAACTTATAGTAATCAGGTTGTCTGGTCTGGCGACATTTTGATGCAACAATATCTTTATACATCATTCATTTTAAATAAGATGAAATATGAGAAGTATTATCATGCTGGCAGTCGTACTTAGCAGCTGTTTGTCTTTTGCTGTTACTTTTCACTCACGGATGGTGATTCCAGCTGTCTTAATCCTAAACACTAAAAAAAAAAAAAAATTCAAAAGGAAAATATAAGTATTGGCTATATTCCTTCAAAGAAAGTTCCACTAGTATGAACAGTATGTGTGACTCTGTGCACATATGGGATGGTTGGCCTACATGCAGGGAGGCTGACTAATAATTGATAAGTTGTTGCTCAGAGTCCTGGAGGCAGGAAGTGGATGAACTCCTGCTGTGAACTGACAGCTTAAGGGGGGCCTCATACTGTTTCTGTGTAATGTGTGCTTATTTTGAAGGAGCTCCATGGACTTCTCTGCGTACAAGGGCACAGTGTTAAAGACCAGCATAGTCACAAAGGTTTGTGGCATTTGTACACATTATGTTTATGTGCTATATAGTAAATAATAATAATAATAATAATGGATTAGATTTATATAGCGCTTTTCAAGGCACCCAAAGCGCTTTACATTGTGTGAATCCATTATTCATCCACTCCTCACTCATACCTGGTGATGGTAAGCTACGTGTGTAGCCACAGCTGCCCTGGGGCAAGCTGACGGAAACGTGGCTGCCAGTCTGCGCCTACGGCCTCTCCGACCATCACCGAACATTCATCCACACATTCATACACCAGCGATGCCAACACTGGAGGCAAGGAGGGTTAAGTGTCTTGCCCAAGGACACAACGACAGATGACTGCGGGAGCGGGAATCGAACCGCCGACCTTCCGATCCTTGGACGACCTGCTCTACCGCCTGAGCCACTGCCGCCCCAAATAGAATGTAGATGCCATCCTTCTTTTTGCATAGAAAGTCAAACATATTACACACTGGTTTGCCTGTCAACAGTTTGGTGGTTGCATCAGTTTTGACATAATTGATTTGTTGTGTGGCTGTGAACTATGATTGGCAGAGGTAGCTCTGGATGTGTTGAGTACAGTTACGAGCAGAAACAACAGCCAGAATGAATCGAGTGTTTGACAAGCCAGAAAGTATGGCAGATATTAAAGACACACTACAGAACTTGTGCAAATTTTCTCAACAGTGTCGAGATCCAAAAACGGCAAACGGCCCGCCACTCTCACTACAACGGCTGCTGCCGTTTCCTCAACGGTCTGTCGCTGCTCTAAAACGGCCAAGGTTACTTCCCACTGGCAATCACCAATGCCTCAGCAGTTTGCCATGGTGAGATGGTCACAGGCTTATCACATTAGTGCCACCCCCTAATGCCTGTGCAAACTCCACATCAACCACCCATGTTTACAACTAAAAAGCATAGGTTTGCACAGATTAATCAGTACTGTTAACTGGAAATAAAAGACAAACAAACAATGGTTACTAAATCAGTTTGATCTTTTGCATTGGTTTGTGATGTACTTTGGAAATGTGATAGCAATATATGCTAATAATAAACATGTTATTGCAAAAGTTCAGTATAATTTAGCTCTAGCATCTTAGCATGACCAATCTCCACTGCACATCAAAGATCTTATATTTCCATATATTCCCAAGAGAACGTTCACTTATCAGACCCCTCTCTGTGGTAATAAAAACATATAAACCTATGACAATAGTGGCATCATTAACTTGTATTTCTGTTCTTGCTCAGCAGGTTTTCCTGGCTAAAAGTTGTGGTGAATGTTGGCCTGTCTTTCCTATCCTCTCCACCCCAACCGGTCAAGGTAGATGGCGCCCTCCCTGAGCTGGTTATTATTGGAGGTTTCCCTTCCTGTTAAAAGTTGCACCACCTCCTTATGCATGGTCAGGATGGGGGATTGAATCAAAGTCAAGATGCAATCCGTTATAGACCACGATCCTTGTCCCATTTAGTTTTCATCTTCATGTGACTTGGAAAGCAGTGACTGGAAACCTTTCTGACTGACTTTTTCTGACTGGAAACCGATTTACACCATTACCCCATAATGCACTGCATAGGTAAAACAATCATGACCTCCTCAGGTCAAAAGGTAGTAAACATATAGGATAATTAGGAGTTTTCACGTGTCCCTAACAACAAATTAGTAAACAGTAAAACTATACTGGTTTTCAACCTTAAAAGTCCGACTTCTGACTTATTTTGAGAGCAAAATTATCAGAGAAATGATCAATTATCAAAGAAACACAAAATATCAATTATGGAGGAAAAAAGGAAAATAAAGAGATGAGAGTTAACATCAAACTGACTTTTACATGCTGGAGAGAGTTCAGAGAAGAGACAGGATGTAAGATGGGTGCCGCATTAGCCGTCGTTGGAGGGCACTAAAGTGCTCACATCTGCCAAAGTTCAGGAGTATTAACTTTCAGGTCTGATTGGAATATCTATGCATTTAGAAGAAACTGTTTTCTTTATATTTGCAGTTTTTTCTAAATGTTTTGTCAAGTTGGAAAATACTAACATTCACAAATCCCCCCTATTTTATTTATAAAAGATTTTTTCTATATAATCTTATTTAAAAAACATAATAGCATGTGCTGCTTTTATTAATAAATAATTTACTTTTGAACACAGTAAGAGGAAACCTTTGTATCCAATTATTTCCTTTTAATTTGCATTGAAAGAAAATAATTGGATACAGGATGAAAACAGTCATGAGACCTGTTCATCCAAAACAATGTTGTATTAAAAGTTTCCACTGGGCCAGTTACACACATGGAAGATTCGCTGGGCTTAAAACCATTGACCCTGATAAATGTTATACATTTTTTGGTATCCCCCAGAGATTCCCACTTCAGGGTAAGAAATAAAAAATTTCACAAGGTTCCTGTAAGCCAAACATACAATTAATTCAACACAAATGATACAGCACTCACAGAGGATAAAATGCATTAATTAAAAAAAGGGAACAAATACAGATGAAGTAATTAAAAAAGGGCAAATTTATTTAAAGCACTTACATAGAAAAATATGATTGATTTGAGTCAACAATAATAAATAGAGCGCCTGACTATCCCCAGGCCCTGTCCATACAACTGTACAATCAATATCCAGTTTTACAATACAGCAAAGGCACTAGCATTTACCACAATCAACAACACGTCAATGGAGGTTGCATGGATGGCAGCGGGGAGGGAGCAGGGCTCTTCGTGGCACCGTTCACACTCAGTCCTCACCAAACAGCCGTCATGTGCACCATCGCTCGCAGTCCCACGCTTCGTACGTGACCTCTGCTTCTGCCATGTTTCACAGGAAAACTAACTGGATGTGTTTCAGCTCTTTTCTGCTTGCCATATCCATCACATGCAGGTAGAAAACATGAAAATAAACATACAACATTTTGTTTTACTAAAGTCAAACTAAAAACATGAAAAATAAGACAAATGATGAAAACTAAAACCCAAAGTCTGGAGCTGCTTCAGGCTGCATCATCCCATCCTTGATTTTATTCTTGTCCCTTGCTGAAGTGAGCAATAATGATTGATTTAACATGAATTTATGCAAAATCTGAATTAATTTGGCAAAACAATTTGGTTAGTTGTGATCATACAGCAGCTTAAGACAAAAAAAAAAATCAAAACCGTTTTTCATCCGGTGACCACATTACACATCAAAACCTGATGATAAATAGATGCAAGAATAATTTGATCATTTTGACTCTGATGTGATGAAC